>NW_009259424.1:5593855-5630419 GCF_000687185.1 Egretta garzetta | reverse complement strand
GCAACTTCAGGCCACCAGAAGGTGTGAACGACTTCATTTTATTGCATGGCATCTGGAACTTGCGTGAACCCCTGTGTCCCTTGGGCATCACCTGCAGTCTTCATCCCTCCCTGCATAGGAGCCACCGTTCAGCCTCTCTACCTACCTCCTGCTTCTCCAGTAGTGCTGTTTCATAGTTGCATCTGTAACCCTGTAGGCAAGCACTACCTGTGAGCAATAGAGCTGTAAAGCCTGACTAACTTTTCAGCCTGTTGTTGAGAAGCTGTCACTGGCAAATAAAACTCCTGAAAGACAAAGGTTGTTTTCTTTCTGTCTTCTCCTTTTTGAAGTAGTGTTGAAGTAAGTACAGGGATATCATCGCTTGTTTGTGATATGAATCAGGCCGGCCCCCGATGGGTAATGCGTGAGCTGAACTGAGCGCTCTTGAGATGTTATATCAATAATGAAAACCAAACACACATACAGATCACGTTGCTCAGAAGAGAGTGTTTGGCTTTCCTGAACTTTGAATGTGGAGCAATTCAGGTTTCTGAAACAAATGAAGAGGTATTTCAAAAAGTAAAGTATTTTAAACTCCTTGAAACAAGGGCAATACATGGTTAAGGTTAAAAGGTTTGCTGGAGATAAGAAGTATGTGCCAGGCCTCCTGTCGGGTCAGAGTATGAATTTTTATACTGCTTGGAAAGTGTGTAAAATGTGCAAAACAAATGCAGGGAAGCATAAGAATTTAATGTTATGGGAAAAAACCTGAGATTTTGTATTCTTGAATCTAACCCACTTTTTCCATTACCTGTTTACAGCACAAGGCATGCTGCTTCTGATAGTGTCCACTTTGAGGATTAAATTAACTTAGTATTTTTTGAATTAGAGTGTATATAAAGGCCATTTAATAGGAATTCTTCAAATGATGAGCAGAAATTGAAGACAAGATTACATATGGCCCATTCTTCAGGCCCTGCTAGGATTGTGCATCTTTCTGGTGATAAAAACAGGCTCTGTAGTTGTTTGCTGCTGCAGTGTAATTTTTCACTTATTTGAAACAACGTGAAGTGTCCCACTATTCTTTTCTCTCCTTTAAATTAACTGTGGATAACGGAGGATTTATGCTGCAAGCACAGGTTATAAAACAGGTTAAGGAAATATTTTTTCCAAAATGGTTAGGACTAAGATAAGCTTTCTTGGTTTCCTGTGCCTTATAAAATGAGTATTACTTTTGGCAGTGTGTAGCTCTCCTTGAGCGCTCGAGTTCATCAGTTCCTGTGTGTGGTTGTGCCATTCCTTTCCGCCACGTGCCCCAGCATTGCTGAGTGCGTTGCTGGAGCAAGTCTTAAGGAGAGGAGAGCTAATGTAAAGAGAAATCACTCTCCAATTGTGCAAATAATTCACAGTGGCAAGTTTGTAAAATTGAATAAAGTAGCAAAACAGGATGATAGATGCTAGGAGATGGAATCACCAACTGGAAAACAAAAAAGTTATTGCAGCAGATGAGCAGGTCAGTACAAAAGAACTGGTGATGTAGCAGTGCTCAATTGGGTGCAAATGAAAAAACACCCAGACAATCAGAAAACACAAACCTAGCAGGTAAATAGCTTCTGGTGCCTCATAATATGCTCTTTGATTTCCCTGAGACAGGTAAAAATGTTCACTGTGTTTTCTGAAAAAGAGGAATTCAAATGTAGCACAGAAAGATTTTTTTTTTTTCTTTTAAAGTACGCAGTCATATTTATTTTCAGTTACTGGAGTTGGAAAGGATTTCATTGTCCTGTATTTCTGCAGAATATATTTTATCTTTCCATGTTCTTACCAGATGTGTTCATGCCTGCTCTCTCTGGTGTATCTATTAAGTGTTTGTTAATAGGTGTGTTCATCCCTGTCGTCATGTGTGCCACTTATCTTCCTGGGTTTAGATGGATCTATTAAAGCTACATGCGAAGATAACAACAAACAATTCTGCAGCCTGGATGCAGAGGCCTCCAGTCAGAGCGTGGATTCACGCCCACCCACATATTGACATGCAGCTGGCCAAGAGGCCCCTACGACAGCCTTCACCCAGATTTTTCCTACAATGCCCTGAAAAGTTCTGAAGCTCAGAATCTCATGTGCTACATGCAGTGACTTGCAGTGATCTTGGGGTGCTCTGGGTCAGGCTGTAAATTAGTCTTGCAGTCCCCTACACCCTGTAGGCTTCATCATACCCAACTTCCCTCTGTATGCTTTTATGAATAATCATCATTTTTGGTGGAATGGACATAGGGATGGGTAGATGCGTATCTAGTTCAGTTGTTATTTTGATCTGGTATGACAGATTGTTTTTTCTATTTTCTGGGCATTTTGTTTTCTTAGCATTGTGGGGCTGTCAAGAAACATTGCCTGCTGCAATATGCTTTGTGTGTGTTTCTGCACAGAATATATATGCCTTCGTCTACACAGTAGTAGTAAATTCTAAAATTCTTATTACCACTCAGGAAAGAGATCTTGCATCTATTGTGGATGTTTCTTGGAAAACACTAGTTGAATGCTTGGCGGCAATAAGACAAGACAAATAAATCTTGGGGATTCTTAGGAAGGGAATGGAGAACGAAACAACCTCATTCTTCAAGTGTAGGTCTGCATCTCGGATTCTGTGTGCAGATCTGATGATCCTGTCTCACAAAGGTCACAGTAAAACTGATAAAATCTAGTAGAAGGACAAGAAGAATGGTTAAAGGTGTGGAACAGCCTGTAAGGGCGGAGAAACACAATAGATTAGGATTGCTGAATGAAAAGATACGATGATAATGTAATAGCAATGTGTAAAATCATGGATGGTACAGAAATATGAATAAGGAATAAGAATTACCTGCAGTTTATAACGTAGGAACTAAGGGGTGTCCAACAAAATAGGAGAATATTTAAAATGAGCAAAAGGAAGTGCTTTTCTGTGGATAGCACAATTAAATTGCAGAGCTCATAACTGCACAGTATTAAGGAAGTCAAATTATTAAGGGCTTAAAATTCACTGATTTTTATCAAGAATAGTGCTTTTATAGGCTACTAAAAAGGTGGCTTGGAAGCCAGCTCTAACTCTGGTTAATTCTGTTAAGCTGCTGGAAGTGCTGTGAGCGTACAGGGGGGAGGCTCACCCCGTACACGCTCAGCTTCACAGAGCCTTTCTGCAAGTACTGGCTGCTTATTTACAAAGGGGGAAAAAAGAGGAAGGTGGCATTGGACTTGGGTGGCTGCTTATTCCCTTTTGGTATAGCCATCTGAGTTCAGAGTGTGGCTCTTCTGTGGTGCATGGCTCTCAGTCTCTAGTCGTAGCTAGATTTAAGGAGAGGGTATTATTTTATTTTTTTTTTATTTAAAAAAAATAGTGTAAAAGCAGTGCCATTCAGACATCATTTTCTAAACTACTGTCTGATACATACAGCTTTTTAAACTTTTTGCTGTAGAGGTTCAGGTTAGGAGAGCAAAAAGTTTCCTATGATGTGAATTCACGCAGAGACGGAGTTTTCAAAGCAATGGCAGGATACCTAATGAACAGAAAAGCAACTGTCAACACTGCAAAAATATTTACTGGATAGTCTCAATTTTCTACCTAGTGATACCAGCAAAGCAGAGTACATGACGCTTATTTACTGCGAATGGCGTACTAGGTCTGCTTCCTCACTTCTACCTTATAGTCAGATGTTTTAAACATAGTATCTAAAATTCGATATTGTTAGACAGGTGTTGCTACTGTTTCAGTAAAGCATCTCAGTGCTTTTTCCTATTTTAATCAAAACTGAATGTAATCAATGGAATTTCAGTATTTGCTTTAGGTTTAAGCAAAATTTTGAAGGTTGAATGGGGGATGAATTTTATCATGCTATCCAAATGTTATTCTAAATGTCTTTCTGAATCATTGCATAAATTTCTAGAACCTGTATTTTCATTTAGGTTCTTCTGTAATAAGAAGAAAATACTTTACACTCAAGTGTTGAACATTGCTGTTAAGCCATAAAAGGGTGGGCGCATTCATTAGCCCTTTTTTTCTTTCACTGTTCTGTTTAAATCTGAGTCTTGTCCATTTTGGTGAAGGCAAGTTTTGAACTGTGACCAAATATTTCGGTAATGGGAAGCTGAGGGAGGAAGGCAGACAACAAGGGTGGGGAAGGATGTGAGGTGGGTTTTTTTGTTTTCCTTTCTTTAATAAAAAAAAAAAAAATCTTTCAGGCCATCACTTACCTGCGTAGGAGATAAAAGGTAAAGGAAGATCTGAAGTGTGATGACTCCTTCCTAACTGAAACACCATAATTTTCTCGGTGATTTTCAGGAGCATTTGAATTTCAGGTTCAGCGTTCTCAAGTTTTGAAATAGGGGTTTCTACTGACTGCAAGAAGCTGAAGCAGTCAGCGATAGTTCTTTAGGCACACTCATAAGAAACTAAGTGGTAATAGAAGCTGTAGTTTTCTGAAGGGTATAATGCCTAATAGTATTTAAACCATAGATCTGTCCCAGGCAAAGACTGCAAAGCCTCTTGTCCCCTTGGCTACTTGCTGTGCACATGTTAAAGGACTACCCGATATTTTTTTTCTCTAAAAAGGGAGTAGGGGAGTTCTTTGGAGTTAGTTTATTTTCTTTGTAACTTTTGACAGTGCTGCTGTTTCTCCTGGATATTCACAGCTGGGTTGGGGCTACGTGCACAGCCCACAAATATCCAGGGAATTACCTCAAGGTCACAGGAGAGCAGTATGTAAATCTGTTGACTTAAAATGTGTCTATACACACACATATATATAAAAAATATTTTAATATAAACTCATGGGTTTATTCCACTCCACTGCCTCTTATTCCAGCTCTGACCAGTAGGTCTGTCTTGACTGCTGTAAGATAAATTAGGTCTGAATTTCTGTTCTGTGTTCTCGGAGGTTCTGAAATGGAGAGGGCATTATGCCAGTCCAGCAAAGAAAATGCAAGCAGAAGAGTGTTTTGTCAGGGGTAAGTGAATACTTTTGTGCAAGATATAATTGGTAGATCAAACAGAGCAAAAGCAGCGCCACAAACTCTGAGGTGCTCCTCTTCAAAGGTAGGAACTCTTGATGCTGTGGAAAGGCTCTATTTCCATTATTTGCTTGTTGTTTTATCTGATGGTGTATGCGAGCCCGGTGATTTTTATTTGATAGTTATTGAGGCAGTAAAATGAAAACTCTGACTGTGATTCTGCTCTTTGGTTCAGAAAAACAACTTTGATTTTTTTGTTTTTAATCTCCTCAAAGTTCCTTCTTAAAAGTGCAGTTTAAGCAGTTAGTGTTCTTCAGTAATGTATTGGGGTAAAATAGTAAGGTATGTGACATGCATATATCTCCACACGCTTTACTGAACTACAACAAATATTCTGAATAGAAAATTTGGTACAGTCACGATCCAAGTGAAATATAAGATAAAACTTCCTCTAAATCCAATAGCAGCACTGTAAAAGTTCATGATGGTATAATAAATCATTCACCATGTTAAAAGGGTTATCTGTATGTCCTGAAATTGCGTTTCCATTTAAAGTGTCTTATAAGGGTAAAAGAAATGAGTCATAAGGCTTCAGATGCCGACAATAAGCAGTACATGGTAATTTCTTGCATCTCAGCCATGAGAAGGCACCCTCATTTCCAGTTTTAAGTGGTAAATCCTATATGTGACATGCGTAAAGAGAGATTTGTACTGGGGGGAATAACATTCCCTTCTATCTCAGCTGAATAATGGGGTGAAAACCTTGTTGAAAAGTTCTGTACAGAAGTTTGTACAGAACTGTGAAATATTTCTAAGGCATTTTTAGCCCGTGCCTTCAGCCCATGAATTCCAGAGCAAGAGTAACAGCAAACTGGATCCAATTCAATACTGAATCATTCCTTTTTTTGTGATATCATTTTCCCAGGAAACTATGTAGGCTTCTTGGGATGGATTCTGCATGTCTATTGAGTCTTGAATTCCACCATCTTTTGCAAGATTTGTTGATGGAGGGAACCAATGCAGTGTAACTACTGCATTGACTCTGCGTCAGAAACATCTGAGACTGAACCAGAACGTCAGACCTCCTGCCCTACTTTGCATTTGTGAGCTATGTGCCACTTATCAGCTTCCTAGCGCTGCTCAGTGCACTGTAGCACGGAAAAACCCAAGTGACTTCAGAATGACCTAGCTCACATACCAGAAGCTGATGCAGTTGTAAGCTGCACGGTGTAGACAAAATGTAAAGTCCTTTTACAAGTTTGTATCAGTTCTGCTTTTCATGTCTTTCCAGAAATGGCAAGATTTGGCACTACTAAATCTTTAAAAAAGTAGAAGTAGCTTTACAATCATCTCTCTATTCTGTTGGCTTTCTTTGTCATCTTTTCAAGGAACTGGCATGAGATGTTTTGCTGCAACACCATGAATGCCATTTCATTAAAATAGGACCATCGCAATGCCTTTCAGACCTTACTAGAGAGCTTCTGCTGAAGCCACAACACAATTTCCCAGGGCAATACCCCATTAAACACACAATATGAACTTCATCAAAGGCAGAAATACTGGCTTGAAGGTATAGATGTTTCAGAATGTTCAGACAATATTATTATAGGTCAGTGGGTTACCATATGGGAAGAAATCGTGCTCTGGCAAATGCTTTCAGAAGAAGCCAGCAGTGAATCTAAGCAGTTCTGGAGAAAGGGAGAATGGGTTCAAGAAGTCATCATAATTAGGGAGCTGTCTATGAAAGTGTGTGAAATACAAATGATCAGCTCAACAAAAACCTAATGCTGAGATCCCCACAAGTTCTATACTATAAATATTGTTTAATATTTTCATCTCTAATCTGGAATTGGGAAGAACAATTGTGTATGGTGACACACGTTCAGACTAGAGGAGGCAGTAACAAGAATAGGTGAATGGGTAGCACAATGGCGAGTGAAACTTGGTGCCAAGACTTGAGAAGTTGTGCTCATGTAAAAAAAATTAATTTCACAGCTGTATTGCTGTTTATGGGTAAAAAGGGCCCAAGTGTCACCAGGGAGAGGTCAATGTAAGCATGTTAGGAATGTCATGGTTTTCCTCTTTCCTTTCTGGTGATCGTGCTTTGTGAAGATATATGCAACACAGGCTTAAGTATTCAGAGGGATGTGAAAGACGATTAAAGATGTGGAAAAGAACAGAATCTTGGGGCTGTTATGCAGAAAAAGAGGATTCATAATTGAAGGAGGGAAAAAGGTGATAGAAAGAGAAAGCAAGTGGGATTTTGTTATTTTAACTCCATAGGGGGCAGAGTTAAGGCTTAAAAACAGCAAGAATTTTCTGAACTCGATGAAGTTAACATATTGAATGCTTAGGATCTTAGGATTATTTTTTTTTAAGGATTAGACTCTATACATAATAAGTAGAAAATGCACCACTATATTTCATAGGATTAAGAAATTATAAAGAATTTAAATCCTCATGCTTCAGCACAAAAAGCCAATGAATATGACAATATCGTGAAGAATATTCTCTTAGGGGAGTTTGGTTTTGTATATGTCTGTCTGCAAAAGGTTTTGCAAGATTTAGTGAGACTCATGAGGTATTGGTGACACATCTGGAGAAGACACTGGCCTAGACAAACCTACCTAGCTAATGTGATAGATTCGATATTGTATTTACCTTCAGCAAAGGTGCTGCTTACACAAGGAGTGCAAAATTGAACCCTTACAGAGGAATGATTAGAGGATAACAAAAGTCCACATAAGGTCCCCAAAAGTATGCTTCAAAAGAAACTTCATCCTTAACCTCTTTCAGTACAACTGGGACAGATGACTGCAAAAGCATATTGTATTGTATTTTGTAATAGAAGAGAACTGATCCTGGACTGCACAAGAAATACATGGACAGTTATTTACATTAAAAATAGTTTCTAGTTCAGATTTCTGGTCATTCGCTTCTTACAGCATGTGTGCTATTTTGCTTTCAGTAGCCAAATAGAATATCACGTGGGATTCTGCTGTGCAGGGCCTGAAATGTTATGACATGTATGGATTTCTCTTTGTGCTATATTAGCCACTCAAACCGAATGCCATTGCAAGCTTCATGCAAGTACTCCAGGAAAACACAAAGAAAAGCAATCAACAGAAATGACTACACAAAGGAAATTAGACATTGCTATCCTTCATCTATATAAATTATCCATGCAACTCCTTTCTTTCTGTCTATGTGCAGCGATCAGAAATAAAGTTTTCCAGCTAAATCCAATTGGCCCTGTAGGTAACAAAAGCTCAGTCTGTCCTGATTTGTGCAAGGGACTTCAAGCGCTGTGCTTATCGTGGCACTTATTGCGCTCTAAACAAACATTGGCGTTCTTAGTGAAGTAGAAAGCCTGTCATTTTTGGATAGGGTTTCTGAGCGACAGAGACTGGGAATTGTGTTTGACAGATTCAGTCACCGTTTTAGCTGGCGCATATCCAAGGTGTAGAAGGGAGCCAGGCAGTGCTTTATGCTGGAGGTTTTGTATAACTTGCCCTTGAGATCTCAGACTCTTCATAGCGAAGAACTGAAGCAAGAGATTGCCAGCTGATGCTCACCCCAGACTGAGTTTATAGAGGCCAATTACTTGCCAAAATTTTTTGGCTTGCAGACCCTTGAGAAAAGTGACTGTCTTGTGGGCTGAAGTAGCACATGGGATGTATGAAGTGTCAGGTGTGGGGATGGGATGGGTTATTATGGGCTGAGACCCACAGGGTCTCTTGGCTGCTCAGAGGCTCAGGGTGATGTCAAGCGTGGCTCAGTAACCAGAGGGCTCAACCTGAGTGGTCAGGGAGGAATGGGAAAGCTTGATGGTGATAGGAGAGAGACCAAAAGTCTTCTGACCTGGTGAAGTTACCTAGTGGCTTGGTGAGGATTGTCAGAGCCTGTGATGGCCCCTGGTTCACATGCTGAGCACCTGCACCCCTGTCCGTGGCACGTGAGAGGCAGTCAACCTGAACATCAGCCCACGAGGAATGTAAAGCGCTCTGTGAGAATTGCACCTGTTCTGGGATGTACAGCAGTTTGTACTGTTATAGGCACTCCTCCCATTTAGAACCGCGTTTTTTCCCCCCACTTAAGTGCACCACAGCACAGTCTCCTGCATGCACAGAAGTCCAAGGAGGTTCGGAAAATCTAAAGTGAGAAAAGAAGATGTTGCATTTCGTTACATTGCACAGCAATGTCTCTTAGACTGGAAGGGACTTGGAGTGGAAGGGAGGAAAAATTGGTTTTTTGCTAATTGTCCAGACTCCCTGTCACCAAGTAGGTTTAAACGCACTTGACGATCATTCTCCTGCTGGCAGGATCTGGTCATGCAGCTGACTTGTAACATCTTGCTGTTCTTTGTTGTAGCCACCATGCTAAGGAAGAGAGGAAGCCCTGTGTCCTTGCAGTAGATGTTGGCCTTGGTCTCCAGAGTGCCCAGGCTGTGTCTGGTATGTGGCAGCCACCCTGCACTAGGAGAGGGCTGTGAGGAAGGTGCATCCATATAAGCCTCCATCACACCTAGATGTAATGTGTAAAGCATACAAAAAGGAGCTAAATTTCCCCCAAACTTTAAGCTTGCTTCAGGCTGGGGCTTTATTAACAGCCTCCATTGATACTGTGGCCAAGGATAATGTATTATGCCTTGGGCTGTACAGCTAAGGAACCCTGTTATCAGTGGAAAAAAAAAATCACTTTTCTCTTGTAGAAATGAGAAATACTTGACAGTCTAAATATATATATAATAAGACTGATCTCCATGGAATTTCAGAGTAATAAATGTGCAAGGTCATTGTCTGCCAGACAGATGGTCTCAAGATGTAAATTTGGACTATATCAAAATATTCTTATCATGTAAAGATGGAGAGTCTCTCTGACAAAAAGCCCCCCTGAGAAATCAGCTGACATGTCTTATCCAGGAGGTAGTTCTCCTGGTTGCACAAAATAAATTCAGCCTGGTGAGGGAATAAATACCATTTGATTTCAAAGAAGTTGCTTATTCAGATGAATCAGGTCCAAACCAGAAGTGGGTCATAGTACTGTATAATAAATACCGTAGGAAATGCTCAAGATCTCTGTAGAAGTCACTTCAGGGGACGTGGGAGGGGTGAGTAACTATGTGCTTTCTAAAGCACAACTGTTCTAGCACAACTGTGCCCTTATATCGCTGAAGAACCTGTCCGCCTATCATGATTTTAGGAACTTTTTAAACCAAGGTACTAGATAGACCTAGCTAAAAATTCAATTGTCCTGGTCCAGCTTTAAAATGTAATTTGAGAAAAGATAAGTGAGCTGTGACAAAGGTTGAAAGGGACAACAATAATAGAAGGCATTTAGATAAGCTGTTAATGTGCAAGCCTATCTTGGGGATTCAGATCTGTGAGAAGAGTCTGAAACTATCATTTATGGTATGAGAGAGAAAATGTTTTCTGGCTGCATTAACCAATGTAAACCCCTAACTTACCTGATAAGAAAGGGGAAAAACAAAGAGTAGCTCTTTCCTGAAGATGAAGGAGTTCTGTAGTGATGCATGATTTACCTCATGGGGAAAATGCATCTGCACTGCTATTAAGTTCACAATAAAAATATTTTGTGATGTGTGAATCATTTTATTTTGAAACTTCTTTCAGAATTGGCTTATTTACAATGCGTGATTTCATTCCAAGATTGTGAACTTCATACAAAGATATACAGCAGCTGAAAGTCCACTTTAAAAATGGGTATTCTCCTTTCCTTTTGTCTCTTATTTTTGACTGAATTTTTTAGTGATAATATAAAAGCAGCCATGGAAAAATCCACAAACCACCTGTGATTGTGGAAGGCCCTTGAAGCGCGAGGGTTGGTTACTGTTTACGAAAAAATCCGTTTATTAAGACCAAACTCAAATGAAGGCAGGAAGCTAAGGTCTGAGTGGGAACTTCAGTCAGCTGATGACCAAAGGGTTCTTCACAAAGTTGACTATATTATAGAATTATAAAAAACATTATCAAAGATTATAAAAGCAAGGTCTTCTGCCACTCATTTTAAAGAAGGAGAGATAAAAGGTTAGATGTAGGAAGAGACTCCATGGTCCAAGCAAGAAACGGAGGGAAAGAAAAGGGGACAGATGACTTTTCAGTCTGGAGACTTCACATAAACCTGGAAGAGTCTTTCAGATGAGGCTAATGTGTTCAGGAGACTGGAAATGGGGTGCTAGTATTTTTACACTATTTATTACGTTAGCAACTACTTCAAAAGTTGTGGTATGTATCTCAACTGTCAGAGATCCTTGAGTGAAAAATTAGACCCTAGTCTAGTGCTCATGAAATTGGATCTTTGGGAAAGGGTTATTTTAAGTGAATTGGGAAGCTTGGAGAGCTAATAGTAACCACTGAGTCAATAGAACCAGGCTACAATGTCTGAGCTCTCAGAAACTGCACCTTCATGATTTATCTGGAGAGCTAACCTCAGAAGGCAATGCCTCCTTCTGGAGAGATTTGGGAAACTTTAAAAGCCCACAGTACCAATTATGTAGATTATTAGGAATCAGACAATTGTGATTCTAGAGGGGAAAGTACCATCAGGCCTGGGTATTGATTCCTTCCCACCTTACAGTCAAGTTACTTTATGAAAATTGGTGATTATGAAGAAAGAATGAAAGGTCTAAAGAATGTTGCAATTTAGCCGGTGTATGTAGCATATGTTCTGAATGGGACAGTGAGTTTATAAAGATGATATACAATAAAAGAAAAAAATCAGAGTGAGTATAACAGTCATACAGTGTTAACTGATAAAACCCCCTTACCCCTGCAGGGTAGTTATTGTAGTATGTCCAGGCTCTCAAGCTAACTTTTTATTGTCTCTGGTGCCTTGCTGTAACGTGATTTGTAGCAGTCCTAGAATTTGCATGTTTCTCTCACAGTAAAATTCCACAGTGCTTGAGGCAGTGTAGGAAAGGCAAGAAGGCTGTAGCTGCTGCGGCTTTCTAATGTTTGGGGTTTCGATTTTTTTTTTTTTTTTTTTTTTTTTTTTTTTTCCTTGGCTTATGACTTGGGCATGCAACTATAATATGTGTTCTCAAAAAATCTGTATGACCTAATAATTAAAACGCTTAAAGATGTAGTAAAAACCTTTAATGAGAAGCTAGTGACCTATGAATAAACAAAAATCCTCATTTGTAGTGGTACTTCCAGTTAGAAATTTGATTTTCTAATAAGTCATTTATTATTTTGTAACTGATAAAAAGAAAATTGCTCTTGAAAGCAGGATCCTTCTCTGACCTACTCTTTCCAATTCAGTATTTGAGGTGCATCTTTTCCTTTTCTTACGTGCATCCCTCTGTGTGCCTAGGTTGGAATTTGGCACTAGTTCCTTTGGTGTGAGGTCTATCTTGTCAGTTTAAGCAGTGGTTGTCATTTCCCTTGCCAGTTACTCCTAGTTTAAAGCTCTTTTCACCTGTTTGGCCAGCTTGGTGGCAAAGATGCTTTTACACCACTAATTAGATGGATCTTGTCTCTTCCCAGAAGTCTTTGGTCTTGAAAGAGGCTTGTGTGGTTGTAAAAGCCCTGTTGTTGACACCAGCTGCTCAACTGGGTATTGAAACCACAAGCTCTGCCTACTCCTCTGCAAGCCCTTTCTCTTCATCAGCAAGATGGAGAAGCAAAACCCTGGTGTCTTCCTGCTCTTGGCCATTTCTCTCTGAGCCATGTAGTCACGCTTGATAAGCTCCAGGTCTCCCTGGCACTACCTGGTGGCTACTTGGAAGAGCAGTGAGGGCGTACCAGCGTGTGGCTTTTGTGTGCTGGGGAGATGTGTGCAATAGGAGGAGAGGGAGGGAGGCCTTCAGAAACTCTCTGTTGCTGTTTGATAGGAACATGAAAAGAAAATTTCTCCAACAAAGAGAGAGACTTGACCACCTCTGAATGATGCTCAATTTGCCTTTTGGTGTGAGTTTTCTTTGAATTTTCCACTTTTACAGTAGATGTAGCTAAAAAGGCACTCGCCTCTACAAAGCCTGTCTACCGCTCCAGGATACCTTACTGGTTTTCAAATTGGCCTTTTCACTAGAGTCACTTTCATGTGTAGAGAAACCTTAGGTGCAAGATATAATTAGGCCAATTTTTAAACAAATTTGAATAATACGAGATTAAAAAAATGTTCTGCTGGTATGAGGTAAGCCTGGTTATCTACAGCGTAATATCTATTTATTTGCAGAGATGGAGGTTAAGATGATTTAAAAAAAAAATTGTGCAGTCCAAAATGGGAGCAACTTTCAAGAGATCAGATGTCATTTAAGCATCCAAAGAAGTGGCGTAAATGTTGAGACTCTTTGAAAATCTGTCCTAAGGTTCACAGTGGGAGCTATCAGGTGTTAAACACCTTTGAGCAACTGGCTAACTTCATGTATTCTGTTGAGAACTCTTGAAAATTTGTTGGGTTTGATGTTTTTCCCTGATTTGACTCGTGCAGATCTGAAGGGGAGAGAGATAATAATTCAATAATTTAGAATAGCTTTATTAGGTGTTTAAAAAGTCATATGTGGTGTCTGAAGTTACGCTAGGGCAACTGCTAAAAGGAAAACTGGAGAATGCAGGTTTACAGTATTTTAATGCCACCCATTTTGTAGCACTGGATGGTCATGGGTATTTGAGATCTGTAAGCAAAGTGGTTTTTATATACGGAATACTGGTGCTGAGTGAGGACAGGATCTTTTTCTTAGTCTTGAGCAAAAATAATTTTGGCATTCATTATGTGTTTCATGGGTGAGGAAAGAAGAAAGTGTTCCTTTTAAAGTTGATTTTAGAAAATGAAATAGCAGCTTCAGACTGTTGCTAGGCTTGGGATATTTGCATAATCCTTGAATGCAGTTGTAAGTATGTGATACATTGCAGAGATCTTTCAATAGATCAACCCCTAAAACTTGTCAATAAATATATGCTATAAATATGTACTGAGTCACAGCTCAATTCATAAACACTACAAGTCTTTCAGCAGTTGGCATAAATAAACGAATGTTATTGGAGAAGTTGGCTCCTTCAACCATGGCTGTGCTTCCCTGGCTACGTGAATTGACTTCTGGTGTCTCGGCTGGCTTACACAATATTGCTGTCCACTTTGCTGGTAGAAGTAACAGCTATTGGGGGGGGGTAGGGAGGGATGGGGTGGGTAAGGGAATCATAGACAGCATTGTAAGAATAAGTTTTAGGGATGTGCATTTCTTGAGCTGGTTGTTGGAGCATGGAACTTTTGCTGTCCATGCGTGAGGCATGAATTTTACCTTGAGTCTCATAACACGGAGCTTCTCATAATGCAGCAGCCTGATAGTATTATACATAACCTGGAGGCTTCTTTCTAAGTCTTTTGCTTAAAGTTTAGGTCAGAGGATGGGAAATGCTGCTTTGGAGTGACGTTTGCCGTTGTTTGAATTTGTTGTTTTGAAGTAAGCGTTTTACTGAGGCACATTGGCAGATAGGTTATATGGAAAAGAGATTGCACGTCAGTGTTTTGGTTTGCTTAAAACTTCTCGGTGAGTAGGAGTGCGCGGTGGGCGGCACGTGCTCCTAATGTGTTGGGGAAACAGCAGAACAGAGCAATCTTTTGTAGTCAGCTCAGAAGCGATGTCGTGATGCCGAGACTGATGTTCATCCCTCCTGCTTTCAGCATGAGGCATGATACAAAGGAGCACAATTTAAGCAGAGGGACCCCCCCCCGCCCCGAAGTTTCTATTGGTGCTTTTTGTGCATAGGTATCATTGCTGCTAATTAGACAGGCAAGCAGGGCTAACTTGTTCCTTGCTTGTCAATACTGCTCAGAATCCAAATGAGCTTCTCAGTACCAAAGAACTGGGAGGTTTTATCAGCTTGTCTAGAGTTGCTACATTTGACTGCTTTTCGTAAATGTTTCGAGAGTGTTTTCCTTTTGTGCGTACCGGAACTGAGCCTGAGCCACGCTGACGTTAAAATCATCCTCAGCATGTAGATGTAAAATAGTCCCAAAGGAGGCTGCAAAGCCAAGCATCCCTGTAGAATGCTAATGAAGGTGTGGAAAAAATAATTTTATATCGTTATGATTTGTAACGAAAGGCAGGTGAAAGAAGCAGAGGATGAGAAAGTACGGTTTATTCTGTGCTGAAGGGCAAAAGAAAACATAATTATGGAAGAACTTGCAAAGAATGGAAATCAAATACACAGTATTCAGAAAAGCAGTTGTTTATGTCCCTTGAATAATTGAGATGGTTTGCAGTTAATTCTGTCTCGGAACTAGTGTTGAAGGGGGAAAAGAAAAAAAAGTCAAAGCCGGTTCACTTCTACCTAGTGCCTTAAAATAGCATTGATGCTATTGTGATTAATGTGTAGCTCTGTAAAACCACGGTCTATTCAAAATTAACAGAAATGCTTATTCATGTTTTTAAACATCCTGCCAAGCGATGATTCCAGGAGAAAGCCATTACTAATGGAATCACATTTTGTTGAGAATACAGAAGTACAGTTATTCTGGAGAACTGCTTTGCTGTCGGGTACTATTTAGCTGCTTTAAGGATTTTTTTATTGTTATTAATTAAGAAAAAAATAGAAAATGTTTAAGTTCTGTGATGTTTCACACCCTTAACCACTCACATTGCTAAGCTATTGTCTAAAAATTTTTTTACTTTTTTTTTTTTTAATACATACATTATGCAGTGTTTCCTGGCTCAGTTTTCCAAATCCACCCAACGGCAAAGTCAATAGCAAAACTCAGCTAGAAAGCAGATTATTAGCTATAAAGCTGTTTCTGCTCTCAGAGACTCTTACCTTCTTTGGAGGAGCTAGAGAGCAGTATCAGATCTATCTTTTGTAAAAACAAGGCCATCTCTCGTCTGTCACTAGTGGTCTCAATTACTGCACTTTTATCAGCCGAGTACGCCTTATACCGATTTCATGGTGGTAGCTTTTCCACACCAAATGTAGCGTGTTCAATGAAGATTAACCCAAAAACCTTGCTGGGAAAACAACTGGTGCGTTTCTTGACCGCTTGATGGCATCACTCAGTTGTATGGAAACTAAACTGCTTCGCCAGTAGAGGAGTCTTACTTGTGTGCTTAGTGTGAGAGGATTTTCATGTTCTATTTTAGACTACTAAAGACTGAAGAGAGCTATTAATACACTCCCATAAATGAAATGAAAGCCACAACTCTAGTTTTGGTAACTATTTTTCTTCTCTAGGGTATATCACTTACCATTTAGAAATAATTTCTTTATCCATATAAACACAAACAGAAGAGTGGTCTAGACTGCTCCTCTTCCTGCCCCGGCTTAACTTTTCCAGGACGGCAGCTGGTGGTTTATTGGGTTGATAGTGACGCAAAGAACGTTGTCATGCACTGAAATGTCTTTTGGGTTTGCTTTTCCAGGGAAATTGCTTTAAACCTCCAGTTGCTGCAGTCAGTATGCATTCTAGGGAAAGGATTGATGCAAGTTTGTGTGTTCACTATAGGTCCTATAAAATGAAAGCGTTTTACAAGCTTCATGCCAAAACTAGATGAACTGTAATTAGAGGTAAAGGATGGTTCTGGTAATGTCAGGGGAGCCCTGACAACATATACATGCTGAGAATTGGCCCACAAGACATTAAGTAGTAAAGCATATAGTTGCAAGCAAGTTGAAGAACTAAATACTGCTTCTCCTATGCAGCCAGTGTCACCAAGCAGTAACGAGGTGCCCTGGTAGCCCTCTGAGCAGTGCCACGGGGGAGACGGAGCCAGCTGCTGACCCCAGAAGAGGTAAACAGGCAGTGTGGGCAAAGGAAGGGGATTTCATCGGTGTGCCCGCCTGTCTGCGGGTAATGGACTAGCATGGAAAATAATTAGGGAATAAATATATAAAACCCCATTCCTTTTTTTCTTCCCCCTACTCCTCCTTTTTGTTCAGCTTAGGCTGCTGAATGCTGGAAAAACAATAAAAAAGCAGTCTAAGAATAGAGGGGGGGAACTTAATGCTTTTTCTGAGCATTTTTTGGTAAATGTTTCAAAATCTTCTGCTTTCCTTAGCTTTTGAGGTGTTTTTAGATGATGCTTTATCAGGGGTAGTCTGATATGCTGATTACATAATGCACACTTAAATATGCACGGTACTATATGTATGTACTGCTTTTCTTGAATGTATGTACAGGGTTTTTTTTAATCTTTCCCTCATAGCTGATGGCCAACTGAAATAATCATAATTATCTTAGAAAATGTAAGCGATGATGCGTATCTAATTTTTGGATCATGAAGTGCTTTGAGCTGGCCTGCTGATAATTTTACCTAAGATGGAGACTAAAGCATCCAGCTTACCCGTACAATTTATGATAAGTTTTTCTAAAAGAAAAGAAAAAAGTGTTTATCAACTGACTTGCCAGTCGTCTTTCAGTTGCTAAGATTCAGTTGCTAAGAAAAAACACCTAAGATTTCCTTATCTTGTGTTTTCTAAGGAAAAAAAGGGATAATGAAGGATGGAGAAAGAAAACAGGCTAAATCATAGTTTTTCAGTTTATTAAATGTATTATCTAGTGTAATGGTTTCGGTTGGTAGTTATTAGGAGACTACATAGCAAAGAAACCCCATGGAGGGCTCACTGCTGGCAAATGCTATGGTTCCTCCATAGTTGCACTAAAATGAAAAATTTGAGCCTGTTAGAGGTCAGCAATGAACTTCTCTAATTTTCATAGAGTCAGTGATAGTCTGTGCCTTGCTGGCAGTCTCTCATCCATGTGTAGATGCTAACGATCCACTGCAGGTTGGCTTATACATCTTTCAACTTTGGTGCTGTAAGTCTGTGATTTTAGGGACCATGGCCCTACGTTTTGTTGCTGTTGCCAATCATTTGATAAGGATCTGACATAATAACCATTTACACAAGGGAAAGTATCAGCATCTTGTCCAGAGATGCTCTGGCAATACAGTGTATGTGTCAGATTTTGAAGCTCTTCCTGAGCTTGTGAGCTGGCAGGAGAAGGTGTGCTTGGCTTCTTGGAACTGGACAGAGCTCTGCACTGATTTATTGTGAATTCTTCTCAATGTGGGTTTCATGGCTGCAGAAAAAGGACACATAAAGGGAGGTTTATTTGATGTGAGACACTAGAAATGGAGGTTTTCAGGAGGCAAACATTAAAATTTGCTTTGTTTTTGTGTTGGGTATATGGTTCCTTTGTTTTAAGTTTATATTGTGTTTATGTGAAGTCCAGCAAGAATATGTACCTGACAAACTCTAGGCATGTGCTGTCCTCTTTGGTTCTCCAGCTGGTTATTTATGTTTTAATTTTTATTTATTGCAAGGGAGTCTGCAGTATTTGTCAGTGATAGCATTTGTATTTTGAATGCTGGGCTAGTCACAGATTCTCTCCAAAGCCCTTCTCACAACGCGTTATTATACATGGGGAATGCTTTCATGATTTGAAATTCTGATCTCTGGTGGAAGACTTGGCATCACATTTGGGGTCTGAATGCTAACAAGTGGGGGAGCACCGTTGCCATCAGGAGCTATGGTGAGGCTATGGCAGACTTTGTGGCTTCCAAAATAATCACATCAAGAACTGTGGGATGTAAGAATGCCTGCATCCTAATCCCAGATTCAGAAGAGCAGCTGTTTAAGTGAAAGGGAGGAAAAATTTATTGTTCTCAAATGTTATATCCAAAAGACGTACACATCTGAGCTGGGGTAGTTGGGGGTTTTGGTTGGTTTGATTTTTGCATCAAACCACAGTGGACTAATTGCAAATTTGCTTTCTTGTTTTAAGATATATTTTGTTTTGATTGAAGGTCTGTGAATGGAGTAGGAAATATTAATCTTCACTACATATAAGGGGATACAGCAATAAAAGCGCTACAGAAAATATTTTTGCTGTCTGTATTTGTTATCTTTTTCCTCTATTAATAGCTACTCTGTGACAAGTGACTATAGCTTTGTGTAAGGCTTTCATAATAAAAACAATAAATTCTTAGTTATTTGAAGAAACATAGTGTAAGTACAGAACATATAGGTAAGCAAAAACCTACAGAAATGGAACAAAGAAAAACATTGCTGAGTATCCAAAGGAAGGACAACTGCATAGCATGACATTAGGTGCCAAAGATGCAAATTCATTATGAATTGCCTTTCTTGGTTAATGAAAGAAACCAAAGAGTAAGCAAACATCACAAATGTAAAGTAAGGAAAACAATATTCTTCAGCAAACCCATTTAGTGAAGCATCAGGTTGAGTGAGTACTTAGATGACTAATTTTGATGTCCTTAATTCACCAATAGTAGCAGTGAATCTTTCTATAGATCAATATTTTTAATAGAAGCATTTTCAGTGATATTAAGATCATTCTACAATTTTGTCTGCTTGATGGACTGGTTTTGCACAAAAGCATTTAAATTCTAAAGGCCTTTTGAGGCCGAAAGAGAATTAAAGCGTAGATAGCTAGTAGTCTTTGCTATTTTTCTGTGTGACTGAATTAGCTGTAGGTTTGTGCCTCTGACTTCAGAGTATTTTCTTGTGTACTACAGCAGAAATATTTAGGGTTTGTTTAGATATGTGTGAAAAAAAACTTCTCTGGTTTGTGTTATTTTGGATGTAGCTGAAGGAATTGTATCATCCTCCTCTTGATTTTGAGATATTGCTTGGTGGGCTGCAGTCTTTTTCCCCATATTGTCATCCTTTCTGTCTCAACTCATGCTCCAGTCAAACCTCCCAGAAGGACTTTTTCCATTTAATTTAAGAATATCTCTATGGATGCATTTCCCAAAGATCTTGCATCTTGATTAAAGATACAGCTTATCAGCTTTCTGAATTGGTGTATTTTTATCTTCTAGCTCTTTGCAATTCTAGTGTTTTACCCAAAACTTTTGTTGTGTGTATCTGTTTATATATAAATTAACTAATGAACCAAACTGCTGATTAAATTTTGTACACATGAATAATACGGTAGCTAGTTCCTTGTGTGTTTGTTCATATATAGCACATGATATTCTACTTGCTAGGCTAATTGGTAGATTTACTAACTATGTGCTTTCAGCAGAATAAATTACAGGCCTTGATAATCCCATGGAATATTAGGATTTAGGTTCCTGAAATGGATTTTTTTTTTCCTTAAGAATTTGCTACGTTCTCTGGAATTGGATATTTTAGTGGTAAAATGATTTTTTTTCCTACTGTTTTTCAAAGAAAAACAATGTGAAAAATTAGTTTTCTGCCAGATTGAATGAGACAATAGTACTAAGGCAAGCGTGAAGTCCCTCATCTCATCTCAGCAGGATGGTAGCTTTGAAACCTAATTACAAACACTTAAGTGCCAACTTTGTTAATCATTTCATTGCAGAGTACTACACCAGAAATATCAGGTACATGCGGTGTGACTGGATTTCCATTCTCTTGCCAGATCTGAAGCTCTCTTCCTTCATTTGAAAATCTTCCTGAGCAAAAAGGCAGCAACCTCTTAATTTTCAAACAGTGACATTTTTTAAAATGCAAGTTTTTTTGTGATTAGGATGGTTCTCCATTTGCAGTGCAGTAAAGAGCTCCCAAGGGTTAGTCAAACTCAAAAAGAAGAAAAAAATTCAAATAAAAATAAATAAAACAATTTGGAGAGGATTTATCAAATATGGTCAGATGGTGTCCAAAGTGGGTAGGACCAGCTATAGTGATGCACAGAAGTGAGAGGCAGAAAGGCATTGAAGTCTGAAGAGGCAGTGTGAATGCCAGTAGGTGGATATATTGTTAGATCTGAAATTACAGTGGCAGCTGGTCTATTGATAATTGTGGAAACAAAGGAACAAGTTTCTACCCTTTTCTGAATAATAGGAAACCACTGAAAGGGAGACTGAAAGATGGTCATGTTGTCATGTTGCCAGGAGCAAGATAACAGTTTCTCTTGGAGTATTTTGATTCCCTGCAGTTTGGAGAGAGAGGGATTTAATTACAGAGAGATCTGAGCTAAAGCTCTTAATGCAAATATCCCTATGAAGATGGTGCCAAATCAGGACTTTGCCATCTGCACCTGTCTTCAGAAACAGGATGGCAATACATGAGGCAATGGTGGAAGAGCAAGACCTTCAACATTATTGTAGCAAAGCAGAATTCTTGCATCATCTCCTGTCCTGTGAGGAGTCCCACTGATTAAAAAGGTCATATGGATAAGGTGCGGTCTGAAAAATAATAGCTGCTCTTCCAGGCTTAAGTGTGGTCTTAAGGGGATATGACTGGAGTTAGAGATGCAGGACACAGAATGAGAGAAAAGTAGTATGCATTGCTATGATGTAAGAGTCAAGTTAGACAAATGGGTGTTAGAAGATTCACAAAATACATTAACTCGGGTTACTTCTGCCAACATCATGGCAGAGATAACATGGAGAATCTAAATGGAAAAACCCAAGGCAACAGATGGAGAAGAGAGTAGACAGCGTCTCGTGAAACACTCATGGAAATAACAGTTCAAGATGTAAAATGTCAAGCAGGTGTGGAAAGCGGAGTTTGTGAAAACAGACTTCAAAAGAACAGGTTAGCAGAAATACTTCACTGAAACAACTAAAAACTGGATTAGTCAATAATTTGGGAAACTTCAATGAAATCCAAGTGTAAGCTTGAGAGATGGTCTGTTGATGGAGGCCAACACTGATGAACAGCTACCATGAAGTAATTTAATCTGCTCAAATAGATGAATGCAGATTTATTCTTTAGGTATGCTGGTGTTCATGTTTTTATCATGTTAACATACACATTTCTTACTGTATGGTTTGTAGGATGTTGGTATCCTCTTAAATTGCAGCCTGATGGTGATGGAGGCATTCAGTACAGTATACTAATACCTGTTGCTATTCATACAGTGGTGAAATCTGGAGGCAGGGCTCCTAGAATTTTTTTTTTTAGCTGTGGAACAAATACTTTAAACCATTATTTCTTGAAACTTATGTATGTAAATATAGATACAGGTGAAATAAATGTGAAAGCATCTTAGTTATAACAATATGAAATTGTTATAACTACAGCTATAGTAATTAAAGATCGCTAAAGATCTCAAGGTGTTTTGATTCCCCTTTCCCTTATGTTAGTAGATTGACACAAACCGAGGCACTTCAAATCTCTGTATTTCGGCTTTAAGGAAATCGAGATTGGGATTTTGAAATCCATGTGCAAAATTGCAGGTTCTTTTGAGTGCTTATGAAGCTGCAACCGCCATACAGAATTAGTGATTTACTCAATCATGTAGTCAGGGATGCTTGATTGTTGCTGAAAATCCATAGCTAGTGTGAAGTAAAACAGAAAATTGCACGTTTCCTCATGTCAAAATTTTGTATGCAAGAAAGTAGAGGTATGTGGGGGGAAATCCTAAAAAAATTGTCACCAGACTTCTCTTCTGGGTTTGTATAATCCTCGAAGATTCTCTTGCTAAGGAATTTCGAGATGCCTTAAGAGTTAATGAGTTTTTTAATCAATTGGAGTCTGCTATATAGTTGTTCCCCATTGTGTTACTCATGTAGAAAGTAATACTTTTCTTCTTTATGTGCTAAAGGCTTATTCTCACCCTTCAGTGTAATAAGTGTGGAGAGGTTGAACTTCTTGGAATCCATTGTATTTTTAGATAATGAAAGCCTTCTATTAGAAATATGACACGTTCTGTTTCACATTCTGTAATTTGACTAAAGAAAGCAATTCAGAAAATACGAAACCTTTTTTCCTTAGTCATTCTAGCTTTTTATTGCCTGCTATACTGTCTCAAAACAGAGAGGCAAGAGAAGATAACGCTTCCTGCGTAGCATATGCTTTCAGGCAGAACATAATCAATTGACAAAATATCAGAATGTAAAAGCCTATTGACTAATTCTTCATTTTAACCCATTGACACAAACTACAAAACACTGGGAAAATGCCTCAGCCAAAGCAGTCTTTGCTGAGATATTTCAGCTGTCTGGTGGGCTGTGCTGGGAGATAAGGGGGCCATTTGCTGTGGTCTGCTGTAGCTCTGGACTTTCTGCTGCTAATAAGTGAGCTGCTTTTGATTAGTGTCAACCGCTGAATGAAGTTATCTCTCGTTATACAACTGGTGATCAGCTCTACATTCCACAAATCAGTGACTGTCTGAATGCAGCATCCCATCAGAAAAAAGGGCTTTGTGTTTTCTCTCCTTCTGTCTGCTTTGCAAGTAAATTGTTCCTTCTAGAGACCCGCGTTCCTTGCCTCCCTCGCCCTCCGTGACAGCAAAGCTCGCTGGCTGGTGATCTCGGCAGGGGTTTACAGCTCAGCTCTGCTGTTCTCTCCCTCTGTTCCCTCCCCTACTGTGACTAAATAAATTACCTGTATGACATGTTCAGTTTTCTCTGGCAAGAAGCCTGGGAAATCAAATCTGTTCCCAAACCTGGGTCTCCCATTTGGCAAATGTAATGCCTCCCTGCTGTTAAATCAGGTCAGCTCACAGGAAAAACAAAGAACAATTTCATATAACTATAATCAACACAGAGTAAATTTAGATAATGTAGCTGACATATGTTTATTGTAAAGACCATCAAGGAAATAATTTTAAAAGCACTTCATCTTTCTCTGTTGCACAAGGATACATGTTGAATGTTCTGTGCATAGAGAAAATCAAACATTTTCTTTCTGTTATCCCATATCAAAGTGAAATGCATTTATTTTCTGGCTGGTCTAAGAAGATATTTGGTGAAATGGTTCATTGGTTGCATTAGAAACAGTTTTATGTATTTAATTACTGTGGGTTTGTGTAATTAATATTAATTGATAATTAACTGTTAATTGCTATTAATTATTCATAACCTGTCCAGTCCCTTTGACTTTTTGGCTTCTGAAAGTGGAGATAAAAGTGTTTAGAGGAGGAAAAATAAATCCCTTCATGACATTGTGCTCATTTTTGGACCTTTCCGCTCATCCCGTTTCCACCGGAGAGGCGAGGCAGCGGGTCGCCAACAGGGTGGCAGCGTCTCCCCTGCCTTACCAGGCCCGGCTCATGCCCCGGCAGCCCCCCAGCGGGTGCCGTGCGTGGGCAGCCAGCGCTCTCGTGTGTCCAGGCAGTCACCTTGTCTGGGGGGAGGCACCGGCCGGCAGCCTCCCCTCTCCAGCTGGGAGCTGAGTTTCCTGCTCAGCTGCTCTGCTTGTCCCGGAGGAGCTCTGAGTTACAACGGAGAGGCTCTTTCCCCTATCTGCTGTTAGCAAGCTCTCATAGACTGCAGCAGGACAGTGGAGCATCTGCAGTTGCCTCCTGCCTGGCATAATCATGGCAGATCTCTGTCCCAGGGAAGCAGAGCAGCTGTGGTTTCCTTTGGGCAGGCTGTGCTTGGGCAGGTGGTTGCTCGGGGGCTGAAACAGCTACTGAAACCCTGTGCTTGCCCAAAGGCGGAGAGGAGCGGGACGGGGATCCTCAGGGTTGGGGCAGTGCTAACTTGTTGTTGTGGTTTAACCCCAGCCAGCAACTCAGCACCACGCAATCGCTTGCTCACTCCCCCCACGGTGGGATGGGGGAGAGAATCAAAAGAAAAAGTACAACCCATGAGTTGAGATAAAGATAGTTTAATAAAAGAAAAGAATAACAATGATAGTGGTACTAGAATATACAGAATATACAAAACAAGTGATGCACAATGCAGTTGCTCACCACCTGTTGACTGATGCCCAGCCCGTTCCGAGCAGTGATCGCTCTTGTCCCAACTAACTCCCTCCGAGCACGATGTCCTGTGGTCTGGAGTAGCCCTTGGGCCAGTTGGGGTCAGCTGTCCTGGCTGTGCCCCCTCCCAGCTCCTTGTGCCCCTGGCAGAGCAGGGGAAGCTGAAAAGCCCTTGCCTGGTGTAAGCCCTGCTCAGCAACAACTAAACCATTGGTGTGTGATCCACATTCTTCTCACCCTAAATCCAAAACACAGCGCTATGCCAGCTACTAGGAAGAAAATTAACTCTATCCCAGCTGAAACCAGGACACCTGTGAGTGCTTGCTGTGCTGAGCTCCCAGGGGCCAGCTTTGCTGCCGCTTATTCAAGAGGGTTGGTAAAAATGGGAGTGAACAGCTGCCCTGTAGTCTTACACAATCTTGGCACCACCACTGGCTAAATAGCTGCTGCGTTATAGCTGGGGTCCTTGGCTGGAAACATGTTCCAACCCCAGCTGAATATCAGGTTGTCTTGCCTGGAGGCGTCCTGGGAAGAGCGAGCCGTGTGAGAGGCTGCTGGAGGGATGTCCTGGGCTGCAGAGCGAGGCTGCCCAGGGCTCTGCCCAACCTGCGCAGCCTGTGTTTCAAACTCACCTAATGCTTCATTCTCAAAGTAGATGGGCTCCAAAGTGTATGCTGTGTTTTTCAATGGTACGTGCTTTTCCAGCTCTTTTAAAGACAGCTACAGTGTTATTAATAATAGTTCAGTCATTCATTAGTTGCCTTTGGTCTAACGAGTGCCTTTGTTTCTTTGTTGCTCTGAGACACAGAGTGAATGTTTTTTCATCAATTTAAAAATCCTTCAAAACTCTTCTGTAAGACAAATCCTTGAAACCGAAATTGCTCTTTATTGTCTGAAGTCGTCATCCAGTGTGCACAACAAAGATTAAGACATGAAAAGTGGGTTTTAAAAGATGGGAGTTCAGTTCCTGCTTCCACCAGGAATGACCTGAAGCAAGGGCCATAATCTCCATCTGCATCGGTTCCTGTCTGAAGAAATGACAGTAGTAATGTTATCTGTCCTCAACTTTGTCTTATCAGTACAGATCGCAGATACTGTCTCCTACTGTAAAGGTACAGGACCTAACTCTGAAAGGCTGTAATATAAATCGTTTCATCTCTGTGTTAATGGCAAGGGTAGAGCCTATTCTGTTCCCTTCTTAGCATCTGGGTTGGTCAAAGGAGTTGTTGACCTTGTTCTAACCCTGCTTTATTTGTTGCCTTCTCTAGCCTGTGACCTGATGACCCTGGGGATCTTAGCCTTAGTGACCTCCACTGGTTGTGCCTCGGCCAACGCCCTGCAGTCCCTGACGGATGCCATGCACATCCCACACCTTTTTGTACAGCGCAGCACGGGAGGCTCCCCACGCACAGCCTGCCACCTGAACCCCAGCCTGGAGGAGGAGGAGTACACGCTGGCTGCCCGACCACCCGTCCGCCTCAATGATGTCATGCTGAAACTGGTCACTGAGCTGCGGTGGCAGAAGTTCATAGTATTTTATGACAGTGATTATGGTAAGTAAAGTGGAGAATTTCAGACACAATTAAATTGATTTCTTTTTAACTGGGAGCTGGAGAGGGAAACTAAAAAGGGAGGGGTAGAATATAACTTGCTGGGTTCTTCATTGACAAAGGGGAAAGTGTTTCAAGTGGACGCAGGTCTTTGAAGGAAAGGTTGCTGTGAAAACTAGTTCTCAGACAAGCAGCAAAGTTGCTTAGCAACACCTACCAAGACAGCTGAAGTTTGATTCGTGTCACACTTTTTCAGTAAAATATTAATAAAGTGTTGACATTGATTGGCAGGGGTCACATAGCTGTGCAAGGAAGTTCAACATGGCCTCTACCCATTCCCAGAAAACACTTTCTATTAAAGCTGAGTACTGTTCTCTCAAAATTAATTTTCACAATAACTATTACCATTTCTTTTTTCACATGCTTCCTCACACTATTCTCCATTTGGACTAAATTTCACAGTGATATGCTTCCTGGCATTAACCCAAAAGGTAGAGTTAGCATTTTCACTATGTTTGATGCATTTCCTTCAGCAAAATTTTTACTTTGGGCTGAAACTTGAGGAAAAGGAGTCTCCACCCAAGCAAATTTAGTACCTTATGATGGGTGTAAAGAATCAATGAAAAAATAAATCTCTCACTGTGCCAAGCTCTGAGAGTGAAAGGGAACCGTGTGCATATTTTTTTTTATTTCTCCCCCCCTCCCCCCAGCTGATGTGAACACTGTGAACACATATGTTTAACTAGCAGTATTTTCAGCACTCTCATCTTGGGATATAGGATCTGTAATGGATATAGGGTCTGTAATGGGGAAAATATATTTTCTATGGTACATTTTAAACCCCTGCAAACGCTTTTGGTTTAAAATGTGATGCATAAACTCTTGGTATGGTGACTTATTTTGAACAGAATATAAAGAAAGGAAATTAAGATTAAATTGCAGTTGGAAAAATAATCTTATGTGTACCTGTGCATATAGTTTAGATTTTATACATAGTCTTCCAAAACTGCAAAATAGATCTTTATCTGCATTCTCCCTATATAATGACAGATTTTCAGTGGTGAATCAGAGAGAAACAATATCTTTGGTTTTGCAGTTGGGCTACTCCAGGTTTAAAAAAACAAACCAAAAAGGCTATGCAAAAGGGTCCTGAGCTCAAATGAGTTCTAAAAGTCTCGGGTGCAGTTTTCTGTTCTCAGTTGTCACTTGCTGTTTCTTCAACAGGCAGGTTGAAGATGATGAAACTGATTTGATGTGGGAAATCAACTAAGGCTGTAACATTCTTTTAATTATATAGAATTATTTTAAGCATGAGAAGGTTGCCATGATACTTGTAGCTTTAATCTGTAGACTCAAAAATCTAGCAACCCAGCAAATAAACTGCCATGTAATTACTGTAACGCTTGAGCAGTGAATGCTTTGAAAGCAAAAACCACAAGGTATGTGGTAGGTGTTATTTTGGTGGCCTTCTGGTAGTGATGAGAAAGTTGCTATGTAGCAGAGGATTGGGCTTAAAAAGTTAAAATTATTCTAACAGTTATTTCCAAGAACGAAAAATAAGATTCTTAAAAGGATGTCTTATAAACATCCTATTATGGTTACTGCTGTTTCTCTGCTGCTGATTTGTAGCTTTAACCTTCCAAAACTACTTGAATTGGGGATCTTTCAGCCCCTGGGAATCCTGGCCCTAGTAACAGCCCAGATGCTCTGTGTACAAACTGCTATCGCCATTGTCCCTGGTAGAAAACCTGGTTACTGAACTATGGTATCACTTATTCCAGTAGAGCATCTGTCTGTCTTTGCCTTTTTCTGCAAAAGGTTAACAACCCTGTACCAAATCCTGAAACCCATAATTTGCATACTCTGTAAATTCAGTTATGATCAAATTTATCTTTTCCCTTTAGCATAGGCAGACCTTCAGTCTGTCCCAATAAGACAGACGCTAAAAGGCAATGGAAAATGCCCATAGGTATTTTGCTTCTTCCAGTGGAGAGCATGTTGCGTGGTGCAGCTACCCATGTGCTGTTCCTGCTCTTCCTCTCCTGTGTGACAACCACCTTATACTAATTCCATTAGAAGGACTTTTTTCAGAAGAATTTGGTGGGAGGAGTTTCTGTAAAGAAGCCAGCTGAACCTTGCCAGCTCTGGGCAGGCATGGGTGAGCAGGGGATAAATAACCTGCTTCCCAGGGTATCGCACGCTGAGCTGAAGAGCAGCAGCCTGGCTCCCCGGGCATGCCCATTGCCCTTGTTAGTTGGCTTTGGCAGAGCCATGCTCATGCATCTCCAGCACCACTTCCCTGCTCAATGTGCAGGACTTGACTGCTGGCCATGAGGAGGCAGGTCACCTGAACAACACGTTTGTGATTACAGAGTTTTCAACACTGGGCTTTTGTGGTTTGCTGTAATAAATGGTCCTTCTCTACCTGCTCTCTGGAAGCTATACTATTCCCTTGAGTAATGTTTTAATTTGTCCATCTGCTGATCTCTAAAAACCAGCCGATCCCTTGGTGTCCTCCTTGTGGAAACTGTCAGGTTTTCTAAAGACAAAATAACAGCACGGTTTAAAGACGACCCATGTTTATAGTAATGCTGTGTTATACTGGAGCTGAAAATTATTTACTTCACGAATTACTTGCCCCTTCTCAGACATAGGTTTTGGACTATAATTTCTGCACTGGCTAAATTAAGGAAAAGTGACAGACTTGGCAATTGGAAATACAGAGTAGTCACTGAACAGCTTAACAAGCCCCTTAATATTGTTGATCTTACAATAAAATATGCCTTGTTTTACACTGAAGCTACAGATAGAAATCTGTATGCACAACTTCAGTGAAAGAATATGGTCCTTTCCAGTAAAAAGCCTTTTGTTCTGTAACAAGAAATAGAGAGATTTCACAGGAAAGATATGGAAGCTTTAAAGAAAAAGAATATGGAGTGGAAATGGTGGAAGCAGAGTATAAACTGTGGCAGTCCACCTAACGTGAAACCAGCTTTTTGATTTTGTCACTTGTGGCAAAGAAATGAATAATAGCAAGAAATGGGTAATAGCTGGGTTCTGGAGAAGTGACCTTTCAAAGACCTCAGGCGTGATAGATAGTTGCAGCATTCAAACTCTCCTGTTCTCTTACTGAGCCGTACCAATGGGGGAAAGCTCAGCCGGTACATATCCATGCAGTTCTCCTGTATTTGTGTAAGAAAAGATAAGGTTCCATATAGATACTTCATGACTCAGGCCTTGTTTTTCCATTTCTCTCATTTATGGTGTGTGCATAACTTCAGAAGATTCATGGAAATCTGCTCCCCATTGATCTCAGTGGGAGCTTTCTGCTGGTGAGGCTGCTGCCTGGTATGAAAATGATGGCTAGGCACTATAGCAATCCAAGTCAGTCAGAGCTAAGATAAGACAAGCCTCCTCTCTTGCTGATGTGTTGTAGAGCCTTTGGAACCCTGGGCCAGAATGAGACAGCCTGAGCCCTCTCTCTGTCCCTGCTTTTCTTTGCCATGTCATCTTGAGAAGGCTTTCTAGCCCCTGTATGCTTCCCTTTCCCATCTGTGAAATGGAAAGAAACCCCTTCCTTCCAGTGTGGCTGAACTGGTTTTTGAAATTTCTTTAGAAATTCTTCAGGCAACAGAATTAAGTGGCAAATTCAGGGATAAGGCTATTCCAGTAAGAGCTCAAAGGAGCAGGGTCACGTTAAATGCATTATTTTACTTTAAATGCCTTTATGAAAATCCCATGCTAAATCATGATATTTTACATTAATTTTCTGGTGAAAAAAATGAATTGACCCTAAGTTTGTCAAAGGTTGTCAGATGGTGCTCTGTCGAACTAGGTCTACCCACCTGTTAAAGAACCTGCAACAGAAATCACATTTGTTGTGTCATCCTAAAAAGTTTCAGCTGTGCTGATGTGTTTCAAATTGCTTTTTCCTCTACAGGAGCATCTTTTGTGCCTCTACATACATCGCATCTGTATGTAAAGGCCTGCTGGGAAGTTTAATGCTTTATTTTGCTGACCTCCTGGATGTAGAAGCATCAGTAATCAAATTTTCTGACACAAAAATTGGTAGCATGGCAAGTTTCATAAAGAATCTTACCAAGTTCTAAAGGCACTATAGGTTAAAAGCAGTGGGTGCTGCCCACGGTAAGATGGGGTTGGGTAATAAACAGTCGAAGGTGTGCTTCTGGGGTGAACAAATAAACAGATGTACGGTTAGAGGAAGGATTTGAGAAGGATTTTGGAAGCTGAATGAGAAAATGAAAACAGTGAGGAATACCAAGTCATATTTCTGAAGACAAATGTGAGTAATAGCTGTTTTCACTAGGTTAATCTTGCTGTTGAAAAACACTTTGTAGTTACATCAAGTCTCTCTGCTTTCCTACATACATGTGCATATACACATATTATAAAATGTGAGACAAAATAGGGGTTTTTATGACTCCATTTCGTCGATGAAAACGGTATTAGACCTGTGAAAGGGAGCTGTAATATCTTATTCTTAATATTCAGTGTCAATAAGTGACTGTTATCTGATTAAGAAAAGTGGCATACAAAAGTTTTTACAGAAGAAACTTCTGAAGAATTTTGCACCTTTCAAATCTATCTATGGAGTTTTGTTCCTACAGGGGGAAAAAACCAAACTCACAATTTACTCATTTATGAGTTATTTTCAATTTTTTTTTTTAAGATTAAAGATTTTTTTTCATGATTATCATTGATGCTACATTAATTTTTAATGTTTCCTGATGAATCTTGCTATGTGGAAAGAACTTGGTTTTCATTGTGACCAATTTTGTGAGAAGTTTTGTTTCCTACAGCAATTACGTGGCAGTTTTCTTTGAGTCCTACCTGTCAAAGGCTGCACCCTTGATGGGAAGTTACAGGAATTATGCTATCAACAGCTTTACAGCTAGCTGTTGATCCTGGAATGGGGTCTCCTTTGTAAAGGTCCCTTTGTGCAGGCCATTACTCTTGCAATTATTTAATTCACAAAAGAATATAGTAATGAAAATTGAGAAATGCATGCTTTTACACAATCCATGTGTAACACTGCAAATCAGTTGTGATGCGAAGTATTGGCTGTCACAACAAAAGCAAAGTAGGACGTTTGCACATAAACTCCTTTCATCTTACCTGCTGTACTTTGTCTTTAAGATTTCTTTTATTCTTATCAGTATAACCTTATCTTCTGCCTTCTGCATTATTTCAGCTGTCTGACAACCACTTCTGCATCACTAGGGCTGCCATATTTCTCTACAGCCTTTTCCAGTCAGCGTGTGGTGTTTAATGCAAATACAGGGAATCTGGTGCTTGAGAAGTGTTGAACCAACGGCACACGTGGTGGTATGTGCCTGTTCAGCAAATCTGACGCTACCAGAAAGCATGTGCTGTATTGCTGAGTTTGCATGAGTTTTCAATTGGTTGGAGCATCCCAACTAGAACTGTTGCAGGGAGGCTTCAATTGGGATTTGCTGTGTTTGAATAGTAAAATGTATAGAATTTAAGCAGCCAGCCACAGAGAAACACGAGTTTGTTATGATGATCAATCTGCAACATCAGTGACTTAGGGAGAGAATCCTTGGACATCTCTGTCATTGGTGCTGTAGTATAAGATGAGATGGGAGGAATAGACTGGGCCTAAGCACCTTTTCATCCAAAAAGGAACAGAATTCTTTCAGCATTTATTATACACAAATTCTGCACCATCTAATTATTCATGCATAACTAGGGATGCTGGATGTCTAGACTCTAGACAAATAATGAAATCTTCAGTTTCTGCCTAGAAAAAAAAGAAGACTTCCCTGTGTGAAAAAGAGTGTGCCTCATAACATAATGTATCAGCATCATTGCCGCTGCAGAGAATGCCAGGAAAGAAAGAATTCGACCAAGTTCTCCAAGTCCCACGGAGAGTTTGTGATGCCATGGGGTAGAGGGGAAAAAAAATTGACCTTTTGACTTTTACACTGAGTTTGATCGGGAAGCTATTGAAGAAATGGCACTTTGTGTTCCCATATTTATCCTTGAATCACTTTTCTGACTGTAGCAGCACTTAAAGTAATTGGCCTACTTAAATTAAGCATGGATTTTTGTCATTTTTGATAGTATTTTTTTATTTAGTAATGCATCGCAGTATATAACACTAAACGTAATTAAAGAAAGTCAATTGCACTTGAAATTATTACTTATAAATTAATTTTAGTACTTTGATTTTTAAGGTACATGAGTAAGCGTGCTAATAGCAGACGACTTCCCACTCTCTAACCCCTGCATAATTCCTAGCAGGGTACGGGAGCAGTGGACAGAGGTTGCTTCCCATAAAAGCTATTTACTGAATACTTCCAGGGCAGTGCCTGATATGATATACAAATGATCTTAAAGTTATGGTAAAGCCTTTTGTCTGAATGAGTGCTCTCATAGCCTACCTGGAAGGTCAATGGTAGTAGAAGCCAGTCAGAGTTCTTTGGGCAAACAGTTTGGGCAGTTTCAGACAATTTGTCTTGCTCATAAATGCAAGGCAAGGAAATAATTTTGATCTTTCAGATGGTTTGAAAAGCCTTTTGCAAAAAAAGGATGCAAGTTCTTTGAAAAAATTCAAAATGCAGTGGAGTGACACTTTCAAAACAGAAGGCTTGTGCTCTTTATACAAAATAGTTATTTTTAAAATCAGCTTGTATTTTAAAAGACTTCAGAAGTGTCTATCTGGGGGGATGCTCATGAAAAAAATAAATGAAAGGCTTTATTAGAAGCAGTTTTCCACCAGTTTTTCAGCTCAGTCATCTGGTCAAAAGTGATTATTAATCTCATCCTGAAAGCACTCATTGTGCATTCTTTACTGTCTCTTTTCCAAGTCATTCTAACATTTTAGTGAACGGTCTCCAGGCTCAACTTTGCAGAAACTAGTGGCTGTTGGCGACTGTTTTTTCCGCTTTATATTCTGAAACAGAGAAATGTTTCATAAAACAGCACAGACTGTCTAAAGAAAGTGCAAAGTTCAGCAGCCTGGAACCAGAGGGTGCAAATTAATTCATTTTGAACAGAGAAGTCTTTGAAAATTGTAGATGATGTGTGCAGAAGGCCCTAAGTTCTTGGACTTTCCTTTGAATCTCTTGACTTTTCAAGCCATGGCATAAGGCTAAACTATTTGTCTGGGCATGTGGAAATGACAAGGAGAAATGTAAGGATGATTTGGTGTACTTGAGCGGGGAATCTGCTCCAGAAAGGAGTCTCTTTAGTTCACATTTGTTAGAGAGTGAATGTTTATACACCCATTTAGAAATTGTTTGATATATGCATAGTTGGAAATTGAAGAGCAGAAGGATAGAAGTCTGTTCTGGAGGATGTATGTAGGGCTTCAGGTAGTAACACCATCATTCTGAGAAAATGTATTCAGATATCTCAATACGCAATGAACTTTGGTAAATAAATTCCCAATCTCTATTGTCTTTCCTGAAAAGCAATGGTTTTTACACACACATATATATATGTATGCATATGTGTATATGCACACTCATATGTATGGATTTCAAGGAAAGTGATAAAGGAGCATGTGTATGTTTACATTCACATGTGTGTAGATGCTTGTGTGTAAATGTATACATGAGTTCATACATGGAATCAAGGGAACACGTTTCGTCTGCTCCCTTCCTGCCTTTGCCCAGTCCCTCCTAGTAATCTTGCTGATGCTACTCTGGGCAGGACCTTCTTTGCCTTCCTTCCTGCATGGAAATGGTTTCTTTTTTGTTTAAGAGGTGTCGTGGCTTCCCATCACTGCTTTCTATCTTCCTTATTGAGAAATCCCATTCCTTCTCCTTCTTACACTTCTTGTATTTAGATGTTGTGTTTTATTTCTTTATCTTTCATATTGCTGGCTTTCTTCAGCACCCTTTCCATAGGCTGGGGCTAGCGCTTTGGCCAGGACTATTCCTTTTCTCTGCAGATCGATGATAAACAGGGAATGAATGTACTCTGAAGGATTCTTTTTGTTTCTCCTTTGCTTGTAAAGCATGGTGACTGAGTACATTAGAGAAGAGATAACGTTATTCGTCATTGTCTTCATAGAAGGGATTAATCTTGAGGACCACAATGAATGTAAAACTCCGGAAATCTTTTTAGAGGAAAAGTATGGCAGGGAATGTAGTTTTGTAGAGCCCCGAGGGTCAGAATGGTTTTCTACATATTGCGTGGCTATCAAGAAATACGTGCTATTACCACTCCTGAACGGTATTCATATGCTTGTAATATTATTTGTATGTTTGTAAAGTGATAGACTACTGCATTTGTACATATATAAAGCAGAAAAATTATTAGACAGAAACAGTCTTTTGTTCAACACCCAGGAGCAGGAAAGCTCTGATCCATGCAATCCAAGATTGCATTTAAATGTTAAGCCACAATTTCCCCCCCACACCTTTTTTTTTTCTGAAAAGACAAGTTAAGATTGTAAATATTCTGTACTGCAGTGATCTTTGTGGAATGTGAAATTAGTATCATTCATACTGTGAGTTAAAATAAACACAAGGGCCATTCTCTGAGCACTCATGGAAATGCAAGATAATCTTTTATTTTGTAACAGCAATCAGGAAAGAAAGATACTTTTTCTTAGCTGGAAAAAAAAAAAGGGGCAATGATCAAGAAGTGTAAGAAAATCTTGACTGATGTTCAGGTGGAGGTGAATGCAAACAAAGGTAAGTTATGTGGTCTGCCTAGGAGGTTATTGAATCAGGAAATGGTAGAAAATAAAGAAATGTGAATTCTTGTCAGTGAAACACTCTTGGGATTCGTATTGTACGAGTTTCCATCTCTGCTCCCTCTCTTCAAGAAGTAGTCGATGTGAAACTACCAAGAGTCCCTCAGCCACGCAGATCTCAAAGCACTTGGGGTTGTCTGGGCTCAGAGCAGAACCCCAAGTTGTACATTTAGTCAGTACTGGGGTCATCTGTGTTGTACACTACCTTTATGACTTTACATTAAACTATCCATTTAGTGAGGTTCTTTTATCATAGCATCTGAGCAATTTACAAGTTAATGCATCATCCTGCAAGATAAGGTAGCAGTTCTGGTTCCATTGTATAAAAATTGCAGAGACGTGGGGAGTGTCGGACTGCTCAGATATTTGTGTGACTCTAAACTAGGCATCTTTGATTTCAGTAAGATTCTGAAACTTGTTTTTAATGTCTAGCTCGCTGTCTACAGCTACTTAAGGTTCTCTTCCTGGCCAGAGGCGTGCAAAGGTGGCAGTTTTGCTCTTTCTTGAATTGTCCTGTGCAGGTCTTTTGTGCCTTCTGCATTTACGTTCTGGTGTATTTAATGTTTAGATCTGTTGCACTGGGAGTTATTTTAAGAGTTATTTCAATCATTTTAGAAGCAAATGCATCATTAGACTATAAAGAATTAAATAAAAAGCAGAGGAAAAAAGGCTTCGCAGTTTGGATTATTCAGAGTCAGAGCCCATTAGGAATGTAATCTGGATGTCTGAGTTCCATTGGAGAGTGATTTAATATTCATCACGTTATTGTATCATTTGTTTAAATGGAAATAATGCATTATTTTTTTGTGTACAAATTGAGTAAATAGGATTAGTGTCATTACTGGGGAACATTGAGTCCTGTGGAGATCCTTTTTAATACTGGATATTTTGTTTTCATATCTCTCGCTTTAGTAATCAAGACCCAAATAGGCTGCTTCTAAGAAAAACATATGGGACAATTGTGGAGGGCTTCAAGAAAGAGATGAAAATTGAGTGGGTCCATCCCTCGCAATAATTTCATTTATGATTCCTTGCGATGGGAGAGCTCTGAATGGAAGCATAGCTACGGTAGCACTGTTTGGAGGCAGTAGTTCAGTTCATCAGTTCGGAAGGCCTATGGGGTCAGGAACTATTGATGGTCCCCATTTCCCAGCAGCCTATCTCATCTGTCTGTAAGAATTGAACCTTTGGCTGGATAAATCTTTAGCTATCGCGTAGCACGCATGGAAGGGAACTCAGGATAGTAATTCAGCTCTGGTATATACCATGGCTGGCTTGGATTTCATTTCCAATGTGATCGTGATTTCCTCTCGTCTGCTTCTGGCCACCATTTGCTTATATCATCAGCAAAATATCTTCCTGGCAAAGCACCCATGTGGAGCAAGGAAAATTGAGAAACTGTGCCATGGAAGAATGGTGGTTATGTTTGTACCAAAAGACCGGGAAATATTTGGTCCCTGAAATACAAAATACCTTCCTTGCAAAACCAAGAGATCTCATTTGTCCTAATGCAACTCCTCAGTGATTTTGGAAGTAATTTTGCTTTGGCCCACTGATATTAATATTTGATGCCGCCATTAACAGGAATTAAGATATATCTTGTACAAAAGTCATATTATAACATCAAGGGAACTTTGTTAAGAAAGGAATAACCCATTAACTAGAATCAACGCTTCTCTGTAATCACCTTTATCTTTCAAATGACAGAAT
>NW_009259424.1:5576483-5593830 GCF_000687185.1 Egretta garzetta | reverse complement strand
TTTCTGTGGAAGAATAATTAAAGGCCAAATTCTGGCATTGTATTAATAAATCAGTGCAGCCTGAGCACCAACACCTACCTGGATACCCCACCACGCACTTGTGGTGTAATAGAAATCCTGTTGGCTGAAGGAACAGCAGTGTGCTTTAATTTTGAGTGAAGATCTTCCCTGTTGTTCTGCATTAAGGATGCGGTGTTATGATCACCTTGTTTGGAGGTATATATGAGCTCATCAAATTTTATTAAAAGAACAAATACATAGTTTGGACTGCAGATAATTGACTCCAAATGACAATTCTGGTGCCCAAATCGCACTCTCCCGTTAGCAAGTGATATTTGGTGATACGCTCTGTCTCTGCTGTACGAAGTAGTTTCTGTGGGAGTCTTTGTGGTGGTTTATATCTTTTATTCTCTCCAATCCTGTGCAGCCGCATAAGTCTGGACAAGCTGTAATTAAGTGAAACAATGTATTATGGTATGAAAACAGGAATAACAAGGGCAGCCTTGCAGCGGGAAGGGAGGGAGGCAAAGAAAGAGGGGCACTTTAAATGTTGGATTATTGGCCAATTAGTGGGGTTGACTGAGTACTGATGACAGATGTATTTAAGTTTTCTTTCTCTCAAATCCTACTTACACCATTAGAAAGGAACAAAATTCCAAACCACGGTAGCAGAAGGGATTGGAACAAGTGAGTGCGTTTGGCAAGTGCAGCCCCCTCCTCAGTAACCACGGACAGGCTGTGAGGAGATGTTACATCGGTGTGATGGCAATAATGTCACTAGAGGATGGAAGTGTATTTTGCTGGAGTCCCAGACTGTTCTTTTTCCTGTTTGGATTACTGTAATTTAGCCAGTTCACTTTAGATCTGGTTTAGTAACTTCTGCTGTGCAATAGTAACAGACAGAAAATTAGCTAATTAGCAATAATAGAAATCTTGAATGTTTTTTGTTTATGTGTCCTGGTTTCCCTTTGGGCAGTTTGGATCAGCTGTCCTGGCTGTGCCCCCTCACAACTTCTTGTCACCTGGCTGCTCCAATACTGGGATAGAGTTAATTTTCTCCCTAGTATCTGGCATAGCACTGTGGTTTAGATTTAGGATGAGAAGAATGTTGATCACACCCCAATGCTTTAGTTGTTGCTGAGCAGTGCTTACACCAGGCAAGGGCTTTTCAGCTTCCCCTGCTCTGCCGGGGGCACACGGAGCTGGAAGGGGGCACAGCCAGGACAGCTGACCCCAACTGGCCCAAGGGCTGTTCCATACAATACGACGTCATGCCCAGTACATAAACTGGGGGGGGTTGGCCGGGGGCAGCGATTGCTGCTCAGAGATGGGATGGGCATTGGTCAGCAGTTGTATCACTTGTTTTTCCTGGGGTTTGTTTCTCTCTTTCTCTCTCTCTCTCTCTCTCTTGTTGTTTTTCCTGTTATTATTATTGTTGTTCTTGTTATTATCAACACCATTCTTTTCTCAACCCACAAGTTTTCTTACTTTTTCTCTTCAGATTCTCTCCCCCACCCCACTGTGGGGGGAGGGTGAGCGAGTGGCTGGGTGGGACTTGGCTGCTGTCTGGGGCTAAACCACAATGTTATGACAGGGGACAATAACACCTCTTCAGACAGTTGTATCAGAAAATCTTTTGATGGTTTATAACATGATGTGATTGAAAAAAATTCTTAGTATACTTAAGCAGCTAGAGAGAAAACTACAAGGTTAGCAGTGAGATTTGTCTGCTTCCCTTTATGGGCTTAGCTCGTGTAGTGAAGGTGATAGAAAGGCTGAATTTCACGAACTCAGCAACTTCATTGCAGTACAAAATACAGTGTAAAAATTTAAATAAAAGCTTCATTTTGGGGGGCGGAGGAGAGATGGCAGGTTTTTTTGTAGACTGAGATCTATTTTCTTGTTTAAGTTAAAGAATCTGGACTGGGTTGGTTTAAATAATAAAGAATAAAGATGAACACTTTATTACCTTCTTTTTCTCTAATTATGCAAGAACCAAGGTACCAGTATATGAGTGAATAGTCTCCTTGAAATGCAGATATAAATGAGTAATCACGGGAAGGGAATTGGAGAATTCATAGCCTAGCTAAAACTCTCAGAATGACTCCTGAGTTTGAATCCTGCCACGGAAAGGTCTGCCTGATGTGGGGAAACACCTGCATGAGGCACTTTCAAGCAACAGAGCCTGATACCATCCATGCCAGGACACCCATGAAAGAGGCTTCTATCCTGCAAAATGCCAGTGGTGGGATGGCAGGGTTAGGTTAATGGTTGGACTTGATGATCTTAAAGGTCTTTTCCAGCCTAAAAGATTCTATGATTCTATTCCATGATTCTGTGTGCCAAGTGCTCTATCTTTAGACTGAATAGAGGGACTGTAAAGGCTAAATATAACCTCAAACTGAAATACATATAACTGCTTGCAGAATGGGCTGTCTACATGTATGCAAGGATTGAATTGTTCAGTTTGTGTTGAATTTTGCTTGGTTCCTGAAAAAATACGGCATCTGTGATTATACTCCGTGTGTACAAGATCAGCTGTCTGCTTACTTGTGTTCTGAATAACGTTGATCTTGTTGACCAATTTCAAATCAATCTAATATGGCAGAGGCCTCAAGCATTTTCTATATATTTTGAAAAAAATACATGGTCAATAGAAGAGAGAGCTCCAAATTCCCGCTGTGCAAAATTGCACTGCGAACTCGATTGCAAACTATTAGACAGAAAAGAATCAACCCAGCAGCAGCAGGTGCTCAGTTAGGTTTGACATCGAGGAATCCCCAAAGAAAAGTGTCTTATAGAAAATTCAAGGGTACTAAAAGCTTTAATCAGACATTGTTAAACATGAGGTAATCCAAGCATCAGATACCAAGTCACAGGAGTCATGACTGCTGTTGCTCAGGAAAGGGTTTGTTTCTAATGTTCCAGTGTTTAATCCCTTTTTGTGTTAATTAATCTGTTTCATCTTCCTCAGCTGATGTCAGGGAGACTCGTTGTTACTGTTATACTGTGTAATGCATTGGGATGGAGTAAACCATCTCTAAAAGAGGTCTAAAAACCTTGGTCTACGGTAGTCACTGTGCTGTTGTAGGATCTGCCAAAAAAAAAGAATTGGGTTTAGTTATGGTTAATGCAAAAGCTACCTTTCTCTTGTTCACTTTTTAAAATTCCTCCAAAGGTGGCCTTTTCCTTTGCTTGGGACTTGATGAAATTTATTCTTCCCTGCACTGTGGCCATTAATCACTTTATAGTAAAACCAGACAAATTTGAGCCCCTTCTGCTGCAGAGGGGCAGGCAGTGCCACCTGAGGGAAAGGAAAATCCTTACAAAACTAATAATCATCTGGGGCAGGGAGTAGTATTTGAGAAGCTCTGACCCTTTGCAGGAGAGAAGCACATTTTCATTGCAGGTTTTTAATATTAATGTAGGAAGAAAGATTACCCTTGCTATCTAGCAAAACAATAGCTAATTGGATCTTTGTTTCTTAATAACAATGAAAGCTTAGGTGTTAGAACATCAGGAGAACCATCTGGGGACTCCAAATGATTGTTTGGAAAACAGAAAGCCTAGCTGAATTTCCTCGTATTTGTGGTCACTGCAGTTTTTCAGGTATTGCTCCAGCAGAATCTATAGGGACATTTTTGTCATGGATTTATTAGAAAATTAGAAGGTAAGAATACCTATGGCTTTTGTGTGTAAATGTGAGTGATTTTGGAGATGTTTAGATCAATAGGTTCCTGAATGATCTTATTTATATTACCCACCTACCTGAAAAAAATACCACCTTGTTTGCAATGCAGCTATGAGGAATTGATACTAATTTGAGTATTCTCTTTAGCAAAATAGGCTAACAAAAATCAGTAGCTAAATGTTTTTTTTCTCTTAATAATGATTTAAACACTGGAAATTGGCAAGCAAAAGGAGACCTATGGGGATATACGCAAATATCTTTGTTTTCCCATATGTCTTGGGTGGGAGGATGGCTGCTTTTTATTTAGCTAATTCTTTATGTGCTAAAGAGATGTTTTGTTAGGGGAAAATAGCCTTTTTCTTTTTTTATTTTAAGGAAAACTGAAAGGCTATGATGATAATGATCTGAAAGAAAGATTTTAAACATTTAGTGATTATTGCTGCTAATTACTGTGGTAATTGTATAGAAATGGCAATGTGTGATGTTAATTCCTAGTTTATTTATTTGAAACGTAAACACATCCACAAGCAAGTTTTTCATTAGAAAATCTTGTGTAGGATGTAGCCATGTTGTCAGACACCAGAATCTCTTGTCTTATTGCGGGGTGTCTCTTCCAGAACTTGACCTGTTGATATGAAATATCATATGTTTAAGACAAAATGGTCCTTAAACTTAAAGACCACAGAAGCTGGACAGATGCTTCATCTCTACGCTTTAACTTCATTTAATTCCCAAGGAGAAGTTTTCGGAGGCCTAACGGTAGGGAGATGACCAAGTTTTATTGGCTTTTAATGTCATCTAAGTGCTTGGTCCAGTGACTGTTTTGCCTTTTGAATATGTCTTTACTAAGACCTTTTTAAAAAAAATGTGGCAAAACTTAATTTTACTGGAATTTAAGGAAATCTTCCATACATCAGTTTAGTGTCTCAGGAGCCTGCAGATCCTCATGGAGAAGGATTTATATATAGTCCTACCGACCACGTTTGCATGTACATGTCCTCATCAGTCATGTTAATCCTGACCTCATTCAGTCAATCAGACCTTAATGCAACTTGTTCTTATCAACCAGAGTAGTTAGCACTTGGCCTTTATCAGTCAGGTTTATGGGCATGGCCTGTAACCTTCCAGTTATCACATGGATTGCAGCAGCCCTAAATCTAATACTAAGACCAAGCAATGTTCACATCCCTCTTGCTGTGACTTTTCCAAAGTTTTTCTGTTGCTCTCAAATGTTCAAAATGTTCAGGTCTCAGGTAGAGTGTGTATGTATAGTTTTAGATTTGTTTGCCTTTTTAAAAGTGATAAATATTAATCACAAAGGAAGTAATAGCTATGGTGAGGATTGAGCTGAAGTCCAGCCCCTAATGTTTCTTATTAGAACAGTGGTAATAGAAGCCAACCTAAAATCTAGTTGTTCATATATTTCAAACAAACTTCTTGTCAATTCTTACTTTTAGAGAAAAGGTGGTGCAGCCCTACTTTGTCATCAGTTTTGCAAAGAAATTCTGATTACTGCTCTATAACAGGGGTTGTATTTGTTAGCATTCCTCTTGGAGAAGGTTCCTCCTCCTCACTTTGGCACTTTGACTCAAAGTGCTTAATAAGGCAAGGGATTATTGAACTGATGGTTGGTTTTTTCCAAAGTACAAGTTTCAGAAGGGGCCTCGCTGTACTCGCAGGTAGTTTTGTTCTCCTTGTTTTAAGGGTGAGGAAGTTAGATCAGTATTTATTAAGTTTGAAGTGGCTTCTGTGTTCATTCGTGGTTCATCTGCCAGCCACGTACTTCGCAGTTAGTGTGTCTATTTAAGGCACAGTCTTTGTCTCTCCACTTGCTTCACCCAGCAATGGGGGAATGGAGCCGCCCCTATTAGGAGTAATTGGTATGAAGCCAGAACTACTGTCATACTATGCAGTGAGGCTTATATCTCACTTTAGTTGCTGAGGCTGCACGTCTGAGCCTTCAAAATGATCTGCCTTTCTCCCTTTGTGATCACACGTTGCTTCAGAGCCTTCACTGCAATGTAAATCTTGTGGACCGTGTTACGGTTCTGTCCTCCTTCTGCTGCGAGCTTTCCCTCCCGACATGAAAAGCTGCGGAGTCATTTGGGTAACATTAATCAGGGGGCTAATCAGGAGCTGGTTGTCTTCCTTTCCCTGCAGTCTTCACAATTAGGGACATGCCTCTTGGATAGTGGCACAGCAGCTAACAGAGCAGAGCCAGCTTTTTGAGAAAGTGCTGTTTATTTTGCGCGTCTGTCCTTACAGCCAGCCACCTGTTGCTGAGACTAATTGGTAACGTCTGAGGATCAGTATGGGATAGGAGAAAAATGGCATAAACCCATATGCACGCAACAGCCATGAACATATGTGCTTAGACTATTTCAAAGGGTGCATTTTTATGTTTGTATTCATGTCCTCATGCTGCATATAAGTGTTATACATATATACGTTACTTATATGCACACATGTATAGAGCAATATACATACAAATGTGTAGGCATCTGTGTAAACCAAGAGCAAAGGCAGTTTGTGCTTATGCTGATGAACATCAGTTACCTGGAGTCTGTCATTAGAAATTCAGCTTTAAATACAGAGGTAGCATAAAAAAAACCCTTGTAGGAATAGGCATTTGGTTTGGTGTCATTTAGACAGATTAAAAAAGGTGAATCTTCTGGGGGAAAAAAAAATGCTATTTTTTTTTGCAAATCAACACCTAGCTTTCCAGGCTCCCAAATAAGTCAGTGTTACGAAGTTGGAGGGTATGGACTAATGCATGACATTCAGGCTTTATAGGAACATATCTTCATTGAAACTGTGTACAATTTCTTGTGCTAGTTCCTCTGTGTGCACACAGAACAAATGTTAGCTACGTATACCCTCTTTGCAAGTGTATGTGGAAAAAACCCAATGCAAAAACCCCTGGAGATGAGTAGGGCCTGGTTTTGTTAGAGCTATAAAGCTTTTCAAGTTACAACTTTGTTTCCATGTAGCCATGGTAGCTTTCTTTACCATTCTGCTTTCCAGATTAAATTTCTTGTGTTTGGTCTGTCCTGGAGAGTGACTTATTTTGGTAAGGTCAGGCTGCGTAGGTAATGTGAGGTTGAGTCGCAAACATAAAGTATCTGGCAAACCCAGAGGAGTTTGCATGTACCGTGAGCCGAATACCTCCTAGGAATTTCTTCTATTCTTGCTTTTTCCCTGCTCTGTCTCTCTAGTATATGGAATGGAAAATCTGTGATTTCCATCATACAACATGGTGTATGCCAAGCACTTGGCTAGCAGGGGCTTCCCAAGGTAAGACAGCCCTGGTATTGCTGTCTTCACCTTACAGTGGACATGTATGAAGTTTCTTCTCCCTGACTTCTCCTAGCTCAGTCAATACTTGTCATTAACGCATGGTATAAAATGGGTAGCGCAAGGAATTGCGCACTACTTTAGTTAGCATTCATGCTTGGACTTCGCTGAGAGCTTCTGAGAACTTAATCTGATAGATGGGGTATTTGAAGTTAGCTCCATGCTTATTATAATTAAAGTCAGACAAGCTGATAAATATTGGAAATGATTGGCTGTAAATCCTGATGATAGTCAAGGTAAAACATGTTGTAACCTACCCGATAGTGAAGTAAAATTAACTGAAGTACTTGTCTCAAGGTCAAATTCAACTTCTTTTCAGAGATTAGCATATGTCCTATGTTAAATTGAAAGATAAAAATTAAATGTGATGTTAAGATGTTTGAAAGTTGTTAGGTAGTAGAATATTTTAATGTGTATTTAATCACACTTTGAAGGACTTCTACCTGAATGTCTGTATATTAGAAGGAGGAGTGCTCGGGAGACAATCCACCTATGAAGAGACATTGCCTTGCTGTGCTCATCTTCCCTTGTAAACAGTTTTGTTTACTGTGGGGAATTTAAAAAAAAAAAATTATAATAAAGCCTCCCCCCAGCTTTCTTTCTGTAATGTGCAGTGTTTTGTATTACTGTTAAGGCAGTTGACAAAAGACCTAGAGGCCAGCAGAGCCACAGTAAGCGTGATAGAGTAGAACGGAGATGGCTAAGCTAGTTCCCACCCCCCAAGACATTTTGATAATCGAGAACTTGTTTCTGCAACCCAATGTGCATTAAAAGGGCAATAATTATAGAATCTCAGTCTTATCATGCCGTATTAATTTTGAGTTCACACTGTATTGGTCTCTGTTTCATTGTACTCAGACACTTATATGGCAAACGTTATGACTGGAAGGTAATTCAGCTTCAGATAATACTCTTTTTCTCTAATGTCCTTGTATACTGATGATTGAAAGTTTAATATGTTTACACAAAGAGGTTTCCTGCATAAAAGTGATTATGTTTTCTTTTGAGTGGGGCTTGTTTAGATAGCAAATGTTTAATTAATCTTCCTATTTTCTCCTCATGATTGAAGATTTTTTTAATGGAAGGCATCTATTAGTGAAAAGAGTGAAGAAGGACAGCAGGAGAGCAGGGTTTTATTTTGGGGGGTTTTGTTATCAAGAGTGTATCAAGGTGGGACTTCTTTCATAACGCTCTGAAGGATAGTTTGTTTATTAGAATCTTTTGAACAGTGTTATGCCTGAGTGGGGGGAATGTGTCTGCCAGGGCTCTGCTTTGTGCTGCGATACTGGAGAAAGGGTTTGGCATCAGGAGGGATTTGGCTTTGGGCAGCATCAGAAGGCTCCAGAAGGGAACACTGGCAAATCCAGGTGGTAGAGACCAGGTCATGGGAAAATGACTCTAGATTATGGTCAAAAAGGTATCTTTCCCACAGCCCTCCTTTCCTCTGTCAGAGGTGATTGGGAATGACACGGATTCCATGCAAAGTGACCACACAAACCCACGCAGCCTGTTGGCAGTTTCATAGTGGCAGCCACGAGGAAGGCCTGGCTTTTGGTATTGCCATGGGACAGTTCTCTGCCTCCACTAATGGCTTCTTCCAAGTGAGGGCTGAGGAGAAAACAGCTACGGTTGATTTCAGCCTAATTGAGATCTCTGTCATTTCTAGGCTGCAAAATGCTCTAAAACCTGTGAATATTTTTCTTTCATGAAAGCGAGAAGTGGTTTTTGCTGGTAATTCCTGTCCACCAGGAATACAGAGACGCTGGGATCTTCAGGCATTAGCAAGGAGCTGAAACTCCAGAAATGCTGGTTTTGTTGTGACAAGACAGACCTGCTGCCAATAAACATTTGGGTCAGCTGGGCCTATTCACTCCATAGAAAAAAAGAATTTAATACCTTGATTATGAGCTCAAAATATAAAACTGCTTTTATTTTACTCAACTTTTATTTTCTTTTGGGACATTTTAGATTAGTTTTCTCAGAGTATACAATGAAGTGCTTCAATGTATATATGTTTTTAATCTTCAGAGGTAAATATTATTCCTCTTGCATAGGTGTCTTTCTGGAAAACATTTAGGAGAAAAGGCCCAAATGAATTTAAGATGCAGATGCCTTTTTGGATGTTGATCTTCCCAGAACAGCAGTAATGACCACTGATGTTTTGAATGCAGGCACCTCACTTTTATCTCCCAAGCTTTTCTGTATTTTTTTAAATACATTATATAAATTGAAAAGTAAATGGAAAATGTTTATTTTTATCTCTGGAATTATTTTTCCCTAGTTTTCTGTTTGTTGACAGGCAGGCACTTTGTATTTCATTACTGCACAGCTTCAGTCAGCACATTGGTCTTTATATTAAACAGGCACTTAGTGCAAAATTTACCAATATTTGACATCTTTTTCCTTGCTTGTTTCCTTTTAACCCTTGTATTTATTGAAGAGCCCTTTCAGTACATCAAACCCTACAGCCTTATTATGTTTTGCAACTTTATGGTACTAATAAAATGGAACTAATCTCCAGCCTGAGAAACACAACACTGTTGATGAGCATTTTGGGGGATTTGGTTCAGCTAGACTATGAAATCAAGAGCTCATTGCTGACTTACTCTTTTTTTTATGTGCAAATTTCTCTTCAAATTCTTATGTATAACATAAAGTATTCATGAAAGATGATGTTAAACCTAAGCACTCTTCCTTTTCACAGATTTGTCAACGTATTTCTGCCCAGTTTGCAATATTTGCTACTTAAAACAAAAAAAAAAAAAAAAAGAAAATGTGTTTTCCTTGCATTATTTCAAGTTTTCTTCTCCAGTTTGGACATCCCAATTTAAGTTGTCTGAATCAGTAATTAGCATTGAGTAAAAATTAGCAAAAAAAATTGACTACAAAGGATCATTTATTTTATCCTTTGTGTTTTCTGATTTCATAAAGCATTTTAAAATTACTTTTGTTCAAAAACACTTGCAGTTTTTCCATACCTTTATAGAACCAATTCTTTTAATTTCAGTTTTTCAATTAGTTATGAATCCTGTCAAAGTTAGGTAGCCGCACAGGCGTCCTTTAGGATTGTGTTTGAGGAATGCTTGTTTATTTATGTGTACATGCATATACACGTGAATGTATTTATAAATAACATGATTTGACATGTATGTTAAGCTCATTCTTATATTTTTATATTTATCAGAAACTATTGGTCTTTATACACTGTTAGGAAAAGCTTGGATGTGACCTGCTTTTTCCATAGCTGTTACATTTTTTTGATCTGTGGAAACCAATAACTACAGTGATAAGAGCAGCTTCGAAAGTATTCTGAAGTGTTGGGAGAGATTTGTTTATCCCTATCCTCAAGACAAAATCCAAAGTTTTGGACTGAGCCTTTCGACCTGTGCACTTATGCCTATAACAGAGCATGTTACCGAGGCTAGCAGGCATCTTCCCATCAGTCTTTGTTGTTAACCTGCTGTCGATGAGATCGTTCGGCAATGGATTCCTTGACAGTTCTTAAGTTATGGTGTAGAGAGACATAACTTATTGCCAGGGAGAGAATGAAGGATCGCTTAGTATTTTCTCTCTTTAGTAGGGCCACTTCTAGAGGGTCAGTATGTTACTGCGTTTCCTTTTGAAATCAATGTATGTTTCAGTGTATCATCTGCCACATCATTTCGGATCAGATTTGTGGGGTTGTTTTTCACCATGTTGGGTTGCACCATGTTCTGCTTCAAGCTGACAGTGTGTAGCATTACGGGTCTCAACATGACCTGACATAACAGAAATTCAGGTTCAGTTAGAGGTAGCTTACTGTAGCCTTTAGGGGGGGATTCAACAGGCCAAGGAGCTATTGGTTTCGTAGGCTGCTTTCCTTGCAAAGTAAACTCTGCTAGTTGGGCTGGACAATGGATGCTCTTCTTTCTGGTTGTATCTTCTACAATAATCTACCAAGATATGAAAATAGAGTTACGTTAGCGGCAGATAGATGTTGGATTTAAAAATGGTTGGAAGCTGTTTCCACTTGCCTCTGCAAGAGTAATCAACAGCATATAATCAGCAAAGACTAAATATGGGTGTATCAAACTGCAATAATGCCTAATCCTGTTAGTAAGTTCACCCAAGTATTACAAACAAAACAAAACAAAAAACCCCAAAGATGGTAAGCATAGAGAAAGCATTAGAGTAAGTACAAGTGGGCCAAAGAGTTGCCTGTGAATGTTGCCTGCACTGTCAGAATTATTATTGCCATATCAATAGGGCCGCATTCTTTAAAATCTGTAGTTCCTTAAAACTGCTTGGAACGGAATTCTGTGTTAAATTGCTAGTTAGCAGAGGGAAGCATTTGATTGAAAAAAAGAAAATAGCTAACACTAATGTAAGAACTTAGTCTGTCGAATATCGTAAGAATCCACGTAAATGGACTATTTTTTGGCTGTGCCCCTGTCAGGTGTCAGGTTCTACAAATTGCCTATCTTATCTATCTGCTTTTAAGCATTGGCATTAGCTGTCAAAGCTAGTCTGCCAGTACTGTGAAAACTGAATCAAATCAGAGTTGAGATTTCCAGCAATAATGCGGTACAAATACTTTCAATAATTCTGTGGAGCCTCTGTGTGTGTTGGGATTTTTGTACTGAGGTAGTGAGGTGCTTTATGAGTCGCGGTATCTGGCAGAAGCCACAGGAAATCCCAAGCTTTCATCCTGTCTGTACCTATATATTCAGTTTCAAATTAGACTCTGGATCCGAGTCCAAAGTGAGGTGCAGAAAGCGGGGAAGCTCCGCTAATTAGTATAAAGATACAATGAAAGAACGTATAGAAAATAAGCTTGCCCACTTATTTGTTAGGGTGCAGCAGAAAATGCAGTAAACTTGGAGTTTTGTAGAAAGTTAGTTTTTGGACAGTCCGTAGTCTAAAATTATTTCACTGGAAAATGTGTGTTTTACCATGGTAATTATTAGTCGCTTGCTGAGACTGATTACACTGTAAAGGAGCAGTCTCAAGGCCCAAGGGGAAATGTATGAATTGGAAGGCAAAAGTTGTCAACCATCCATGCAATCAGCAGAAATAGAGAAAATTTTTACATAATAGCAGGTACCATTGTGGGGCAAGAAGCCAGAAGCCGAGGAACTGTCAGCCTGAAGGGCAGCAGGAAAGCATGCATTGAGGAGCTACTCCTGACAAATCAGTCTCTGCCTCCATCTTAATAAAGCCATGGGTCAGCTGAAGACCCTCTCAGGAATGAAACTGAGCATTAAAATTGGTTGATGCTTGGATTATTTTAATTTTTTTTTTTTTTTAAAGACACCCTGGAAGAACTAGTTTGAATAGGTAAGTTAGTTGTAATACAGTTTTTTGAATCGAATGGCTCTATGTTTCTAGAAATACAATTTGGAGTAGGATTTGGTTGTACCACACAGCCTTTGAAGGCATGTCTAATTTTTTAGCTGATTAGTTCAGATACAAAGAACAACAAAAAGCTTGAGAAGTCTAAGTGCCCTGCTTCTTAAGTGCAGTTTTCTCCTGCTGATCTGTCTCGGTCACAGCATTATTAGTACTTGAGCTTGCCCCTTGAAAGCTGGTTTGTATGTGTCTATGAAAGCTGCAGCCCCACCTTCAGGTGCAATGCAGACAAACTAACAGCTAAGTTTATTCTAGCCAGTTTCAAGCTGCCAGAATTGCTTTCTGCCAATTTAGATCATCTCAGCAGCTTTAATTATGTGAGGAAGAAACTTCCCAAAACCGTTTTCACTGACTATCTTTAGGACTTCCAAACACCACCCAGAAAACTGTTGAAATTTGAGGGATAAGTTGGTCTCGTATGTGGCTTGAGTATTTGTTTATGAAAGCAAGTTTAAAGGCACAAATATTTCTCTCGTGCTAGAAAGTATTTCCCAGAATAAAACTTCAAATCTCAAAGCTACTGAGTAGATGCAAGATGATCTCTGATGGAGAAGTTTGGGAAGAGACAGTTAAGCAGTGCCATGATCTTCTCCTCAATGAATGAACTTCAGCCCTCTGTGATTTATAAATTAAAGAATTAAGTCTTAAAGGTTTCAGTGGGAAACATTATTCTTGAAGTTAATATGTGGGAGGTTTTCTTAATGCTTGATAGATGAGTTTTGTTCTAGCTGGCATCATTAGTTGAGTAAAATAAGCCATTTATTTCAAGTCTCAGAAAACTCGGTTCAGAACTAGAATTTAAATTAGTGGCTTACTGTGAGATTCTGGAAGTCTTTCCTCTTTATGTGTTTGTGTGGGCTTTTGGGGCAGATACGTTCTCTCTCAGGCCCCATCCGTAGGTGATGAGAGCCCCTTGCTGCCCTGTCAGGCATTATTGAGTATTTAGCCAAAGGAGGAGTTTGTTAGTTCTTCAAGCCTTGGGTTTAATCCCACAGTATGTGAAGCAGCTGTTTGCCTAAGTCACTTCAAACAATAGTAAAAAAGACTCAATATACACATGGTTATGTGTATATAATTTAAAAAGAAAAAAAGAATGGCTTGAGGTTGAGTATGGTAGTTTTGACTAGCCATCAGCTAAGACAAGTAACACAACTAATTTAATTCTGCTTTCATAGATGTTAGATTAAATTAATTCCAAACAGCAGCAGAAATGCCAATATAGAAAGGAACTATTTTCTCTTTTTCAACACACTCGTTGCTCATTTTTTAAACTTTATTTCTTAAATTTGGCAGGTTGAGGAGAATGGCTTATGTTGCAGGGAACTTCAGATGTTATTGAAAACAGTCAAGAACTTACAGCTGTTGTGTCACTAGAATCAGTAAGGAAGAAACCCCATCTGCTTTCTGTGACTATGTGACTTAGACATGCTCCAGTACAGTAAGAGTCCAGTCTTGGAACCCGTTTTCTTGAATGTGTGGAGTGTCTGCATGAATAGTCACTTAAAAATACTTTCAGAGAGAAAGAATCAAATAATAAGGGAAAGGTATTTGTGATTCAAGGATGTACCACCAGTGTGGACATTAATGCTGAGGAAAGAACATTGGCACACTTTTTTCTTATTGTTTTAAGTTTCTTTTCTCTCTCTGTTAACCTGGAAGAAGAGAAAGGTACTGCCTTTCCCTTTGGTCTCTCCATAAGAAACTGTAAGAGTAAGAGAAAAGACAACAATTTGCCTTGCTCGTTGGCCTAAGTTTGAGATGTCTCTGTGGTTTGGCTCTTTTTTTTTCAGCTTGCTCGTCTGCTCGGTTTCCATCCAACGTTGTCTGGGTTCTTCATGTTGGGTGTAGTGAATGTGCAGAAACTCACGTTGGTGTTCTTGAATGCAGAAGAACACAGGAACACTTCTTACCAGAAGAAAAAAAAGGTGATCCTGGGCCATTCTTTGTCACACTGGTTTGAAGAATGTTAGAAAGTCTGAATCAGCCTGGGATTTTTTGTTTGTACAAGTCAGGAATGAGAGCCCATTTTAATATAACAGATATTTGGCTGTTGAAGACTTGCAAGCGTTGAAGTTCTGTAATGTTGTCTGTTTTTACTTTTTCAGAAAAGCTGTGGGTAAAACATGGGTTTAACCATGTCTGCTCTAGTAAACCTAGGCACGCCACAATCCCTATGTACCGCGAAATGCGAAGACCTCAAAGCCTGACTTTCTACGTCACTTATGTTCTGTGTTTTCCTTTTAACTGTCACATGAAAAAGATTATTGGCCCCGCTTATTGCACACTTCCATCTACAGGGGCTCAGATCTGTATTTTCAACTTCAAAGGTTAAATGCCAGGTTTTACAGTTGGGATAACTTGGACAGAATGCTAATCAGCAGCTACTAGAAGCTCTATGAAGGGCTTGTTAGAGTCCACTTGAGGACTTTTCATTGTGAATAGCTTTCTCATGAAAAGATTAATTACCAGAAAGGCATCTTCTACTTTGTAGTAATCGCTTCTCGCTTCCTAGTGAGACTACAGACATTTCAAAGTTACTTTCCTTGAAGCACATGTCATAGAAATATGGATTGGGCTCTCAAGTGAGACATCCTCAGCCTGGAGTGAATGATATTCTAATATCCATAAAAGTTCTTGGTATTTAAATGAGTACTTCCAGCCAAAGATCTCACAACTGTTCATAGGCATGGATTAATATGGCTGACTTTCACTCCTGAAAGAGTGAGCCTTGTCGAAACAGCAAAGCAGTAGGGGAACTTGGGACATTGTATTTCCCACCATGTTCTTTTCTCCTTGCCATTCTTCTTCCTCTTTGTTTTCCAAAGTGTGTTTGGATGTACCTTGTGCTAAGTGCCAGTTTTGGTTCGTATGCCATGTGAATCTATGTGCCACCTGGATGTCCATCAAACCCACTATTTTATTTGACCGCTCTGTTCATACAATGAGAGCACCTTTCTATATTCAGCCAGCCAGAGTTGCTTCCCAGGTGAATGTGGCCATGTAACTCTTGTGAGGATGGGAACACCGACTGCTGACCTGCATTGCTTTTTCCCTAAATCACAAGGTCAGTTCCTGAGCTTGTCAGCCATGGTATAAACCTATTTTCTTTCTGATTCTTCTCTCCATTCATAAATAATTTCTCTCTCTTTCTACAGAGTATTTTTTTTTTAAAAGACAAGCAAACAGACTCTTTAAGATCAGTCCCTTCTGATGACCCCTATCATTCCCTCTGTAGCAGACTATTCTTCTATTCTTTAAAAGTATTGGATGCACTACTAGAGTAATTCCCAGTATAATTACTGGTAGCCATTGAAGCCATTGGCAGTCTAATCAGGAGACAGTAACAAAGTCAAACAGTGAAGAGACTGGACAACACGCAAAGTAACTTTCAGCATGTTGCATGAAGAAATAATGAAGGTTAATTTTAACACGTACACTAAAAGCTATGGAGACTCCTTAATATGACCAGGGCAGGCACACCCGCCCCCCCAAGCCAAAGCCTGGTTATTTCATTGCCTTCAGCAAAACTCTCTGGGACTGTTAACCAGTTTCAGAAGAAGCTGAAAAGTCTGTGAGTTTTCTGGTTTGTTTATGTGTTTTAAAAGTGACCGGTGGATATCACAGATAATCCTTGAAATGTCCTTGAGAAGATTAACATTGACTTTCCACTGAATGGATAATTATCTTACAGTATCACTTCTGAATTCATATAGAGTGGGTGGGCTTTTAGGTGTATGTGACAAAGAGCTAATGTAATAGCTTCAGGCAGAAGGCTTTGTAATTGAATGCAAGAGAGTTCAAATGTACTGCAGACCATTAATATGTGTCTAACTTCTCTGCTACCTCTCCTGGGTAATGAGGTGGAAATTAAGAGAGATCAGTCTGAAAAGTCGGTTGCTAAAGACGTTGCTGTTTATTGAACACTTTGTCTCAACTGTTGCTTGGTTTTGGTTTGGGGTTTTTTGTTAGTTGTAGTTTGTTTGCATGATGGAGGTGTGTAAACTTCTGATACTGGATTCTTTCTCTCTTTCTTACCTCTTTCTCCATCTGTTTTTCCTTTCGTTGCTGGTTTACATAATTTAAAATGTGGTTGGTTCTTTATTTGTAGAAAGATGCCTTAGATATTACTGGATTTGAGGAGCCATCTCTGAGAGAAAGGCTCACAGGAGGCTGTGCAGGTAGAAGATCAAATGCCAATTAGATTGCTGTAAAATGAAACGTCTTGCACAGATAGACTCTCATACCTGACTTCTTCACATTACTGTCATGCTCCTGCCCACACGGAGAAAAGCACAGTGTTTCAGTCCAAGTGCACTGAGAGAAAGGGGCAGGATCTGTGAAGCAGGGCAGAATGTATAGAGCAGCCGGCTCAATTAATACCAAAGATGGTGGGGAATTTTTTCAGTGGCTTCCTTCATACTATCCTGCAAACTGATGGAAAGGTTCATGTGCTGTGACTTTCCGAGCAAAACAAGCTCTTACACAGTTTTGCTTCTCAGGAGTATCAGATCAGATATTCAGAGCCTTTGCTATATTTTGTTCTAGTTAGGAGTACAGTGCTGGTACTGCAATGGGGTTCTGCATCCTGACCTCCCACTACAGGGGATACTTTATGGGAAGGAGCAGTGCTGGAGTTGTGGGCCAAGAATACCTCCACTGATTTGGTATATAAAGAATCCTATGCAAAAAGTGAGAAGAGATTTTTCTAGACAGTCATGACAGGTGCCTGCACTGTGGTTTGTTTTCTCCCACAAATTATTGCTCTTCTCTTTTAAGCACAACTCCAGCAAAGAATCAGGTCTGTTCTCTCCTGGTGAGAGGATATACCGCTAGCTAACAAACTTTGCCACTGCCAGAAAGCAAAACTCCTACTGACTTAAATAAAAAAACAAACCCAAAACCAAAACCACCACA
>NW_009259424.1:5529385-5575765 GCF_000687185.1 Egretta garzetta | reverse complement strand
ATGGTGGTATTTCAAAGTGCTCCTTTCTCTCCGAAGGCCCCATGCTGCTGTTTCACTGTTTTTCTTCTGAAGAAAATGACTTCATCCGCTTCTTATTTTCACTTTTCTTTAGAAATAAAAGGGAGACAGACAGAAAATAGCCTATTTGCTGATGACAACCTGTTCTCATGCTCTGCCATAAATGTGCTTAATTGATGCAATACCCGTGAACTCAGCATCTTGGTCTCTTTTGTCACCAAGGGTTGGATAAGGTTTCCCACTATCTATAATAATATCAAGGTACTTTTTTTTTTTTTTTTTAATTTTTAACTTTAGCTTGGGTAGTTAGTGCTCTGCTAGTTTTTAGCCCAAATACAAAGACAGTACCTTCCATTGCCTGACAAAGAGATATAGCAATAGTGCATATTTTTAAAGCCTATAACATTAAGACACCCTTAATCTAGATTCAGAAATGATTAGTTTAATAACTCCTAGTCTTCAAGTAAGAACACAGCTGCTGTCTCAAAATCCTATAAAGTACTCCAAAAAGAAAATCTGTAGCCCTGTAAAATTTTGAAACAAACGGAAAAAAAAAGTTTTCCTTTGCTATTGTTTAAATATAAAGACCAAATGGAAGGAGTAATATTGGAAGACAAATTAAGTAGCACTGCAGAGGTGTTGTGCAAAGAAAAAAGGTCTTGTCAATAAAGGACTGTGCCATGAATAAGTCTTTGCTTCTTTTTTGGTGCATAGCTCAAAGTCCAAAAGGAACATGATAGAGAAGTTTGCAAATATATACTAAGATCAGCTTTCATGGGAATGGGATTAACCTTTAAGCTTATCTAAATTCTTAAAAGAAAAAAAAAATTAAAAAGGTTTTATTTTTATCATAAATGAAGTAGTAGTTCAATCTTACCAAAATACAACCTATTTATTTCTTCAGTGTTTGTGGTGTTCAGCTTGGATATGAACTTTGAATTGATTACTCTCTTTCAGCAGTTAAAACATTCTACTTACTTTCAGGGACGTGGATGGCAAATGTCTGTTGTCACTGAGTTTAAGGTGATGGAAAAGAGCAAATAATTATCTTTCTTTTTATAAGATTTACACTAGTGTCTTAGTATATAAAACTGCTATTATGCAAGTTTGCTCGTTGTACTTTTTGCAATGGTTTAATTAGCTGTATTTACATTTTTATATGTAGACCCCACATGCAGTGAGGTTGATGGAGAAGTGTTGCATATAAAGACAGCTTATGGAATCTTTTTTCCCCATGTTTTTTTTTTTTAAAGTCAAGTGTTAATCTAACTATTGCCCCAAAATGATGGGATGGTAGTCAGGGTGCAAAATCAACAGAAAGCACGAAGTCAAGTAACTAGAGCAGGAAGCGATATCCAGGGTTGTCAGTGTCTGGCTTAAAAAATTATTTGACAACCACAGCTTCAGAGCCAAAAGACAGTAGTTTGCATTCTGTCTTGCAAGATATATTGCCACAAATAGAAAAGGAGGCTTGAGTGTCATTGGCATAACAGTGATACAATTACAGTGATAAATTACAGACAAGCAAAATCACTGAGAAGTGCCAAGGAGTTTTAGTTATCTATTTTTTATGCCTGTAATTTTTTTTTTTTTAGCTGCAGCGATTACTAACATTAGGTTACAATATAATATAATTTGGATTATATTGCACATGTCTGCAAAATGTGTTAACAGTGAATCCGTTGTTTATGGAGGTGGGAACTGGTGCTCAAACTTTTTTTCATGTATGTTAGCACCAGCCTGCCTCATATTTTAGCTTTAGGATTCTTTGAAAATCAACAAGCAGAGTACTTGTGTTGCATAGAAACATAGGGCAGATGAAACCCATCTTGTTCCTTCATGCTTCTGATGTAAACCAGAATTTGCATCAGTTTCTTTGGGGATGACTACGGCCTTGAGAGCTACTGAAGCAGGCTCATCTGGAGCACTGCTTTCAAGCAGTGGCTGGATCAGCCCCCAAGTCACTGAACTTTCTGTAGCAGCGGGGTCTTTTCCGTAAATCATCTGTCATAATCCAGTGTTTTGATTGTTTGTATATAGGTGGGTAACACCATGGGCCAGGAAACAGAAATAGATATGCTGGCAAACCTGCATTCTCTGTTCATAGCCACCTTCAGGAATTAGCACAGGTTGCTCCTAGCCATGCGTTTCTCTCTCTAGGCTTAGCTGTCATGAAAACTCCCTCCTTCACCCTTTTCAACACCTTCCCCCTCCTTCATGACTTCTGCTTAGAAAAGATACTTTAACACAAACCTTGAAAGGGTGGTATATACAAGTGGATATAACATCCTTTCATGGATGGGTATGCAGAACTGGGGCTGAAAATATTTGTAGAGCTTTTCCCCTCTCCTCTTACACTGTGATTAACGACAATTTAAGAAATGTCTTTCAACAACTTAAGATACTTAAAAAACTTCTACGACACTGTGGCCAGAATATTTAATGAAGAAAAGTCCATTTTGTGAATATGGACACTCAAATGTTAAAATGTTGTTTTGTTGCTTACTGCCTAAGTTTCAATATGCCAATGTTGGGCTGAGGCGTTCCAAATACAAACAGCAATGGAAACGTGGAATAACATCATCCATGGCTGGCTTGGGAGTTCTGTGTGTTGAAATGAACACAAATGGCACAGTTTATTTAAAATGTGAGAATATTATTGTGTATGAACTACTTCATTCTAAGGCTTTGTCCTTTGTCTTATGTTTGAGTTTACTGGGTGTTGAACACTTAACTAAACGTGCAATTTTTCGAATCTTGGTTGCATATTCAGTGTTTATATCAGAGTGCCTTCTCCTTCCCTGCCAGTATATCTTTTTTTCTACTTTTGTTTTATTTCCTTACTTTATTAAGGAGACATTTATCATGCAAGAAATGTCAGTGATAAAAAGGGAGAAAAATTAACGTTATAGTTCCTACAATACCTGTAATGTAACTTCACAAGAGAGATGTAATCGGGCATCAATTTAAACTCACATAAACTGTGAAACATGAACTGTACTAGGGCAACTTTCAATGCTAGTAATAACTATTTTATTGCTGTTTTGTGTGCTTGAAGTCTTTGCCACTGAGTTCTGTCTTTGTATCTTAAATATAAATTTTCTGTCATGAAAACTGTAATCTTGTGTGCAATGGACTTTCAAGCAAAATAGCCGTGTAATTGCAAACTTGGACTGGAAAAATCCACTGCCATAAGAATACCCACTAGCTCTGAGAACACTAAAGGACTGAATCTTTCTTCTGGGAACGGATCTTTGATTGGAGTTGTTTGTGCTCTTTACAGAAGAAGGAATATTCTTGATCTTTAAGAAGTGATTAATTGTAAACAGGAAATACTTGGAAAGTTCATGCCATACCCTGTTTTTGAAACCTGCCAGGTGCTATTTAATAAACTATGGACTATCTTCTTTAAAAGGTGCAGGGTGTTGCATCCTAAATATTTTAGTTTTGGTGTGTTTTGGTTTTTTTTTTTTTTTGTTTGTTTGTTTTTTTTTTTTTTAGTTTAAACAATAGACATAATTGTATTTATTCAAGGTCTTGGAAAGAAAATAATATTGGAGAGTGCACATTTATATGAAAATGAGAATTATGCACTTAAAAATTCCTGGTATGGTTACACATTTGTTTTGAAGCTTGAAAACAGTGATAATGTCTTTGTTAACCTTTTTGATATTTGTTACATCACTCAATGAGTTTTGACCTTCGTATCCTGTAACCTCTGCTCACTTCCTTCCTTATCTGAACTTTTTACAAATTCATGTATTTTAAGGCCAGAGAGGATTATCTTATCTGATCTATCTTGAACATCATTTATGCAGCGGACTGATCGAGTTATAACGTATTGCTTGAAGAGCCATTCACCTTGAAGAAAGGATCTCAGATGAAGGAGAATCTGCCATTTGCCTCAAAGATGGTTCTCATGGTGCCACTAGTCTGATTCTCATTTTCTTTTTCTGTCTTGTGTTTTTAGGCTTTTCACTTGATCCTCTCTTGAGAAGAAGAAGAAAAAAAAAAAAAAAGTCGTCTTTCTTACCTATTCTTTTCCTTCTGTCTTTCTCTGTTAACCCCTTTATACAACTTCCATCCTTACTTGGTGATGAATACATCTTTTAGCTTCCTTTTTCCAATGAAGAGGAGGAATTGATAGATATTTCTCCTTCTTGGACCTTTTCTTTCTGATCTGCTGTTGTTGTTTGATGTTTGGGTCCACATGTGTTGGCCAAGGCAGGGTAGCTGAATGACTTTTAAAGTTTCCAGAAAGGCATTGTTGGAAATGGTGATTTCACAGAATCATTTCTCTGTTCATCTGTTTTGATCTGAATCCAGGAGCACTCCACAAGGAGGAACTGGCTACTGTATGGCAGGAAATTGTAGCTAAAATGAAATGAAAGTGGCATTAACAGGAACATTACCATAAAACCCATCACAACGTGGCAGGTTTCAAAAAAAGGGTTTGGAAATGTTCTACAAGAACCACTAATAGTGGTTCTTCTACTTTGTGTAAAGGCAAATGAATTATGCAAAGGTCACAAAAGAGCATTTTTGGTTCTTAGGCTTATTGATGACATTATTGCTGAAAACCCAGAGAGCTGTCTTCATCTTGGTCTTTGGAATTTGTACCCTATTATGAATCATTCTGTTCAGATGCTCTTGTCTTGTGTTATGCACTGTTCCTTTCATGGTGTTTTTACGATGACATAAAATCTTTTATGAAACTAATGAAAAGTCCTTTCCCGCATTGCAAAAACTATGGTGAGAGATGACTGCGTGCACAAAGATTTATTAGCAGGGTCTGCAGCTGATGATGTACCTTTATTGTAATGATAAAGATTACTTTTGGGGAAAAATGAGGACAAAAGAAATGTGTCAGGAAAGGGTGCTGGATGGCTGAATTAATATTTGTAGGTGTTTAGCAGGCTTCCAATAAAGGTGCACCAGAAGGGACTCAAGTATAAAATTTATAAAATATATATGTACGTACTGAGCTAGTGTAGGACCTAGCACCCCAAAATTAAGTGACTTGCGTGAAAAAGATCTGGTGAGATATTTCTCCTGCCCTTTCTTTTTCTTTTTAAATTTATTTTTCCTTCTGCCTGCTCTCTTTCTGTTGCTGGTTTGGTTTTTTTTTTCTGTTCTGACTTCACTTTTCTCTTTTCCTGCATCAGGTCAAACGTAGCAGCTACTAAGAAATTGCAGCAGAAGCAACAGTTGTGTACACAAGTGCTGTACTGTACGGATTGCTCCAGCTACTCTGCAGCTGGCTTTTTATAGAAAATGCTTCTTTCTCTCGATATTGCTACTTCCACTGACATTCCCCCCTTCTGATCTTCCAAAGCGCTACATGTGGAAGGCTGGACATCAAGAGATCTGGTGGTTGTACGTGTGTGCTCTTTTGAGAAAATGGTGCAGTTTAGCTGCTCAGGAACAAAAGTACAATCCAAGATACCAGTTTCCAAGTTTGGCAGGCATAATGAAGCTGCTTTGTTCAGTAAACATATTCTTTTTCCAAGGTGTCTTTGTCTAGACAGATGTGCAAAATGTATGCTGCAATGCCGTGGTTATAGACTCTTATTCTAGATGCCTGCTGCGTCAGATCTGCTGTATTAGAGTTTTCCTGTGAGAGCATTCCACTTTGTAGCAGTAATGCTCAGAGTATTTGGCAAATGGTATTTTATGTGCTGATGTCTCCTTCAGATTATTTAGTTTCAACTTTGAAAGTCTTCCTAGCTTGCTAAGAGGAGTAGTAGTAGAGAAACTATACTGTTCCAGTCTGCATGCTGGAAAATATGAGCAGAGTTGAAAATGCGTGGGCTAAATTGTGAGCACCTCTATGAAATATGATTGTCGTGTAGACGCCTGATAACTGTCAGTGTTGATCTCCTAGGCTGCTGATGTACTGATTTAGCTGAGATCAAGGTAAGTGTTGTACTCATAAGTTATGTTGCTGTGCACTGAACTGCACAGAATGAAGGAACTATGCTTTTGAAAGGATAAATGGCTATTACTTTTTCCTAAATATCCTATCATTTATGTCTGCACAAGGTAAAGTATGAGTCAAGAATAGTTTGGCTGGATATTAAGCATTCTCCTGCCATGTCTGTATACTGCTTTCTAAAAAGCGTTTGTTTGCTTCAGTTATCAAAAGGACTGAATCTAGGGGACTAGATTATGGTCTTTCACCTGTAGCTTCAAATACAGACCATGCACTTATGTGGGTACCAGGACTTTCTTGATGCTTTTGTAATTAATTAGCTCAGGGTAATTTCATACCTCAGGGCAGTAGAAAAGCTAAGCAAACATTAGCTTAAAAGCAAATACAACAGAAGCACTGAATTTATTTGGTGGTAGTGGTGGGTTGTTTCTTTTCTTCCTCCTGTTTGAGAATCATTCAATTTGTCAGTTGACGCTTTCAGAGAACACCCTGAAAACCCTCTGATCCTTGTTAAAAATAAGAGTCAAAGAAGCACTAGTTTGTCTGCTGTAAAATGTTTCTTTAAAACCTAGGCTAACAAATAACATGAACAGAAAGTGTAGAATTTTGTTTTAAAAGCATTTTGCTGCAGAGCCAACATAGCAGGAGGTAACTCCCCGGATTTTCCTGAAGAACAAAGAACAGATGCAGTGAGTGAAGCATTTCAGTCTCTTTTAATATGCAATTGCCTAACATCGAAGTATCAAAGGAAGAAATGCAAAACTAGCTTTGACTGTGTTTCAGTTCAGCGCGAAACTTTTGTTTGAAGTAACGCTGAAGGTACTGCTGCCCAAAGATTGCTGGAAGGAAATTGAAGCCTGAGGTCCCCTGTTGAAGCACGGAAATCGAGGGGTGTCTATGCTGAGCATCACTGCCCAGCCTGTTGCACGAATTGCGTTAGTCCCTTTATGCGATCTGCTAGTGGCCAGAGCCACAGAAAAGCAGCCAGCTGCACCTTCCCTAGAATAGCATCCCTATTTCTGGCGTGGCCAGCTGAAGCCCAGGGCACAAATTTAACTGGTGATTGGCCTTGAGCCCGGAGCTTACACAATGTGTTACAATCACCAACCTCCTCCTGAAGTTTTCTCTGATCTTCACATTTTCTTACTTTAAAACAAGACACTGTTTTGTCCTTCTGTCTGTTCCTGTTTTTCCCTTTTTCTTTTCTGTATCAAGATTGAGAGGATAAAGCATTTGGATCTCTGAGGTCCATCCAAACTGAGAGAAGACAGTAATCCAAAGTAAATGGGATGTTTTATGGATTTTTTTATCCCAAGAAAGATGACATTACAGGTCCACTGGACCAAGAAAATACTACTTCAGGTTTTCTTCTGGTAATGGTAAATATGTTTACAAAGGAGTTAGGTAAAGAAAGAAGCTTGGATAGTAAGAGAATAAATTAACAGATTTTAAATTAAGTGGAAAGACAAAAATTGGTCTATATTTGAAGCTCCTGATTTCAAAGGGTGAGCAAGTGTGACATTTTAAAACACCACCCCCACCCCCATTAACCTGGATGAACGATCACCTTAAACGAATGTTGGGAGCAAGCAAAGAAGGAAAAGATTGAGTGAAGTATATTACATCTCAGAGGCCAAATGTTTTAGAGCTAGATGAGAATTGGCAAATTCAAGCTGAGTTAATTCTTGTAAACAAAAGGTTCTTTGGCCAAATAAACAATAAGAAAACCATGAGAAATGCGCAAAAGAAAAAAAGATGATCTAGCTAGGCTCGCAAAGCTCAGTAAATATGTTCATGTTTGGATTTCAGTAAGATTGATGATTATTGACCGCTCTGGCAAAATTAGAACAGCTAATCAAAGGGAGGCTAAGGCAATGGACAGCAGCACAGGTAAAGCTGAAATACGTCTGAAGAGTACGGTATGCTTGTACAGGAGAGGCCTGCTAACCTCTCAGCTGGATTTTGTAAAGAACTGGCTTAGAATAACACAGAAATACATTTTGGATGATTGTACCTACTTAGCGGTATTACTGTGTGATTGATGAGTAGCAGCCATAATTGTATATTGAAGAATTGTACTTAAGAAGTTCATGCTGTGGAGGGGCAGAGGAGAGAGAGAAATAGTAATCCAGAGAACAACAGACTTTGTAAGTCTACCTTGAATAGATAAGAAGAATGTAGGGGAGGAGGAGAGGTTTTGGGGTTTATTTTTTAAATGGGTAAAGGTACATACATAAAAAAGAAAATGGGATAAAACCAGATGCTGTTTCTAAAGGTAAAGTATGCTGAACTAATGTGATATCTTGCATTGGTAAGCCCACTAATTGCTAGGTACAAAAATTGCAGTGGTTCTGATGTGTCCAGCTTTTAGCAAAGTGTTCCATGCAATGCCACACGGAAAATCATTGGTTTTGGTGGAGATTGCTGTAAGAATGCCAGCAATGTCTAAACAGGAAAGGGTAACCTGTTGTGCTGAAAGTAGTATGGATAGATCAGAGGGATAGGGTGAGTTAAGGATTCATTTTGGAACCAATCTTATTTTCATTACTGGCTCTGTCCTGAGAGGTAGCAGTGTGCTTCTGTAGATGCAGAATCACATGGGTTAACGGGGATCTGAACAGGCCCTAAATGCTTAGACTGCCTGTTTAACGGGGGCATCTTTCCACTCCTCCCGGTGTTCGCATGTTCTGCTGCTGTGACAGTTCACGATGTGGCAAAGTGTCACGCCAACATGCTGTCAAGTGAACTAAGTCTCTTGAGCTCACTTTGCAATACCCACTCCTTCTCACCTCAAAACCCAGGCTGAGGCACCCACCCAGCTCTGGAACAGGCAACTTGCCTCCTGCCAGGGGCTTCTGAGCTCCCTCCTGCTCTGAGTCACTTGCAATTCCCTGTGATCTTTGCCATTGTTCTCTTTGGAAGAGCTGAATGGGGACCAGGATGGCAAATGTGGAACTGACGTTTCTAATGAAAGTACGTGGGAGGATCCTGATGAACTTTCTTCATCACCTGTTTTTTTTTGAGATGTCTAGAAATAGGCCTTCCATTGTTTCCTGGGTTGGGATGTATGTATTATAGAAGAAGGAAGCAAGTACTCAAATATATTTTGAAAAGAGGGCTATTAATCTCTAATCTTCCTTAAAGGGATATGTAACAGCTGGTATGCTGATGACAATGGAAAGATAAAAATAAACCAGGCTTCATTACAGAAAACCCCATGCTGACTTACTTTCTTTTGAGGGGTTGTGTCTAACAAATAAGTTTTTCTTTTCCACATAGGAGGATTGTTGCAGGTACTGCTTGCACAAAACCTGACAGCTATTATTAGGGTAAAAGAGTGCTTTTATGTGGTAGAGTTCATAAAGAATGTAGAATGATGACATCTTTCTCTCAGGAAGTTTATAATCAAAAGTGTAATCCCAACCCACGGGATTTTTCCTTCTCTATACTGCTGATAAGCTCCTGTCTTGAAGATGTTATCATGGGAGATTTAGATGACTGCTCCATGCTTTATAAGTAGAGGAATGGACAGCAAGGCATTATTGCAATAGATTTTAATGCATTTTTTAAAAGTGGTTATTTGGGATGGACTGTTGAGGATTCAGTAAAATTCAGGTTGTTATCATCAAAAGGATTGTTTTGGTCTTTTCAAAGTCCCCTGTCTTGTCAGCAGCGTATTGTCAAATTCTGTGAATTCATCAAGAGTATTGTGCTATTTGGGTTGTTTTTTTCTTCCTATCCCAGCTCCAGGAGTTATGATAGAATGTGATTATTGTCACATTATTTGCTTATTTGTTTATTTAATGTGTCTCCTGTGCCTGATTTTAGGGAGGGGGAAAAAAAAATTTAATGCTGGGAAATCTAACTGTGATATAAGCTAAAGGTAAAACATAATTTTGCACATCTTTCTTAGCTATCTGCATTTTTAAAGTAAGCATTACCGGGTTTGGAGTCCTTATTTTTGGATGGTTGAGACTAGCAATACTGACTGTATGAAGTCATAAAGCTTAAAAGGGTAGCATTGGTATGAGGAAACATAATAAGAAAAAATACCCCAGGAATCTCCCATGCCTGCAGTTAACCACAGGGTGATGTGACATCATAGGCATGAGGTGATGTAACCACATCTCAGTGCCCTGTGAGGAGAGAGGGGAGTAAGCAACAGGCACTTTGCTGTGTCGGTGGTTAGAAGCCATGAGGCAGGGCCATGTCAGAGAACCCGTGAATCTCAGATAGCTATGCAATGTTTCTGTAGGTCTTTACATTTCTATGAGGTATATGCTTTGGAAGAAAGTTCCCCAATGTGAATATTGGCCGCAGCATTTCTGCTTGTCCTGTACCCCATCTGCTCCTTAGGTTCTACAAAACTCCCTGGACAGTGTTGCTGTTCCTTTTGAGAAGCTCTGAAACACAAGTGGTGTTGCTGGCCACATCAAAAATGCATTCATAGATGTGTGGGAAGGAGGAGGAGTGGATGGCAGGACTCACATAAGCTTTACTTAGACCATAGATTGGTCTAGTGCTGTTAGCTCCTACTTTCTTGATGAAATAAAAAAAACCCAAACCCCAGTGTTTCCTTGGAGTTAGTGGTACTAATCATTTGTTTAAGGGTTGTGCTAGCCCAGCCTGTAGATCGTAACCTGTAAGTAATGCTAGTGTGGCATCCTGCTGCTAAGCAGGTGTTGACATCTTGGCTAACCAAGTGCACATCACAGTCCAGGCTCCTTTCAGCAGGCATCAAAAGGAACTAGAGCTGAGATGCTGAGTGTTGGGGACAGGGGGCAACAAAACCCCGTGATCACTACATGCCTTTTGCATATTCCTCCAAGAAAACCAGCTGCACTGGAAACTGCTACTTGTTAAGGCTGATGTGTATTTAAATTGTAATATTCAGTGGAAATGCACATGATTAACCCACCCCTCCCTGCTGAGGTCCTATGGAGAGGTTCAGCAATGGATTATTCACCATTACATCAAAGTGATTTTATCAGTTCCAAGGTTGCTCAGCTGTTAATGTTAATTTTACAATTCTGTTTGTAATTTACACAATTGATGCTATTGATTGGCACTGAAACTGAGTCATCCAAATAGGAGATGTGGAATAGACTTAGCAATACCTGAAATTATTCAGGTAGCAGACTCAGTAGCTCTGAGGGGTGAACACGAGATGATTTTGTGTAGACAGTTTTGAAGTTGTAAACTTGGGATATTCAAAACCATCTGGACTGTGGCTACCTCACTGGTGATCTTTGCAGACATTAGAACTCGAAACAAGTGCTGTATCTATTTTCTTTGAGATTTTTTTTTAGAAAGTTTTTACAGTAGAGAAAAAATTGTAAAACCTGTGTTAGTGAATGAAGATTTTATAGGCAGAGACAATTCAGATGTTAATTTATATAAAAAAATTTGTTGTAATATGATTTAAGCCTGTGAAGCACAAAAATTTCATGGAAAGACACAGACAGCCTCTTTACTTCCTCTCTGTAAAGAGCAGGATAGTCTACTAAGATGTTCTTTTATGTTGAAGATATGGAAAGGTCATGGCAAGGATGATGTTGTGTAGTTTTAAATATTTTTCTACATCCGTTCACTTATGGCACCACCATTTAAAAAATTCTCTTTGCTTGATTATGACTCTATTTTCCTATGTGGGAGACTAATGCTACCAAAATTGCTCCTTTATTTCTCTTTGTGGGATAGCTGTAATGTGGGTTACAATGTAGTTAGAGTTGATTTTTAGCTTCAGGGGGCTTGGGCGGTAAAATCTGAGTGGAGCTGAGCACCCTGTCAGTACAAGCAAGCATGAGCGGTTTGTGGGAACGAGCCATAATCTCCACCTCTGTTTTCAGTCCGCATGTCGCAGCCCATACTAATATACTAAAAAGCACGCCTAAGCTACCATGACAGAGGAGGAAATGTGTGCCACGTGTAAACCCAGATTAGGCGGGCTTGTGATGAAAATGCAATATTTAACTATACGCTGGTGCAATCTCAGGCAGGCATTTCAAGTGATAACAGGCTGGTGAATGCCCAAAGGCAGATGAGAGCCTGCTACACCTACTGTGATCATTTGATTTCTTGGTTGCCTGGCTCCGAGAGTCTGCAGACATTTCATAAAGTAATAGCAAAACTGCTGCATTCATTAAGGATGAGAAGAGAGTTCTCCTTATGTATCAGTGAAATTAAATCTAGAACGGAGTGTTTAAAAAGTGATAATAGATTTAAACAGTCCCATAATCTGGTAGGAGGCACAGAGCATGACACTATTGCACAGCAAGACCACTGACACTTGTTGTATGTTCAGATCATTTCTGTACTTACTGTAATTGGGTTTCCTTCATGCTTCATTTGCTTTGAAGGACTATATATTTTTGGAAGTGAACACTAATTGTTGCCCTGAAATTTCATGGAGCAGACGTTCCTGATCATAGTGGACTATGGATTGTTTTCCCCAGATGTGTCCTTTCTTATTTCTTGAATGCTGTGCTTCTAACATGCTTCACAGCACTCACAGGTTCCTTTTAGAAAGCCAGCCTCATACAAAGGTGGTAGGTGGGTATAATTTTCTTGCAAGCCTGCTTTTTTTTTTTTTATTGCCTGGCTAAAACCTCTAGCTAGCCTGTTTCTATACATTATGTATTCTTCCTTTCTTCTTAATTAAGTATCTCTTGATTAAAAAAGCTGCTGCTTCAATTGAACAGCCTGTACAAGCTCTGTCTTCTCCAGGAAGGGCTGACATCATTCACAGAGCTCCAGTTAAGCTCATAACAGAGCCAATGAAGCAGATAAATAAGCTTCCAGCCTTAACTTCCAGTGCTTTTTGAATATTTTTAAAGCCTGAGTAGAAAGCTCTTGAGAGGTTGGAGGCAACATGCCATGATGCTGTATCAGAAATACACAACTCAAAGCTCCCTATATTTTCACCAGTTTTCCAGGCACAGGATGTTCCCTTCCTGCTCATGCCCAGAAATGTTCCTGTCTTCACAGAACTGAGTAGCTTGGGCCTGTGTCAACTTGTGCTCATTTTGGGTCCCAAACCGAAGCTTTCTGAAAGGCACAGCCTTGCCCTTGCCTTGCAATGCCAGCCAGTGCTGCGACTTCGAGCGCTGCAGTGTTCCCTATCGCCCAAAGGAACGGGACATACCTGTGCCCAAGGGCTTGTGGCGTGTCCTGCCCTGGGAAGGGGGAAACGGAGGGGCTTTTGTACTTGTAACCACTCATCCCTTTCCTCAAAATAGAGCTTTACCTCCTAATGGGTTAAAATTACTGTTTGTGCTTATGGCTCTTTAGATCGATGTACCTTGCCAGTACCTTGTACTTTTCACTGCAGTGGAACAGGTTTGGTAGAAGGGACCAGGAGGGGTTGACCTAAAGCAATAAAAACGAAGCTTGTCAGAGGCACAAGCAGGATGAGAAGACTGTTAGTTGGCTGTCCCCATGCTGAGATGTGTAGGTGTCTGTACAGTGACCATACAGTGAAGTAGACAAATTTATTATTACTATAAAGCATTGGTTACTGCCCTTGGCAGAAAGCATACAGAAAATAGGACTTGTGTTCAGGAATCTAATTACTTAAAAACCTAATCTGATACCTGTTGAGGGCAATAAGAAGTTTCCAGGTAAATACAGTGGATAGTTCTTCACACCCAGCAGTGTACACCAGCTCTATGGTGTTTGGCAGCCAAGGGAGGCGAGGGAGCGTATGGCTTCATCAGTGTTGTGTGCTAATGAGGTGGATTATAGGGATGGGATCAGGCAGGTATTAAATTTAGACATATACAAAAAAAAAAAAATGATACAGCTTTTAGATTGTCTGACTGATGGTGATGTGGACTTCAATTTCTTTTGGCTGTTACCTCTGTAAAAATTACATAAATGAGCGCAACCTCTGCCGGAGCACTGGGAGGTGGTGGTGTGGCGGCTGAGCCGCTGCTGGTACCTCCAGCCTGCATCCTGGATGGAACCGAAGCGTGCTGCATGCAGTTACCTGCTCACCAAAGAGAGGGCACCGTTTACCAAGGTAATCACGTATTATCTCTATGGTAACTAGCAACCAGTCTCACTTTCGGAAGATTCCCCCAGTATAAACTTTGTGGTTTGCATACCACCTGAATCAGGCTAAAGGAAAGAAGCCTGTCTGTTAAAGAAATATAGTTAGATACCTATTAGACTGTGATATATCATGGTGAAATCCATGAAAGATTTTCTCCAGTCTGTGAATAGATTACTGGGTTCAATTATTTTATCTAACAATGACATTTATACTGTAAAAGTCAGCAAAAAAAAGAAATCGATGCATTTTAAAGGTCAAAAATAAGTCATAAAAAAACCCCACCACTGAACTGAAAATTGTGCTTTAAAAAGCAGGTATTGCTATTAGTGCATTTGCTGAGAAGTTTCTAACTGTTTTTAAGGGCAGAGTTCTTTTTATTAGAAAGAAAATAATTTCTCTAGTAAAGCGTATGGAGAGAAAATCCAGTTACGTTGACTTTGGAGACAAATGGATGGAGCAGGGTTGTGAATTTTAAACATCGCAAGAAGATGTGCTGCCATTATTAATAATGTTTTAGTCTGCATGATTTGGTTTGTGATAATATGTTTACATATATCAGAATGTATACATTTTGAATTGCAAACTGGGGAGGATTTGCTAATGACATGGGTTTTTCTTTATGCATTCATTTTTTCATATTAAAATGCAGTGGTAGAAATTAAACTGTGTTGCTGGCATAGAAATGCAAAATGGCTGGATGGAAAGTTAGTTTTCTGGTGAACAGCTGTCTGTTCAGTTTAGGATTTGGAAAATAGAAGTTAATGTGAATTACTAGCACATTGCCTTTTGAGCATAGGTAGAGCAGTGTGCCTTCTACATCCCATAACATGTTGAGTTAAAATCTGCTGGGCTATTTACGTAGTGGCCCAAACTTCCAAATTCTGGTTTAGAGAAACCAGTTTGTGGCATTAGAGGAAATGAATCTTTTGTCCAAGAAATAATCATATCTGAACAAATGAGGCAGTTTCATGCTGTGTCAGCTGCAATTGCCCTGCCAGTTTCCCCTGCAGGTCTTTTGTAAAAGTTGACATCGTTGTCAATCAAACATCTTTAATTGATCCCAAATTTGTGTGAAAGTTTGTCAGAAATTTGCGTGAAAGTCACCCCAAGAGAACTAGAAGCTTGGGATGCTGCAATTTTTATGGTCAGAATTAGGCTAGATTGGCAGTATTGTATAGGAGGAGCTGTTTCCAATGCGCTGCCCTTCAGGCAGTTCTGCTACTGCCGCGCAGGACGGCTCGGAGCTTAGCCTGGCAGCAATTCATCCTGTGTTATCCACAGATTTTTCTGAGCTGACACATGACTTGTCTTGTGGAATGAATATTGAGTATTAGGTATTTCTTGCTCTGAAAACAATTTCAAAAGACAAAGTTTAGCTGATTAGATTAGAAAAATGACCCAGCTGAAAGTAGTAAAACATGAATAATGCCAAATTCGCAGCGTATTTGAATTACTCTAAAAGTATCTGCTCAGGCTATCAAAAAGCTTGGGGGAGAAGTACTTCTTTTTTGTGTCTATGATCTCCTTGCTCTCTGACTAGCAGGATTAAACCCCTGGGCACACGGCTAGCCATTGTTATTTTAATACGTTTATTGCCCTCATTTTATGTAGCTATGCAGGTAAAGATGTTCCCATCACATTTCTGTCAGAAATGAGTGCTGCGAAGGTACCGGAAGGAAGTAACCAGCACAACAGTTGTTCTTTTCAACTCACATTTGAATCATTAAAAAAGTAGTCATCAAAGTGTGCAAATGAGAAATGACTCTGCTGGGGAAAAAAAAAAAAAACAACCACCACCCAAAACAACTTAATTTTTGGTTCCTAGAGGTTCTTTTCAATAAAATAAAAAGATTAGCAAAGGACTGCAGCTAGTGATGGGTCACGTTCTGAATGTTGAGACTGGGCATTCAGAAGGTGTGCATAGCTCCAAGAAAATTTAGCATTTCTTTACTGTCTTTTAAGTTTGGTCATTGTCCAGTCTAGATTAGGTTCCTTTCCTCTCTTTCACTGAACAAGAACATGTTCTTCGTTTAGGAAGAAATAGGTCTTTAGGTCAATGCTGTGTAGTGAGAAAATGAGAGGAAATATGGGTCTGTATACGTGGAAACTGCACGATACGTGGTAGTTACCCTACTTGGACTTATTTACCAACTCCTTCATCACCTTCCTACTTTTTCTGCTGTTAAAGAGCAGTGAATCTTAGAATAGCAACTTTGCTGTAGTCCCCTGTGTCATGGGAGAAATATTTTCTGCTTTGGAGTCTAATGAAACCCTGAAAGTTTAAACATTTGGGAAACTCAGTCCTTCTCAGTGAGGGAGCAAGTGGAGATGGGCTCTTTGTAACTTACAAATTTTACATACGGTTGGTTCATTTTGAGACAAAAAAAGTTAATTCATATTTTCCCAATAATTTGTTTTCTGAGTATGCTTAGAAAAATATTAGAATCACTTTGGTTGGAAAAGACCTTTGAGATCATCAAGTCCAACCTTTAACCTAACCCTGCCATCCCACCACTAAACCATGTCCCTAAGCACCTCATCTATCCTTCTTTTAAATACCTCCAGGGATGAGGACCCTACCACCTCCTTGGGCAGCCTATTCCAGAGCCTGACAACCCTTTCAGTGAAGAAGTTTTTCCTAATGTCTAGCCTAAACCTGCCCTGGTGCAGCTTCAGACCATTCCCCCTCATCCTATTATCTGTTACCAGGGAGAAGAGGCCGACCCCCACCTCCCTACAGCCTCCTTTCAGGTAGTTGTTATTCTGAAAGTAATTGGAGTGCACTAACTATACCTTACCTTCCACTATTAATTGACAGTATGTTTTCTCCATCACCATCTTAATTCTGATTTCCATGTACCGTTTAATTAGAGAGTATTTCAAGTGTGTGATTAATACCACTGTTTAATCAAGCTGTGATGTGTAAAGTGGAGTTTTGCCATTTGTGGCTCTGTGAACTGAGGTTCTGTTGGACTCGGAATTCTTAATTTATTGTGACATTGGACCCAAATAATGTGTCTTGAACTGCAGGTATGATCTATATGTGGCAACTTGGATCTGGTTTAATTTCAGGGTGTGTTCCTTGTAATTAAGTTCTCATTAAGACACTGAGACTAACTCTCTCTGGTTTTGTGCAAGTGGTTGTAGTTCCTAAAGGGTGACTTTGGCATGAGAGCACATTAAAAGTGCTCACAATATAAAGACAAGTTCACAAGTGCAAAAATAATTACAGGCCCAATTTTTCTTAATTATTCTTTTTGCCTTTTGTTGTGGAAGAAATGATTGAGGATTTTTTTCCTGTCCCAGAACCAGAATCTAGTATTCTAGATCCAAATATTGAATACTTACAGATCTGCATTGGAAAGTGCTGTCTTCTACCTGTTGCTGAAACTTGGGAAAATACTGGGTGAGAAGTTGACTTTGCATAGCGATCCCATTGCTACTCAAATTATAACATGACAAGGAAATCATAACAATTTCTTCGCTACCTGTCTCTACCTGTCCCATGTGAAAAAACATTTCTATACTATGTTAAAAAAAATATTAATCTATGCTGCTCCTCTCTAGAGGGCTCACAGCTAGGCTACCTTCACAGTTTTGTACTTCTACTCACCTGAATCACAAATTTCCTCCTGGTGTTATGAAGCTTATCAGTACTTTTGAATTTCCAATAATAAATTTGAGTGTGAATATCCAAATATATTAAAGATTTACATTAGCTTCATTTAATTATTGAACAGTCTTCAAATGTTTGTACCAAGTAAAAAAATAAAGATACACTGTTGTGATTGTACCAAAAGCGTCTTCCAAGTTTGAATGGGTGGTTGTGGGAAATCATGTAATATCACGTCACATACGAAAAGTTTAGCCTCTGAGAAATGAATTCTTTCTTTGACAGTTCTTAGTTACTGTGTTCATGTAATCACATTGGGGTGACATTTCTGGACTTTAGAAGATGTCAAGTGTATTATGAGTGCCTGGCATTACTATTTTATCACACTCTGGCTATGGGCAAAGAAAAGTAAGCAAAGTAAGCTCTTTACTCTTGTTGCATACATGTAAATCCATTTAACACTAGCAAGTAATGCATGTACTTTGGCAGAAAGGAATAATATATGATTTTGCATAACCTATGAAAATATGGAGGTAGTGACTCTGTACCTAAAAATACCTGGTTAGTGTTATTGTAGGTGCCTGGGGTATCTGCAATAGGCCATGTACATTGTCTTCCATTAGGCCACTATAGAACTTGCAGGCCCCATGTTGTATCTCAAATGTCACGAGACACCTATTTGCAGATGTTTGAATTGCTCCTGATGTGTCTGACAGCCAAAAGCTTCAGTTAAAGATGGGTAACAGATGGGGATATTTAATTAGGTTTTATTTTACTGGGTTTTGGTGGACATTCATTTTGAAGACTACAGAAAATGCTGAATGAGATGCACAAGTTAAAAGGTCCAAGTAATAACCCTATTTGGTTCTTAAATGAGATTGAAATATATCATTTCTTTGTCCTTTGAGGTGCTCTGGATTCTTCCAGAACATTTAAATGAATGTCTAAGTATCCTCAGAACATGGTTTAAATTCTGGACTCTGAGCAAGTCCAGGTTTTTTGTCTTTACTCCTGGTGGTTATGCTTCAAAGATACAAGCTATGAGTTTTTCTGTGCCTCTTCCAATGCTGTCTGTGCAAGTGAAAGCTAGCTATTCTGTGGCAATATTAAAGAAGGAGGTGTGGGGAGAAGGGCTAATCCTGACAGTGTGTGCAGTAGAACTTGATTTAATGAGAAAGACTAATGGTCACAGCCATAAGTGAGTTATTTTAAGTGTACAACAACTGTTACTTTTGTTTTCACTCAGCCATTGCATGACAGTGTCTCCTGCAAGCTCTAAGTCTTACATCAAAAGCTTTTGTGAAGGATTTTATACCATAGTGATCAAGGTACCTAGGCTAAAAATAACTGACAAATTTATCAAAAATAGTAGTTCCATGGAAGTAGGTTACGTGATACCTGTTTGAAACTAATTTAAATGTCTGGATCAGTTTTCAATATGACAAGACCTTAGTTTTGCTTTGTTACTAAGTTGGATCCCATGCAAGATCAGTATAAATTATTGCATGATTTGAGAGGTAAGAACAGAGAGTGTATTGTATTCATGTCTGGCAGCATTATCTGGTATTAACCTTTCTCCATGGAACTTTTCATAGCTACTTACTCTATGCACCTTTGGTAGGTAGGGGAGAGGGTGGAGTTTGTGTAGGTCTGGCCAGTGCATTGGGGCAGGTAGAGCAGTTTGAAGCTGTAAGTGAAAGAAAATTATGCCATTGTCAAAGTAACTTCAGCTGTGGAAATTTGGTTAACTTTATTATGAAGAGGAGCAGCAGAATATAAAAGGATTTTTAAAACAACAAGGGGCAAACACCAAATATTTCAAGCTACAGAATCATATAATAATTTGGGTTCTAAGGGACCTTTAAAGATCATTTAGTCCAACCCCCCTGCAATGAGCCAGGGACATCTTCAACTGGACCAGGTTGCTCAGACCCCCATCCAACCTGGCCTTGTATGGTTCCAGGGATGGGGCATCTACCACCTCTCTGGGCAATTCCCCCCCCCCAAAAAAAAAAAAAAAAAAAAAAAAAAAAAAAAAAAAAATTGTCTTTAATCTAAATCTACCCACTTTTAGTTTAAAATCATTACCTCTTGTTCTATTGCAACTAAGAGGTTTGTCCCCATCTTTCTTATAAGCCCCTTTTAAGTACTGGAAGGCTGCTATAAGTTCTCCCCAGAGCCTTCTCTTCTCCAGGCTGAACAACCCCAACTCTCTCAGCCTTTCTTCATAGGAGAGGTGTTCCAGCCCTTGGTTCAGTTTTGTGGCCCCCTTCTCTGGGCCCACTCCAACAGGGTGGTCTTTCCTGTGCTGGGGACCCCAGAGCTGGACACTACATCAGACAATTCCCTCAGGACTCTGGGGATGTTAAATAACAAGTGGTTTATTACAGCCATTCAAGTTAGAAAATGGCCAAGACATCAGATACCACATTAGTTTTGTGGGGGGGGTTTTTTGGTTTTGTGGTTTTTTTGGTTTTTTTTTTTTTTTAAAGGAAAATGCTGTATCCTTGCACTGATCTGTTTTCTCTTCAGAATCCCTAGTGCGTAGAGCTGCTGGCTGGTTCACTACCTTGTTCAATCTCAGGAAAAGAAATAAAGAGAAAACACCCTTCCAAGTGCTACTTGGTCATCATGTCAAAGAGGAAAGTCATGTTTGGAAATAACAGTTCAAACTAGAAAGGAATACAAAATCTGACATTGGCTTTTGAAACTTTTCCAACTTAATGACACTGCTACAAAGTCAGTCACTTTATAGATCACTTGCACGCCATAATTGGTTTAAATCAAAATGTTGTCCAGCTACTTGAAACAAAAGAATAAATCTTGGCCATCAACTGTTGTGTGTTCACTGGCATGATTTTGGACAAGGCTGAAGTGGTATCTTGTAAAAATCTGGAGGAGAATAAAAGTCAGGCAAAATTATTAGCCCCAGGCGAGGACATTTTATTGCAAGATTTTTACAATACAGACCAATAAAATTTTACTTTTATTTGGAATTCTTATTGTAAACAAGATTGTAAGGTATTAAACAAAGAAAGAATAGATAACACACCCAAGTACTGCTTTTCTGATAACCACAAAAAAAAAGGAGAAAAAGAGGAGGTAAAAAATACGGTATTAGTGGCACATTAAAAAACAAACTAATTTTTTTGACCATGTGTTAAGTAAAAAAGAGGATGAGATGTACTCTGTTTTGGTTTTATTTAGAAATGTGATTATGGGCACTATTATTTCATGCATCCTTTCCTGGTGAAGGTAGACTATGTTAGAGCTTTCTGTTGTCATCATTATATTTGTGTTATGGCACATGTATAAAATAGACATGAGTATAAATAATTGCACTGAAAAGTGGCTTCTGCTTGCCTGGATGGCAAAATAGGGAATATTTTGCTCTTTGCAAGATCTACATTCCCTTAAGTAAAGAGACGCTAAAAGCGAAGGCCTTTGGAGGAGTTTCTTTACTGCTTGTGTTGGAAGAAGGCTCACTCTTACATTGACCACAGTAAAGCACATTGGTGCATGAGTATCATGTATTCCTTTTACAGTGCAGCTCAATCTTTACTCAAAGCTCTTTTCCCTTCATGTTTTAAACTTAAGTTTTCAGGGCAGATCATAGAGACTGGTTGACTTGGTGAAGAGCTACAAGCCAAAACCCACCCACTGGTTTCCACAGCTCTGGGATGTCTTCGAATGGCTTGGCAGTTTCTGGAGAAAGGGAGTGTTAGGTTAACTGAGATCCGTGCCTATTCTCTGCCTTTGAGGCTGAATGCATCTGAGAAGATGATGATATAAGTTAGTCTTATAGGCCCATGGATGCTTCCAAAGTCACATATGGAAATAGCGCACTGCTTTCTGCCATGCCCTGTTCATTTGTGAAACACATTTTTAAAAAATCATACTGAACCTGTTAAACCAGATGTCCAATTTTGACACCTCTAAAGAATGGAGCAGTGGATATTCCTTGGGCAGTTGAGCCTGACCACAGTTTACATGGCTCCATCGCAGTTGCATGGCTAGAAACATTTTGCAACTGAAAAGCTAGAATTCTGAATCATAGGGCAGGAGCACGGAAAGTGGAAGTCATTCCTTGACAAGCCGCTACCACCCATTCCTTTGGAACACATCAGATATTTGCTGTTGTATCTAAACAGGGAAGAAAGTGTACCGTGGAACAAGGCTAGTTTGTTAAAATTGCGTTTGGTTTTATGTGCATGTTTTTACGATCACTGCAGAGATGTTCACGCTGTCAGTCCTGTCGCTGTCTCAGTGCTTGCTGTTTCCTCACCCGTGTGAAGCCTGATCCAGTCAACTCCCTAGCTCTGACATCTGTCTTGTTTGTCTGTAAGACACCACGCACACCTGGGGTATGATCCGATAATAAATAATGGTAATAACTGTGATTAGAAGCAGTTATTATGAAATCACAAACCCACTGAATATAGCACAAGCTTCTACTTAAGCATTTGCATACACATGTACAGAAGTGTGTGTGTGCAAACACAGATAATCTAATTGGTGTATACTTGGTAGGACGTGGAGAGCAACACATTGGATAGAATAAAGAAAAACAAAATTTATGACCAGTAATGTTTGTTCAAGCTCTCCAAACACCAGTTTCACAAAATTTGACTCGTGTGGTGTTCACACATGCTGAATATTTATATACTGCTTTCCTAAATACTAAAACATGGAATCATAAAGACTATGCAGAGATCTAATTTGATGCTGCTGATGATTTATAAGGGGTTCTTTGATTATTTTTTTTTTTCCGTTTCTCATTTTCATTGGTTTCAGTTCTTTACATTCAACTTAGTAATCAATACTAACTCTGGTTTCCTGCGCTATGAAAACCTTGGGTTAAGCATTTACTCTGTCTTGGATTTATACAAATAGACTACAGGAATCTTCTGATGATTAGGTAAGTTTAGAACAGCTCGTACAATTGTTTATAACAGTTTTTACAACGAGGTGGATTGCTGACTCTGCTAACTCCAACTCTTCAAACAACTGGTGTGAATTAGAAAATTCCATAGTCTTCAAATGTCCAAGTATCTTGTCTGAGTATTTATGTTCTTTTTCGACACAAGGTACAGATTCTTAGGTGTATGAATGCTTTTTAAACTTTCACTTACAACACTAAGCATACTCTTAGGTATTGGCAAGCTTCTTGTCTTTACAGGGCAGTGACTAACACTAATGACATGACACAAGTTTGCTTATGCATATGTGTGTTTGGCTTTAAGTAAAAATACTGGAAATTAACCTGGAACTAGGTATATATTTGACCCTTAACTGAGCTGGATAAATGAACTCTGTACCTTCCTACAAAATGATCCTTGTGGATCAAACCCAAGGCAAGGAGAACAGCACGGTGGCAGCTTATGTTAGAGCTTTTTATGCTGTGTGTATTCAGGGAGTGAGTAGAAATCTTTACTCTTTAAATGGTGTCGTCTTGAGTTTTCCTAGCTGAGATTTGAGGAGCACTGATGGAAGTCATGACTTTTAAAGCAGTCACTTGAAGCTCAGTAGTTCCCTCTAATCTTGGACTGCAGCGTAGCACAATGTACAGTCACGCTTTGACATAGTGGGTTAAAAACCCTGGATCAGAATCAAGACTAAATGTGTTGAAGCATTAAAACGGGTTGAAATGTGAAAGAAAATAATTTCTCTAACCCTTTTCCAAACTTTTGTGCAGATAAAATGCGTGGCTGCTGTTATATATTCCTCACCTGGAGTTACAGACGTCACTTAGTGGCATCATTGGCCAGAGCTAAAATAATAACTGTGTCAAAATACAGGAGTGTAACTACAGGGGAGGGAATCAGCAGCGGCAGAAGATTGCAGCTTGCCTCTTAAATCAGATAAAATTGTTGTGCAAATGTCCTTTGCAATATTAATAATTTAAGAGCCAAACTGTGGTTAAATGCTTGGGGAATGCTAGAGCCCTTAAATACCATTTTAGGTTAAATTGTTTGTTATTTATGTCTCCCTTGAACTGTCAGTACTCTAATATATGTATGCTGGTTTGTATCCCAGCCTGCCGAGTGGAAGGGGAGTTTTGATAAACTCCGTGAGGCTTTGGTCCTTGAAACTGGAGGAGAAGGCTGTGTAATGGACTTGATGGGGTTTGTCTTCTGAAGGGCGAGTTTTGGCTGCTTTGTGCCGCAGCCCTTCCAAGTAGACATCCAGGTGCCAATTCCCCTTGAACCCCTACTCAGTCAGAGCCTGCCTGGCCTCCGAACTGGCGAGCCGTGGCTGGTAATGGGGACTCCCATTCTGTACGGTGCAAAAAGGATTCTTCATTTTCTGTTTCAGTCCTAGTGCACACTGAAAAACCACTACGTTGTGTGCTCAGGGAAGTGGGTGACTCGTGTAACCTTATAGATAAGGCACTTTGAATACAGTTGTTTAAGACTTTTTATACAAGACAACATATACGCATGATCTTGTCAAAACACAGGAGCTTTTTCCTCTGATTGCTTGAAGTGTATTCTGTGGGGGGCTGTCTGTTAACTTCAAAGGAGAACTGGCTCACTTGCATAAAAAGAGATCAGGGCAGAGCTTACAAAACTAGGTATGTAATTTGTAACTGCCAAATGGTATGTGCTTGTCTCCTCCTTCTGTTTGAAGTCAGCATTGTCCTTACATCCTGCAATGTCCAAAATCTAAATGCTGTCAGACAATTACAAATTTAATCTTATATATAAAAGATTATTTATATATGAAGCATGTATATTCCATATATATAATAACATTATGTATATGAAATATACATGTTTCGTATATATATAAAAATATGAAATTAAATACCAATGGGCTACCTACTAAACCTAGAAAATTAAACATGCCTAGCACTGTGGAAGTTTGGCGCTAGATAGGGGTTTCATGTCCAGTTTTGATACAATCTATCATGCTTATCATGCTGATCATGCTAGCACAACCCCGTCTCTTTCCTTGAGAAACAAGTTCATCTTGTACTGAGACAGTAGTACCTTTTCTAGTTCTCTATTTCGGCTGGAGAGTTTTGATGGGCTCTGGGTGAAAGTGGGGAAATAAGCTGGAGCAGGACCAGGAGTCAGGGTGGGGGGGTCCAGGAGGCTCTAGAGGGGCAGAGGTCAAGGTGAGGACAGGGCTCACTAAAGAGAGTGGAGGCTATGCTGGCGGGGGCTGGAGATGGCTTCAGAAACTGAAGTCCACAAGGTCAAATGGTGTTTGTCTCCACGGTTCAGTCTTTATCCACAGATTTCCATGCTGGTTCACACTGATGAACAACTTCACCCTTCTCTTTGTCACACACCCCCCTGCCCCAAGACCGGAAGATATAAGCACTTATGAGACAACTGCGAAATTGCGAGCGCATTTTTTGGTGCTCTGGTATATGTGTCCTCTGCCTCTTCAGAGGTTCTCTGTCCACATTTCTGTCTATCTTCATTTGTTCAGCAGTTGACCCCTGAGCCTCTGACCTAAACTGTTTGATGCAAAAGACTTGCTGCAAGAGACTTCTACTCCCTGCTGCTTCCCAGTCGGGGAAGATCCACTACAAGGCATGTTCCTTGGGGGAGGATTGAGGGAACTAGAAAATAAAATTGCTTTTTTTTTTTTTTCCTCTTTCACAGCATATTTTGCTAGTTTCTTTCTTCTGTTAGCTCTCCACACTACAAGTCCCATTGCATGTTATTGAGGCTAGTGCTTACCCATAGGCATAATTAGTTTGTATACAATAGACCAGAACAAATCATTATATTTAAGCAAGCTAAGAAACTGGAAAGGTTGTTTTGTATCTGGAGCCAAGCGCCTCAAATCAAGTTTATTTTCAAGAGCAAATACTATGCAAATACCCTATATAATTTCCTTTTTTTAAGATTCACAGCTCCTCTCTTACCCGGGATGTGTCTTCAGCTGCGAGGTTGTGTGTTTGTCCTCTGCCATTGCATTTAGAAGAGAATGATCTGGAAGCAAGTGTTAGGCAGAGTTTAGAAGCAGAGGTCAGACTGACCTTTCCCTGTGTCTGAGAGCTATCCTTGCTCCAATGTACTCTTAGAGCAGTAATTGAATGGATCTCACAGTGAATAATAGGAAATGAATCATGTTTGTTTAATTTTTTTTTTTTTTTTAAACTCTCCACCAGCCTAAAAAGAAATTAATCTGGCAGAAGTTGCATGTATTGCCTGTTTTCCTTTCTCCTGGGTTTCTGCCTTCCCTGATTACCATGACAAGGCATAAAAATAATAAAGATGAAGGAACACTTCTGAGCTCCTGCATGTCAGAAGCATGGCAGTCCCACACAGAGGAGTGCATCGAGTCAGGAGCCTGTGCATGTAGTTGTGCGCGTAGGTGTGCTGGGACAGGTGACTGCATAACCCTATCTCCCTGTTCTTGAAATGATATTGCCCATTCCAAAGACATTGCAAAGTAATTCAGTATGGTAGATAGTGCAAAACTGGTATTTTTCTGTTAGGTCTGACCTGATTTTAGAGAAAGAGAAGATTAATCTAGTCTCTGTGTCTGCCACATGCTGAAGGAGCGTTGGTCTGCACCAACGAGGTGGCAGAGGTTGAAGGATGCAGACCCTGAACTGGTGGAATGATGGGGAGGAAAGGATGGAGGCTGTAAAACAATTTCTTTAGGAAGCCCATGCAACATGTTGCACTGAAGGGTTAATATTTTTTCTGTGTTACTGTTATTTACTGAGTCCTTTAGGAGAGTCATATTTATCTCTGTGACTATGTACTTTAGAGTGTGTGTTTCTAGAATTATTGAGAAGTTGTTACATGCTTAAGGGCTGTTTTGCAGCCTGCAGTAGGAGCTGATGTGGTCAGACATGTGGTGTCAGCCCCGAATTTTCAAACCTCTGCCTACATTTTTGAATGTTGTGGTGGTGCATCCTCCCCCCCACCCCCCCCCCCCCCCCCCCCCCCCCCGCTACTAAATCAAATTGTGTAAACACGCTCATTTGTGACAAATGTACAAGTCACATTAAAATGGAAACTGCAGAGCTAAATGTTTGCAAGTTAGTATTGAAATCTTCAGGATTACATGTTTTAGCCAGAAAAAGGATTTTGCTCCATGAAGGCTGGACCAGCATGCTGGAAATAAGCAAAGTAGGAAGGAATCATCAAATAGAGTTTGCGCTGGATACCATGGAGACAAGGACGGTATAAATGCTTCAGTTCAAATCATTAGCTAGTTGCAGAGTTCCTGGATTGTGCAAGGTTTTTCCATATTGATAAAGCTTTTAAGGAGAAGTATTTAAAAAAACCCCAACTGTTAAGGGACCTTATTAAAAAGGATTTAAGCTTTCATTATTGTAATTGCTCTTGCCCTTAAACAGAGTCACATCAGTGGTGAGCCCTGAATACTAACCCATACATATATTCTTAAATAATTAAATGTATAAATGAAACATGGAGCTGAGTGTGACAGTAGCAACCTTCCCAGACTAGGATTGCCAGTAGATTCATATCTGATTTTGCAAGGTGGGAGTTTGTTACTTGGTGAGGTTGAGGTTGTCGTGGACTGTGGCTGCCTACAGAGCAACCTGAGGAATGGAGCAGCTCTATTAGTTATATCTACACTTTTCTTCACAGAAAGGGTTGTCAGGCTCTGGAATGAGCTGCCCAGGGAAGTGGTCGAGTCCCCATCCCTGGAGGTATTTAAAAGATGGGTAGATGAGGTGCTTAGGGACATGGTTTAGTGGTGGGATGGCAGGGTTAGGTTAAAGGTTGGACTTGATGATCCTACAGGTCTTTTCCAACCAAAGTGATTCTATGATTCTATGACTACACTGCTGTTGGGGAAAGATTTCCTTCCAGTACTTTGCCGACATTGGGCCATTTTCGTGAACAATCCATTTGAAATTGCACATTGAGCCAAAGTCAGTAAAGTAAAAAACAGATAATAGTTAGGTCTTTCAAGTGGTCCAGTTTACCCTTTATTTTTCCTGTTCCATCTAAAATAGAAAAGAAATCAAAGAACCATGACATCTGACTGAGGGGAGGTTAAAGGTCTTGAGTTTTTTTCCCTTAGCAGAAAGATATCTTTTTGATAGTGTACAGGATAGTTTTCAAAATGAGGACTTTATTTTTCCTATTGCTGTGTTTTCGAAGTTGGTATTTGTAAGCTTTGGCAAGCTAGGATCTCACAGAACACTTCACTCGGTGGTTTTTAAGGTGGCTTTGATTAGTTAACTAAGCTTTGTGCCACCTTCACGCAAACTTCACTGAGTCTTAGAATTGGAGGCACTCGAGTGCATCGTTACTGAGTTTACGCCTTCCTGAAGGTCTAAATGCTGCGATGCAATGCCATTGCCAGATTTGCACTGCCAAGGATGGCAAAAGCTAAGGGAAGTGCACTGGGCTATTTCTGGGGTCCAAGATAGTTCAGGTACCCTTTTATTTAGTGCTACATGCAGGAAGGGAAATGGTACCTGTTGATAACGGCTGAATTCTGACTCATTATGCATTAGGTGTGACAGTAGCTTTTGTTCAACACAATTTTCTGCCCAGTTCCCAGACATTTGGTAATGATTAGCAAATCTCGTTTTCAACTTTTTAAAGCAACATAAAAATGTGGGGAGAGAGAGCATGTGTGTATAGATATAAATAAATGGAATACATAAGAATGTATTCATTTTTTCATTTCATGTGCATCTGCCTCTGTAATTAATGATAGCATTTCACATAGGCTTCATGGTGGATGCTGGCTACTTTGGAAGCAAGGCTCACGTCAGAAAAGTGGTGTGGTGTGATGGGATAACATTCCAGTTGAAGTTTCTGAAAGTGCAGCGAAAGGTATGGGTGGGTAGATGTTAGGAGCTTGCAAGCTTGGTGGATAAAACTGATGATTTTGGTGAAGCATGCTCTGGATAACATGTAATCTGTAAAAGACTGGAGCGAAAAATGGGGAGGGAACAGCACGAGGGAGGACACTGCTCTGAACTTGAACTAAGAGACTTTCAGTTGCGCTGCTGAAAGTTTTCCCACAGGGGTGATACAGCCTGAACAATTGAGCAGGGAGATAAGTGGCATTTTGTGTGAACTGGAAAAGGTGTGATGGCTGCTAGGAAAGCTCCAATGAGTAAAATGCAATGTCAAAAATAAGAGACCTATATCACAGTGTTGACAGGATGGAAAGGAAATGGCAGACAGTAGAAAAAATTATGAAGAAAGGAGCAACAACTTTTTGACTGACCCAGTGTATAGCTATTAAAGTATCTGGGAAAGAGAATGGAACTCTACTTCTGCGGTTCAGAGAAGAGGGGATGAAGGAAAGACCATGTGGGAAAGATACTGGAGGACAGATTGACAATAGGGCAGGTCAGAAACATTAAGGCTTGTCTGAAGTAAAATGTCTTATTAGAACTTGCCAATTTGCTTAAAGATTTTTTTGACTGTGTATCACTTTGGATAATAAGTTTTCTTGCAGTCATATTCTAGACAAAATGACAAGCACATTTTTTTCCAGGACAACCCTTCCCAAGATGATGGGAGGCCCTGTCTTAAGTTGTTGTTTTGTTGGATTCCCCAAACTCCTATTAATATTAATGCTTATTGTGTGCAGTAATTGGAGACAGACTTGAAATGGCATTTAGCCTTCTCCTTATGTTTAACTGTGTATTTTACCTGTGCTCAAATGTCTCATTTTGCATTAGAAAAGGAAGAGGTAAGATGACCTTTCTGCAGACAGAGGGTTTGCAATTCTTTTCTACCTTAAAATATAGTAGTGCTCCTCACTGATATTTATACTTGAAATTTGAAGAAAGAAAACGTAGAACAACTAGGCTGGCACCATAATTATCACCGATCTATAGTTTAGGAAGGAAAGCAGCAAAGCTGAAATTGGAATTTTAGAACTCTGTTAAAGACTTTGACACCTTACTCTGCCTAGTAAGCTACTGCCAAATGAATACACAATTGAATCTTTTTTATTCTAGATGACAAGATTTGAAATGAAATAATCATATTTCACTCCTAACTGAATTTTAGTGCTACTTCAGAAGGGAAGGATTAATTTTAAATGCTTTCCTAGATATTCATTTCCTTTAAACTGGAAATTGCTATAATCAAAATGAAAACTCTTGACAGCAAATTTAAATGTTCGTCTTCTGTTTCTCACCATAACTTTGTTTAATAGGCATCTACAGTTTACTGGAGAAAAGCCACTCTAATTCCTCACAGGAAATGAAAGCAATTTCTGTATTAAAATTTCAGCCTGTCTGGTGAATGAAGGTTCGGCTACATCGTGCTTTGCTCTGAAATGGTGCTTCACGATTTGTTTCTCACAATTTATTGCATGGGAAGTATAAGGCTTCAGATAAATTGCATGAACTATATGAGCAGACTGTGAAGAAGATTTATTCCAATTATTCAATTTAGATTTCTTTTTTGAAAGCATAAGTATGAAATCATCCATCCTGGTAAAGTCTTTGCATAAGGTATTTGACTAAAGCAACTTGTCTTTGGTAGCTATCCAATGAGAAGTAAAAGGTTGATGATTTCTTACAGCAACTAAGACTGTCAGAATGCTTTCTGGTAGCAAGATACATGGTTGTAGATATACAAATACTTTATATCTTGTAATGGCCTAGCAAATTATCTAATGTGATGTTACTTACACTTCTGGATTTTTTTGGTTGTCCATAGTGAGACTTTCTTTTGGACTTTTCTTAGACTAAAATTATTATAGACCTGATGTGGACTGATTTTTAACTGAATTCTTGTTTGTAAGTATGGGTAACAGGGAGTGGATCTTTCTTAACAACTTGAAAAAGGGGCAAATATCTTGGTTCCTGTATAAATTCCATCCCCAGATCCCTCGCTTTCTGAGGCTCCTGTAAAACAACCCCCAATTACATTCTGATAATTGGTCATTTTTCTACCTGAATAACTCTTTCACAGCTTAAACTTCTTCCAAGGACATTTGCTTCCTCTGAGAGAGTGGCATATAACATGTCTTTTCAGTAAGCTTTTAATTTCCAAAGTGTAAAAAAATCGTGCTCTCCCATGCACCTTAGGCAATGTCATTTTGCTTCAGCTGAATCTCTGCGGTGACTTTCTGTCTTTTTTGTTTGTTTGCTTTAATTAGTTGTTGCATGAGGTTTTATTAGTCCTGCGCATTCACTCTCAGCTTTTTGTTTGCCATTTACTAACACGCTTTATCATGTATAACCTGAAATGCATGTACTGGACATGGAAGTACCATTCCCACCATTTGCTCTCACATGATTGATTGTAACCATTGAATCAGGACTTTGATTTATTGTAAGTCTGGGCAGTGATTGTGGGTGATGGATCATGACGGTCATGATATTTCAGAAGTGAAGTTCAAATTATATTTTAAAAGAATTTTCCCCTCCTTTGAAGCATCACATTTGTAATCTTCCCATGGAGTTTATGGCAGCAGATGATTATAGTGATTGATTCTTCCAGGATCCTATTAGACTAGCTTTATTTTGCCAGTATAGCTTTTTAATTAGTGTTTTTTTGAAATTATCAGCAAGAATTGATTTTTTAAAAGAATCACTGGTAATATTTTTAATAAGTCACTCACTATAGGTACTGAATTCCTTCCTGCTGGCAGTAAACAATGTAAGGGAATAGATTTTGTCACAGAGTGCAAATGGTTTTAATCTATCCAGTCCCTGGATATTAAAGATTTTGATATTGTTTGATTTTAATTTAATAACTGAAATCTAGCTTGTATCTGGTTTTAAAATTGAGCTGATGGTGCTGTTTTGATTGACTCTTAGTACTGTGGGGTTGCAAACCCATCCCTGGGTAAAATTCTGGGGCTGTTCTAAGGCAGGCCAGGGAGCAAAATGGCAACAAGCAATGCCAGAAGGGAAACACGGTGGATGACTGGTGCAGCTGTAAGAGTCCGGCTGGGATGAAGTTTACTTTCTTCATAGCAGCCCATACAGTGCTGTACAGTAGCTTATGGCAATGCTTGATGATGTTCCAGATAAGATCTGAAATAAGGAACTTTCTGTAAGGGAAAATACTTCTTTTACTCAGTTTTACATCATCTCTTGAGTATAGCACAGCACATTGCCCCAGCCCAAGAATAGCATAGGTACCGCTGAAACATTTTGTGAAAGGCATCATTGTACAAAAGGAGAAATGTATCCAACTTTTAAATGGGTTATGTGGAGATATAGTTGATAGAGAAGGCAGAGAAGTCAAATCTGTGTATGTGTATGCCTTTTCCCTTACATGGTTGTCTTCTGTAATAGAAGACTGCAGCGACATTCTAAAACATTGAGATTTTTGCACTTTTGTGCCTTTTCCCCTTGCATGCTTCCATGTGCAAATCTCTTGCCGACTGCTGCTTTTTCTTAAGCTTTGCCCACCAAGCAGCAGTTTCCAGCGAACCTGTTTGCAGTTACAAATACTCCTCCTTGCCTGGGGAAGGGAAGAGAGCAGGAGAGACAAGCAAACATCCCAAAGCTATCTGTCGCTTGGATTAAGTAGGTCTCAGATGTTTAGATCTTAATGAAGATAGAATGTAAGGAGTTTCTGAGCCTTTGGATGTGTTTCTTAATGATTTGTTTAAAGTAAGAGAGCACTGCTTCTGCTTATGTAGAATCTGGACAATTTAACCACTTTAAAGTGTTTTGTCCTTGCAGTACCCATGTGAAGAAATGCTCTCGATGATTTAGATGGGGAATGGGGCACAGACATCCAGAATTAGATTATTATTTTATTTTAAAAGACCATTAAAAGTATCTAGTTGCTTAGCAGTTTTATTGGAGAGTAGACTAGAAAGTTCTGAAATTGTCATGAGACATTTCTTTGTGACATCAGACCTTTAAATATGCCAATGCATATGATCCTGTAAGACTTGCCAGAAGCCAGAGGTGGGACAGAGACCTGAAGTCTTGGAAGGATCTTAAGATCTCCTATGGTTTCTAATGTGACTCTGAAGAGTAAATAATTTTACTTTATTTTTTTTCCTCAATTGCCCTCTCTGGATTTGTAATCCCTCAGAGGAGGAACCTTCTCTCATGAAGTGCTAACAGTACCTATAGCTAGGTGGGTGACATGCAAGTGAGGCCTCCATGTGATGTTATCCCCAAAGAAGTAAACACAGGATGATTTGATAATGAAAAAACATGAAGAGCATTGCCAAGATGTTTATTCAAACGTGCCTTGCAGATTAGGAAACCTTTTTAGATAAAACTAAACATGAGGTTGTTGAAAAGCTAATTATTCTTCCAGTAATAGTTGGGAATTACATATATAAAATCAGATACAGGTATCATTAAGTTGTATCATTTAGGCATTTTTAATGTCTAAATGGAGTCTGGATGTCTTCCTTCTTGTTTTCTGGCTCATGTCCTTCAGGAGCTATGGGGTTTCTTTTTTATGAATATAGTAATCACATACCCACTTACATTGGCAATGAAGATACAGAATTTAACTTTCTAATGCTACAGTTATTAAAACTATTTAAAATTAATCACTGCCAATGATGTAAATCACATTTTAATACAGTTATATTTTTGCATTGCCAGACATATTCTGGCTGGTGGACAAAATAATCAACTCTCTCTACCTGTACCCTACCTGCATGTGATGAACAAACCCACTGTTGTTATAATTTGAATCATGGGTCTATTCATTTGAGTAGCCCAGTACTTTCAAAGTTTTTACCTAGGATTATTTTATCTCTGTCACCATAGCCCAAGCACTTGATAAAGGTTAATATCAGAACTTGAATATTTATATGCATAATACAGTTCCTTAGATGAGTAATAAAAATGTGTGTATTCATCCAGTGTATCAGATTTAATAAGCATTATCATGATCAAAAGCTGCTAGTACCAAAAGACTCCTTGCCAGTGCTTTCTTAATATTATTGCCTTTCCAAAATAGTTGGATGATGTTTGTTGGAATGACCACCTGCAGAGAAGGGCATGTCAGCGTGATGAGCACAGACTGATGAACACAGTTGGCTACAGATTATTCAGTATCAAGGGCAGCAGGAAACTATGAAAAAAAAAAAAAAAAATCTGCTCCTGCATGGAAAACTGGCATTTCTCTCTCTATAAAATAAACATCCCACCTCTATCCACATGGACTGGTTTTGCCCATTTCTTTCTCTGTCTGGAAATGATAGACCAAGCCATCTTTTCTGATTTTAGTCTCTGCCAGGCAAATGGAGGGGAAGGGGAGGGGAATATTGTGCTAAGAACTTGCACACCCTGAGCCTTAGACTCCAACTGAAAGGTAGGAGGTACCACGCCTCTCAAGTGTGATGGAAGAATTTGGAAGTGTGCTATGGAATGTCACCTTCCTAACTGTAGCAATATATAAAAGGAAATATACTGTTAAGCTAAAAAAACCTCTTTAGAATGAATTCCTTCTTGTAGGGAATAATTCTGGACTGACCCTAATGAGTTCTTAACCCTTTTCATGAGTTTGATATTGCTGAAGTGGCACAATGGATCTTCAGGAGCTGAGTGTTCACATTCTGAATTACAACCAGGTCCTACCCTACAAGGCAGTGGTTCTGCAAAAAACCTCACCCAGCCCTTGTTCCTCTCCTTCCCCTCTCTTGTAGCTCTCCTGCCCTCTCCTCCACCCTGCCATCCACTGCTGCAGCAGCTCTGGGAGGTGTGGGAAAAGCAATGCTTATGTGAAGTTGACGGGGACTGCAGAGAGGCAGCTTTGGAGATGCAGGAAAGGATCCTGGCATCGCTGTTAACAACATATGTGGGGCAGAGTCTTTTTCGGGGGAAGGGGAGAAGGTGATAGACCAGTAATGATTACATGGGAGGAGTGACTGAGCGGTGAGGATGGGGTGAAATGAAGCTTCTCTGCTGTAGAGGTGAGTAGCTGGGGACAGAGTCAAGTCCAGAGAACTGCACAAAAGAAAGAAGTGATGTTAAAGATTTTATAACTGCTGCCGTGAAGAATGATAAATTCTAATTTTATTAAGTCTCCATTAGTTTTATGCACATATTGAAAGCAAAAGTACAGACTTATCACTTTCCATGTAGTGTAATCCCTAAAAATGGTATCAGATAAATTTAATGAACCTGCAGGATACGGTAATTTTAATTTTCAGTCTTGACATGACTTTCAGCTGCATTTAGTAGAGGCTAAAAAGACATTGGGCAGCTTTAAGGGGAACTTGACCATTTTGTTTGTAACAGTAACCAGATTATATGAAATCTATTAATTAGAGAACTAATAATAGACTTTCAAATTCATTGAAGTGCAGGCTGCAACAGAAATAGGCACTGGACGTCTGATGAGTCTGAGATATCAGACATCCGAGTAGGTGTATGGACCTTTGGAAAGTCTTTAAGAAGGAGAAAGAGGTAGTATCTGTCTAAAGACAGAATGATATTCAACCTTGTGTTTTAAATCTTCATAGTACAACTTGTCCTTTTGACTCTCTAGTCCTATTATTTATGTAGCAATCTGCAACAAATGGCTGCTTATATCTTTAAAGGCTATATTTGCAGCTTAGTTTTATCTTTCCACTGACAATGTCGCAATACAATTGTAAACACAATTATAAATAGAAAAAAAAAGTTCAAACCCTTGTCTTACAAAAAAATCTACAAAATGTGAACTTTCATTTCATTTTTTAATTTTATTTTTATATATATATATAAATCCTGTTCAGTTGGCTGAAGGGAATTTTAAATCAAAGTGACTATTTATTGCAGTGGGAATAAGGGATAGGTTAGATAAAAAAAGGAAGAAAAGAAACTAATATATGAAACATCAAAGACAGTGTCAGATAAACATCAGAAATTCATTTGCAGTAGTGAATTATAAAACTGGAAACAAGGCAAAGTTTTTGAGCAGTTAGTCTGTAAACTTTTTCATCATAATATGTGTAAAATGCAAATTTTGATGATTATATAAACTGCTTTGGGTATGATTTATGTAATTCAAACCATAGAATGCAGTTTTTGTGGGATATTGTCTGAATATCAACGTAGGTATTTCTTTTAAATGTTTTTAAGTTGGAGTTTTCAGAGTACCTGAGTTTTCTACTGGTTATTTTTGAAAACATATTATTTTACATATTAGAAAAGGCAGGTTTCAGAGTGAGGGACGAATAAAACCAGCAAGTCCATACAACTTAGTTTTCTTTCCTTGGGATAGATCCTTTCTGGAGTCACGGTACTGTCTAATCACACAGAATGTGATAGTTCCCTTTGTTTCCTTCTCAGTTCTGGGTTATTCAGCACATATCCTTTCTTTTCTTGACTTCTGTGGTCAAGAAATGAAGCTCTTGTGCAGACGAGATGGAAATTTCCGCGAAACCTTGTGTGTACTTCCCTGTATTCATGCAGTCACCTCCTTGCAATGATGCAGCACTGCTGAGAATGTACCTGGTTTTCTGCTTGGGTTTATTTTCAGGTTTATGTTGTTGCTTTGTTACCTCTGCAAATGTTCTTTTCAAAACTACACAAGTGTTCATTAAATTCAAAGTGTCAAACATTTTAAGGCCAGAATATTTTGACTCAATATGTAACACAAGCCATAGATCATCACGTTTTTATTTTCAAATTAAGCTTATGAGTTCTTTCAGGTATCGCATATATTTTAGAAAACTCTCTCCTGGGGACTTGTAAACATTTAATCTGAACCACTACATCCTAAGGGAAACAGCTCTAATAAGTTCAGTGTTTTTCACTAGTTTAAGAAATGTATTTTGTTTGTTTTCTGCTTGTTTTAGTTTAGATTCTGGCTAGCAGACCTCCCTCTGCTGTTTTTCTGCTCACTAAAAGAGTTGTCTATCAGAAGTTTTATCCTTGTTTAAATTTTAATTAGACTTCTGTTATACACAAAGTAGATCGAAGCTCTTCAGCCTCTCTCACTATAAAGCTCACTTCCCAGACTCAATCTGTCCTGGGTTTTTAGCATTTCCTTGGAAGAGTGGACACTGGAACTGCAGAGCAGTGGTGACGTAGCTGCTCTCCGTAAGGCAGATTGCCTGAAGTGATGCCACATCTCACAGCCTGCTTGATATTTCCCGCTTACACTTCTGCTGAAGGAACGAACTCCTCGGAGTGCCTGAGTCTCCTTCTCCATTAATATAATGCAGTAAAGGTCGGCCAAAACAGTAACCACTGAAATCCCCTTTCAATTTGAAGTTTTCAAACGTGATTTAGAAATAATTCTTTACCTTTAATTAATTAATTTATTTTAAAATGATGATTTACTGGGAGCATCTTCCATAGCAACATCTTGTCTTTTCCCAGCTGTTCTTTTGGATGACTGGGAAAACGGGATATCCGAGCATGCGAAAGCAGTGGCACTGACAGGGGGTGAGAGTTGCACTCAGCGTGGGGGCCCCTGTTTGGGAATGGTCCATGATGTACAGATATAGCAGGGACAGGCACAGCGAGAAGGGGGTCTCTGGCCTTGAGCGGGACAGGAGAGAGGAGAAGGAGGAGGAAGAGGAGGAGCTGGCATTCATGTGGAAACAGGGAGGTGGCAGCACAGAGGGCAAAGTTTTCAGGTGTAATTTAACAGGTTTTATGAATAAGCTTCTCTACATTGATGGGTGCTTGTCTGGGATAGTGTCACATTGTCTGAAATCTTGCACAGTGTAGCTGATGCTTGATTTCTGAGTACGAGATTAAAGCAATATGTATCTTTGCCTCTGAGAGAAGGAATCCAGCTCTTTGAATACAGAGCATGGAGGGGTTCTCTCCCTCGTGTAATGACTGTTACTTTTTTTTTTTTCTTTGCTAATGGAAAGATCCTTTCCACTTTTCCAGAATCTAAACTTGAAAGAGATACTGTGATGGTTTGGTTGTTCTTTGGACAATTGTCACTCGGTTTTAGTTCACGGCGTTTGGTGGTGGTTTTTTGGGGGGGTTGTTTGCTTTTTTTTTTTTCTTTCTTCAGAACCACATAAAAAATGTAAATGGAGTAACAGGCTTGAGGACACACTTCAGTTTGTGTTGGTTTTTTTTTCCTTTCTATTCTTTAGTAGTTGCTAAAAGAATTTGCCTCAGTATTCCCACGGTACTCTTCACTGTCCAGTTCTTTCATTTTCACAGTCAACCTTGCTATCTCTCTTCACGTCTCTTTAGCCCATGGGACTACGCACTTCACTGAATCCACTGCAAATTTCAGATGATTCATTCTCTTCTCTTCTAAGTAGGTTTTTTACTCACTGTCTCTTCAAATTGTCATCAGCATACTGCAAAGTTCAAGAAGTCTTTTTTTTCCTGGTATGTTTACCCTCAATTAACTAGTCTATATTAATTCTAATATTCCTCCTTTGGCTTCTGCACTTAAATTGTACCATGTTTGCTCAAGGGAATTATTTTTATTGCTTGTTATTTATTGCTATGGCAATGGCGTCCTATTACCCTTCCCTGCCTCTCGTACCACAGAGATTTAAACAGATACTCATGTTTTTGGTAGGACTTTTCCTAGTTGGGGCTGGAAAAGAGTGCTTAGATACACATAGGTAAACCTCTCAACATTGTAGAATCAATAAATTGATCGTTGATCACTTCAGATGGAAATGAATGACTGCTCTGTAAGAAGAGAGTAGAGACTTATTCCACTCTTTAAATTTAAATTCTATCTTTCAATCAGTGAAATATAAACCAGAAAAATTAAGATTATATGAATTCCTATATATATATATATGATCGCATTGTACTTGAATGAAGTAAAGGGGGATGTGGGAGTTACAATATTGGAGGGGAACATAAGTAAGCAAATCAGAGACACATGAGCAGAAAGAACAGGCAAATGTTGTTTTGTTGGGGTTTTTCGTTTGTTTTAAACTTGGAAGACTTGGTAATAAGAGGTAAAAAGGCATAAATCAGGATACTTTTACAGTAAAGTCAGAAACTGATATTTTTAGTATCCAGACTCTTTCTACATAAAAAAACAAGGGGGGGGTTTGAAAACATAATCCTGCTGTATAAAGAATTTAATCAGTGACCTCCTAACTCTCAAGAGCCAAACTTCCAGTGCACTCTTTTTCTGGTGTTAAAGCACATTTTGCTGGTCATTCATTCCACTCTCTTGAGCAAAAGAGCTGTGTTCATACAAACACCGAATACTTGTTTCCAGGGGAAAAAAAATGATTCTTTCATGCAAACAGTAGATAGTGTAATAGAGCCTTGGAGGTGGCTGGGATGTGAGGTTTCAAATATTCTCACTAGATACGCACAGCAGTGGTTCTGGGGACATGTCAAAAGAAATGAAGTGTGAAACTGTATCTGCAACCTCTTGCCAGAAGGTTTTGAAATAAGAGTGTTTCCAGCAGTTTACATGGCTGTCTCATTCCCTGAAGTTTACAGCTATATTGTCTGCACTGCTGTAGAAGTCGCTGTAGTTATATGTCAGGAGATGCACCTAAATAGATATTGAGGGTTAGAAGGAAGAAGGTACAGGTGAAATCTGTTAATATACTCCGTGACCAAAAGCAACCTCATGATAGTGAAAGGAATGATTATATGAGTGAATGAAGAGATTTGAAGAAATACCTGAACTGGAACGAACCTATTTTTTGCTAAAATGAGGAGATTGAGACAATACGATAACAAAGATATCTAAGATGAAGAAAATCCCTCAGTGTTATTTTGCCTTCCAAAGATTTCCAGCTGGCATTCTTAAGTGGTCTTTTAGAGATCCCCCCCCCCCCCCCAAGTTATTAATTATGTTAACCAAATATATTTCAGACACAGAAGTGCTGGAACATATTATGTAGCATTAAAGCACTATGATTATCATGATGGTTAAATTCAAAGCTTAAGATGACTAAAAGAGGCATTAAGAGGCATTAGCTTGCCTAGGTACATAAGTGAACTAGTAGAATAAGAAATGTTAGGCTTTATCTGGTCATTTTATGATTAATTGCGGGACGTGGAAGTTATCTTAAAGCTATGAAGAGGCAGAGCTTTATGTGTTGTGTCCCAGGAATAAAAACCTGGGATTGATTCTACCTGTAGTGAGGAGCAGAATAAAAGAAAAAGATAAAAACTCTGTATGTTAACCTGAAAACCTGCAGCTGGTTCACCTAGAGTTCAAATAGACTTTCCATACTAGAACATCACGTGGTTAAATTGTTCTCATGAACTCAGCAGGTTTAGGTTATGTTTTCAGGAATTGGAATATGTAAAAATAATGTGAATTTATTAGTTATATTTTAATCTTTTATATTTTCGTTTCTCTGCATTATGGTAATGCATTTTTTTTTCTTAAGGAGAGGGTTCTGTTCTCCCCTCTCCAGCTATTCCACAAGAATAGATACATGAGAAGTCAGTAATTATGTTAAAATCTTGTCTTTACCCGATTGATGGATTTTTGGATGCCCGGCAGTAACATATTATCCTATCCTTTCTGGCACGATGTCTTGTCCTCTTCCAACCCATTGATTTATTTAAAGTAACTGAAATTAGCACAGTGTCTGCGTCTGTGAACTATGTTAAGGTGTGAGGATTTGCCAGCACCCACCAAAGATACCAGTGCCTGCATGGTGCTGCTCAGCCAGAGGTGTTCTTCGCAGTGTTTTCTAATGACAACATTTTTCCCAGTGACATTCAGCATTGCTTAATTCCTTTCCAGTAAATTAGAAGACATTAGCTAAGGAATCGAGTTAATTGGGGGGGAATAGACCTCTCCATTCAAATGTTAACCTTAGCGTATATTGGACTTCCTAACTGGCCTTCATATTAATGGCTCTAATCAGTAGGTAAAAGCTTGTCAGGTTTTTGGGGAGCTGCACTGAAGCTTTGTCTCAACGAGTCCCACAATCAAATCTCAACTTCAATTTACTGAGGCATATAGTTGTCTTGTTTCATTTGCTCATAAATACATGTAAAGGAGATGCTGTAATAACTCCTGATTTTATAAATATGGAAATAAAACCCTCTAGTGTCACTGAAGTAAACTGAGAACCCTAAATGCTTCTTGCTTTTCAATGTGAAGTTTTGTTTTCCTTGTCTGAGCACTTGGATATCTCTGAGCATAGATTTCAAAATAACGTTCTAAGTAGTTGCAACTGGGATTTTTTTGCGATTTACTCTGCTGCCAAACTGGGGATGGTTTTGACTAGTAAGCAAAGAACTCTTACTGTACTTGACCGCTTTTATTCAAAGACAGGTATTTTAGTTAAATTTGTGGGGGACATGCTAGTGGAGTCAGAAAAGGCTCTGTAGCATTATGCTCCCATTTTCCCATTATCCTTTTCTATAGCTGAGTTTTTAATGAGGAGATGCTATTTTCCTAAGCCTGTAAATATTTCTCTGTGCTGTTGCTCTACAGAAATATAGTAAAGCAAAGAAGAAAAACCATTGTTACAGGTGGCTGTTAATTTTCAAATGGCAGTGCTTCAGTGAAACCTGGGTAATTGCTCTTGTGGCTGGGCACGTATCAAACAAATCATCGGCGTGCTGTTCAAGAGCACGTTTACTCTGCCTTCACAAAGGCCACGTATTCAGTCATGGGCACAAGCTGTTAAAATATCAGGGTTGTAGTCTGGAGAGGAGGGTTGCACAGGAGGATTGGTTAAAAAGGTGTGAAGCTTTTTGCTTGGTATTTATTGCCGGTTTAGGAAGAAGGGCTTCTCATCTGGGAAGGTGGAAGGGCATTCTTTGCATTTGAAGTGTTTATCTTGATGATCATCACAGGAATAAATCACAGTGTGCAGTAGTTACGTGAACATTCATATGTTGAAAGATTTTGTACATGGGAGGAGACTTGGCATCGAGTCTGCTCACACAAAGCTAAATATGCACTTGGAAATTTGTAGGACTAAGGCCTGAAACGTCTCATTTTTCCGTCTGTTAAAATGCATTGCTTTTGTTTACAATGTGATGAATGGAAAATCCTTTGGCACTAGTCTTGGTACAGTGTACCACCTCGGTGTTACCAGTTGTCTGTTCAGTAATCATTACTCATTATTTTCCAAAAGCGTGGAGCTTACAGAGGGATGCCTGAGGAGGCTTTAGCTGATGAAAAAGTATAAGCAGATTCATGTTTTTACTCTCTAGCGTGTTGGTTTTATGTGGGTTTTTTTATGGTTTTTGTTTTGGTTTTTTTTTTCCTCTGGGATCAGAGTCATGTTGTTAGAGAATGGGGTACTTGTATTAGTCATCGTACTAAAAGTAGTTGTCATAATGCAAATGAATAACTAACGATTGATTTTTTTTTTTTTTTTCTCCTGTTCATTTGTTATTGGCATATTCCTACAGGAGGGACTAACTGATGGTCATTATATGTGACGTGAACTTCGTTTTTGTTTTCAACCCCCTCCTGTTCCCACCAAGAGATTTGTTATCTCAGTAGGGATCCTTCTTGTCTTGCTTTTAACAGAAAACACTGGAGAACAGAGATGTCTATAATTGATTTCTGTATCTTTTTGCATTCTTGTGCAGTTTTATGGAGGTTGCATTGCAAAAATGGGCTTTAAAAAAAGTAGGAAATGAGGGATACATAATTTTTCTAGTGTTCTGAATTCAGTGTCTATATGACAATGTGCTTTGTGAGTCAAACAGCTAGCCAAGGAAATTAAACTTCAGATACCACCATTCTCATTACAGCCTGTTGGACATCATTTAGGTAAAATATTGATTGGCCAGGCGGTCCTCCTTCCTTCCTGAGTTCTGAGCTAAGAACATGTACACCATTGTCCTTAGTTTGCCAGCAGGTGACCAGATATTGGCCAAGTGGTTCAGGATGGGCCTGCCAGGGTGGGTGAGCTCCGTGCAGCTCGGTGCCACGCTCAGGCTCCACGTGAGCTGGCATCCGTAGGTGCGTGCGGTGTGGTGACGCAGAGCCTCACTGATAACTGCAGCCTGGCGCTGACTCGGCCGGAGCATGCTGTAGGAATGGTGATGAGGCTCAAGGCAAGAGGTGGATTCAGTGCCCCTGTGCCACCTTGTACTGAATGCTCTGAAAAACGAGCAATGGAGTGAAACTGTGGCATCTGCCAACGTGACGTCTAGGTTTCTCAGTGTAGACTATTGAAGATAGTACAAAACTAATATCAGTAAGGACTTTATTGTCCAAAATCTGAGACTGGTTGAGAAATAGTAACCTTGAAAAGAATTGCTGTTTCCTCAGTAAAGAGGACTCCATCCTTGGATGATGACAACAACATAAGAGCTGGCAGCTCTGACAGCCTTTCTGCTACTCGCATGCCCAGGCAGCCTGACTTTTACTTGCACCTACAGAAATACTCCAATGGGAGAAAGTTTCTTCAGCAGAGTGTTGAATTATTATTTGCTGACATGTAGTTAAGTAGGTAGAACAGCAACTAGGTCCTGTAATGTGTATTTACAGTGTATACCTTATTATACTGTACAGGTGTTTATAATGTATATTGAGATCCTTAGCTGAAAGGTATTGTATAAATAATTATTGTTACAGATTAAAGAATAAGGTCTTCCTGACAGTAGCCTTTCCTCAAAGGGGAATTTAATTTATTTATCTGCAGTAATTTTTTTGCAGTCTCTTTTGAGAATGTGCAATATTTAAAGTTGATTTAAACAAGAGGGAGACTCACTTTGCAGTTCATTAAAACCAAAGGGATGAGCTTCTACTTTCTCTTTGCTGGACACTTGGCTATACACACAAACAGAACGAATCTGTCAAATTCTCAGGTGACTTCTGGTTTTCTCTGAATGAGAAGAGATCCCTTTTGCCTCTCTCTTTAAGGCATTTGCTTTGCACATTTGGTTTGTTTCAGGATGTGCTTATTTGTATTTGCTTATCCATAGTTTAGGGTTACCAGTCTTACTTATGAAGGATGTGCTTCGTGTGTCAAAGTACAATAACCAAACTTACAACGTAGTAACGGCTTCTTAACAGAAACAATAGCACATGTGTTAAAGCAGACAGACTTACAGTCCCACATCCTAAACGGACACTGATAATTCATATGTTCATGTAAAATAATATGGCTTCAGGAAGGTGCATCTCAGCCCTCCAAAATAAGAAAGATATATTTTCCTAATGTTCTGGTGGATGAATGTTTAGAATTGCTCGTACTCAGCCATGACAAATATTAGGCTCGGTAATTTAATGCAATAATTAAAAGTAATTTAGGTGAAAAAAACCCTTTTGTTTAAATTTAAGATATATGTCAGCAAAAGCATAGTTTCTGTCAATACATCTATTTTTGTCTCATAGGATAGAGCAATAACACTGCATAGTGTCTTTAAAAGTATTTTAATGTATTTACAGCAGTAGTGAGATGAGAAGCTATTACAGCTCATTTGAGTGGTTTACCATTGGGCAAACAGTTGGCAATTATTGCACTTAGAAGAATTAAATGGATGATTTAAACAGAAATGCTAGTTCTTCAGTGAATTCCCCTTTTACATCAATTGTAGCATATGTCTATGTTTTTTCCAACAGTAATGAATTTCCTGAGGTGGTATCCCTTGTGCTTTTGAATGCTAGGGGTTAAAATCCAGCAGGAGAGACCTGTAGTTGACCTTTCATGCTAAATATTAAAGGAGTATTGTAGCCTTTGAAAGGCTTTTGTGTTTCTGGGCCTCCTGGGAAGCTCCAGTTACCTTCAGACTGGATCAACTGTTTCAGGTATGAAGCATCGTTTGTGCAGAGTAACTTTTAAATATTTTTTAATAGCGATGCCTGCCTTCTACGATAGGTTGAATCTGAAAACATCTGTTTGTGCATGCAAGACATCTGGCTTTATGATGTGTTCTGTCCCTTTCCCATCTGTTCAGGAGTGAAAATCGCCAATACCTATGATTTGTCTCTATTCAAAGTCCTTTTCTGATTTGAAAGCCTGATAACAAAATCAACGTAGGAATTACAACTGCCCAAGAAAATATTTTCTGCAGCCATTATATGTTTCTATGGAGAGGTGGTCAAATGTCAGCCTGTGATCTAGATTTAAATGGCAAAACAATATTCTCTGTGGTTTTCAAAGACTGCATTTCTGATCGCCTGCTTTATTCTTTCCAGAAACATCTGATTTCTTGCTTTTCTCTCATCTTTCTGAGAAGAGGCTATGCAGCTTCCAGATCTGAACAGCATTATGCAGTGCCGGCTTGGTCAGGCAGTGCAGGCGCTGGTGCATTGCTTTGCCTTTGATCAATGTTAGCAGAACTATCCAGGAGAGAAAGGTGTGAAAAGGGGAAAGGAGAGTTCAGTGAGATCCTAAAAATTCCCAGGTTAAAATGTTGAAGGTGAACTGATCTGGATGCTCATAGTTTACATTGGTTTAAAGGGAAACTGTGCTGTTCTGCGAAGGAGAAAGCCATTGAGGGTTACAATGCAGAAATACACCTGTGTAGTGCATAGAAATACATCAAAACCACACCTGCCCAAGGAATTCCCTGCACTGCAAACTGTGAATTGCTGGGAGAATGTTAGAGGGAAGTATCGCTGCACGACTGCTCCTGTTTACTCTGTTTATCAGAGACAGGTTATGGAACTCAGCAGAACTTCTCATCTGCTACAGGTTATTATCTTATATAAGCTGAATAATAAAAAAAAAATCCAAATTAATTCATGGATTTATTGTACTTACTATTATATGTACTTGCTATAATAACTATTGCCTAGTTAGTGACTTCATTTCTTTCAGAAAAAAGAAAATAGACCCAGTTGCAGAGGTGTTACTTTGAGCTCTGGTGTATCTAAAAGCATGCAAGAAAGCAAAGGGAGTTTTAGTAGAAAGGTGGGGTGGTTTTTTTTTGAAGTGAAACTTCATTAGGAATGAGGTGACTAAATCACAGAAACGGTTTTGAAATTGAGTTCTAATGTTTGTAGAAAAATTGTCTAATTGATAGCAAATATCTTAGCAGTGATTGTGGGAATATGGTAGGCAGACACAAGAAGAAATGTGTTAGAGAGATTGTAAGAACAGAGAAAAAAAAATTTATAGAAGTAGAAAATATACCTTACTAATATCCTTTCATGTTTGCACTGGGATCTAATAAGCATTTACATTCAAATATTAATGTAGTCATATCTATTGTAACAGACTTTGTTATTATACTTTCTGGTCTAATCGTTCTATTTGAATAGTTAAAATCATATTGTGAGTATTTTAGGTTGAACATTTCAGTGCTTGCTCAAAGTCTAATTCTTCTAGATGATTTGGATAAAATCATTCCCCTTTGGAAGCATAAATAGTAATCGTGTGTCCATTGTTTGAAGGAAGAGAATTTTTTTTATTTGTTAACTTAAGAATAAGAGCTACTTCTGAAGCATGTCCACTTCCACTTCTCTAAAATACTAGAGTATATTCAAATCCTTCCAGTAGGTTATTATCTGTCGCAAGGACCCACAGATGGCATTCAAAATCATTCATTCAGAAGCTTACAGTGCAGCAGGAGTCTAATCATCAGGCTGTGTGGCTCTGTTTCTTACACCAGTCGTCTTACCCCTTATTTCTTACGTAAACAATTTGCAGCTGGAAAAATGAAGGGCAAGAGCCATTGTAAAATAAAATGAAAGAAACTGAAGTGGTGTAGGAAACCTGTTTCAGAGTGCTGAGAGGTTATCTTCCAAGTCAGAGAATCCTAGAATGTGTATTTTATTCTATGTTAAGAAATTAAATAGTAAGTGGGAAGTATTCTGCCGAATTTGCAATCAAGAGAATCAAACCTACAATAAAGCAGAGTATCTTTGTAGAAAAGGTAAGAAATAGTAATTTTTGTCTTCTCTTGGAGCTTAAGTATAAGGAAAAATGCCTTGATACTGTTCCCAAAATGTTGGAAAAGGTGAATATATTTTTTACACATGCATAAATACTAAAATCGTGAAACTATGCCAGTCTTCTTGACGC
>NW_009259424.1:5391414-5529368 GCF_000687185.1 Egretta garzetta | reverse complement strand
CGCTCTTCTCACTAACTATATCACCAAAATAATGCTCAAATAAAACTTACACTGGGGGGGGAAAAAAAAAGTGTGAAGTATAAAGCCTACAATCAGCGAATGACAAAACTCAAAGCTCAGTGTTTCCTGCCTGATCTCACTGTTTTTCACACTTATTTACTTTTCCCCCCTTACAAACGCACAAGTGAAAGGATTGGTGCAAGTAATTTGAAAATAGAGCTTGGTGATGATACTTCAGTCCTCCCAGAATTTACTTGGTGATGGATAAGAATGAAAGGGTGTGAAATTATTTCTTGGTGCTTCTCTAGCCTTGCCTTCAGCTCCAGCTTGGTACTTCAGTTTGCTTCCAGCTGTTTTCTACCCAAAGTAAAATGTTTCTTAGCCATGTGCTGCCTCTATTTCTGTCAAGTGGGGTTAGGAACTGGTGTTGAAAAGACAATATACTGCACTCTACCTCCTGGAAATGCCTTTTTACCATGAGCCATCCTTAAAGGCCAGCTGTGCCCAACCACACAGCTGTTTCACACAAAAATAATAGCTTAAAGCTGCTTGTGTCAAGCCCAGGAATCTGATCCTGTAAATTTATGAGAGATGAATGCTGTGCTAGACTCTGTGAACTTTTTTATATAAACAAGATTATAAATAATATAATAAAAATGAATTACTTTGTAGACAGTAAGCTTTACATATAGGTAGCTAATGCCCCGGTTAGGGCTACTCTTTTATGTTTGTGTTCCAGTCAACCAGCGCAGCCACCAGCCTAACCTCCAGCGGGAAATGCCACATTCTGTTATTCCTTAGAATACAATAAAGCCCTTTATTTATGGCGAGCATTAGTTTTGCAGTCACAGTGACAGAATTCTTATCTTAGCAGTGCATCAAGGCTTTCCTTCCCTCCTTGTAATGGTTACCTCTGAAGTGGTTTCGTTCTTCTTTTGTCAGGCCTGAACATATGGTCTATCTGCCAGAGTTAGGGAGAAGCTCTCGACCCCAGAGATTCTCTTTCCAGCCAGATGTATCAGAAGAGACACAAAGTTCATAAGAAGTTCACTTTTCTTATGAAGCTCTAGTGAGTTAGTTCCAATTCCAACCTGCTACTTTCACATGATTGTGGTTGACACTAGAGTATTGTAAACATATCCAATTATTATATGGTTTTACAGATCACTTTTATGAGAAAAGCTCACCTGAGTGCATTTTGTGCAGCGTCATTTTCCTTCAGGAGCGCAGGTGTCGCAGTTCAAGAAACTCATGTTCTCTAAAGAGAGATTTTCAAATATTGTCTCTGAAATTCTGCATGTCGAGCATGCACAAATCAGGTGGGCCATTAGATAATAAAGATTGTGATTTTTATGGTTGAATGTAGGCTACTCCTTGAGCAAAATTAACTAATTGGAAAACAAGGCAGAGCGAGCTGTAGGCTGTGTAGTTACAGCAAACGGGTCTTTCATTTGGCAGATATTCTAGGCAGAAGTTTTTGACTGTGATTGACTTTGGATTGCTATGCTTTTCCTATGAAGTATGAAATAAATGGGCACAAGGAATTATTTTATTAGTAATACTTCAGGATAATGCTCTAATGTTACAATCTGAACTTTATAATAAAAAGTTGCTGTTAAGACTACAAGAGACATTTTAACAGACAAAACCATTTATAGACTCCTTTATTTTTATTAAATTCTATGTGAATTTTATAAGACTCCTTGTAGTCTTGAAGAAAATGAAGGATTAACTGTCCTAAATTACAAGAAGTGGGAAGAAATTCGTAACTGTTTCTGTTTGAGCTGCCATGGAACAAAGCTCAATTTTTCTTTTATGTTGCATGGATTTGTGATCTACTAAATGAGGAAAAAAAATGAGGGCATCAGACTCACTTTCTTATGTGATATGTCAGATAAAATAAAACTGAGCCTAATTCATTATGATTTATGAACAGATGCTCCTGCATATGTGCGTGTGTTTGTGTATTTATGTACTGATACATTTTAAGAAATGATTGCCCTCTCGCTAATGATTGCAAATAATTATTTGTGAAAAAAGGTCCCATTATCTAGGCACCTAAAATTGTTACTAACCTCCGAAAACACTGCTCTTCAGTTTCCACTTCCACTCCTGAATTCCCACCAAGCCTTCTCCTCCTCCCCAGTGTCACCTAGGAACAGGCATGTCAGTGTGCAGGAAGATACAGTCATGCAGTTCTTTCTGATTGCCAACACTGAATAAATTCACATTCACTTATATCTGTGAAAAACTGACAGATTGTGCTTGTACATTTGAGCTTGGACAGTCTCTTCCATCTCAAATTTTGCTTTATTCTCAAGCTGGAAAAAGTCTGAATCCTTTCCATTTTTCAAACTGGGTAATAACCTGTTTTCCTCAGGGGAAAAATTTGTAACGGAATACAAAATGCTCTTCCGCGTCCAAATAGTCTTACCATGTGCCTCCAGTATTTTGCATTGGTCTACAACAATATTTCTAACCAGTACTTCAGCAGGTCAGCTGAAAACATAGGGCAAAAGCCCTAGACCAATATCAGCACAGTTAATCTTTCGTAAAGAGCTTTCCTTCGTGCAGTGATAACTTTAGATGCTTGCAGAAAAAGACAAGTCATTACCAAACTACAAAAAAAGAGAACTTTCTTACCACTTGTCACGCACTGCAGTAATTTTGAAGGACTAAACATCATTAAAAGAAAAATCTTTGTGTTTCATGTATCAGAGATCCATAAAGTGAGCATAGGTATAGTAATGAATGTTAGTTTACTGAATTTAAATTAGCAAACTCTAAACTTTGCTTGACAACTTTAATAAAATACTTTAACCTGTCAACAATAGTTGTTTGTCACTGTCATTATTTCAGCACAACTGCAATATTTAGCAGTTATACAAGTGCTAAAGTCTTCTGGTGTTTTCCAGAAATGCCTGCATAACAATAAACCCCTTCCTTTCCTCAGTGACTCAGGATTTTAAGCAGTAAGAGAGTCTAGCAGGTATTTGCCAGTGTGATAAAACTGCTGTAGGCTTGCCTAAGTCACCAGTAAAACCCTCATGAGTTCACCTTTCCTGATGGTGGAGTTGGCTCTGGAGCTTATCACATCAACTAACCCTGAGTTAAAAAGGCAGTAGAGAGTCTGCTGTGGTTGGCACATCCCTAGCTTAACTCCTGTTCCTTTCTGATGTTTCTCTGTAATTCAGCTGTTTTCTGAAGCTGAATTAATCACATTAACAAGCACTCCCATGTTCCGATAGAAGTATTAGCTACTCAAGGTAACTTTCAGTGCTTTTCTTTTGGATCTGTTCGCTAGTTATCTTGTTGACCCTACTATATTGCACTTGTACATGAGCTAAATTCCTTAACTGGTGTATCCTCGCAAAGTGTTACTTGTAGTGGGTTTCATATGATGGTTTTTAGGGTGAGAAAAAAGGAGTTCACATGTACATTCTATGGCCGTGCAACACCAAGACTGGTGGTGGTCTAGGACCCCACCCGGCTGGGGCAGGAAGGAGTGCTATCAACTTGAATCAGACCGGTTTTCAGTCCTCTGACTTTAGCAGTGTTTGTGGGATTGATACTTAGAATTTCCTTAGAAGTTGGTTACTTCCAGGATTTAAAAAAAACCTGTCAGCTGTTCCAATGTGGTTTATAGAGATCATTAGAGTTATAGGAAGGTTTTCTGAAGTGGGTTTTATTATGAGAACAATAAACGTACTCTAACTTACACCATCCGGCTTCACCCACGAGCTGGAATTTGATGATATAAGTGTGAGAAATGAATGTGAGAAAAGAAGGTTAAATGCTTCCTTATTCAAGAAAAGTTATACGTGTTTCAGATAAAATGAAGGACTCCTAATGACATAGTACAGCTGTGATCAGGTCACTGTTAATTTTGAGAGCAACCTGGTTCGATATAAACTCTGACCTTTTTCTTGCTCTAAATTTCACTACAAAATAAAAACTCAATTTGTTATAGAAAAATGCTGAGGGTCATGAGGACAGAATACAGTTTGAACCAGCAGATTCATCATGAAAATAATATAAAATGTGTGTTCTTCCATGTTAATGTCCTAGCAAATATGGTTAGCAAAATACATTTTTTTTTTTTTTTAATCAGTCTGAAGTCATGGGACAGAGCTAAAGGAACAGGTTTTGAAAGGCCTTGTTTGCCCTACTGAAAGCCAATTTTTTTACACTGTAATATATCCTAACAGTTTGGGGCTTTGTGTACTGCTTCATAGGTTTACAGCTTAATGGTAAACCTCTGGTTAGGTAGGTTATTTATAGGAGGGGAGGAGGAAAAAAAAGGGATCAAAAGGAGGGCTGTGTATATTCTGGATATTGTAATTTTTTCATGGAAAAAGCAGGCACGATCTTATGTAAGATAGGTTGAGGTAGAAGAAAAGAAGTTTAGGGGCGAGTGATTTATCCCCCTGCTTATTTATCTGTTCCTGGATTTATGCATTTAAACTGTGATATTGTTGGGGTGGGACTGTCATTTTGTTTGTGCACTGTCAAGCCCTGTGGCCTTGAACTTCTGAGGAGGTATCCACAGCCACCCAAATCCATGAACTGGCTCTTCCTAAGAGTCATTCAGAGACCTGTGGGGAAAGGTAATTAAGGGAGTTCCCCTGTTGGCATTGGCTATGAAAGGGAGCTGTGGAAGATGGCTGTGTTGGAATATTCTTCTGACAGCACTGCAGGAAAAAAGTATTTTTCCACCTAATTAGTGATTCTTGCCTGGTTGGTGAAGGTTGATGCAGTGGTTTTTTTTCTTTTCTTTTCTTTCTTCCCCTTCCCCCCATCCCACCCTCCTGTGTTACAGATATACGCGGACTGCAGGGATTTCTCGATCAGGCCTCAAGACTGGGACTTGATGTATCATTACAAAAAGTGGACAGGAACATCAGCAGAGTCTTTGCCAACCTTTTCACTACCATGAAAACACAAGAGCTGAACCGCTATCGGGACACATTGCGAAGGGCTATCTTACTCCTAAGCCCACGGGGAGCGCAGACTTTTATTAATGAGGTTAGTGCACAGTTGTTTTTATCATTGACATTTCAGGAACATATGTGATGACTTATGTGATACCTTGCCACGTTTTCTGAAGTGGTAGATTTTGACAGTGCTGGTTGGTAAATGTCAAATAAGATTGTCAGGCTCTGGTGTTGGAGAAGTGAAATATCAGGTACTCCATGTAATGCATACTTTGTGGTTAATGCAAATGGGACAGCATGGGTTGGATGGGTGCTTTCAATATAGTATACAGCTCTATGGGGCAATTCTTTTTTTCTGGTTGTCTTCCATACCAATACTTTTGACTTGGATTTCAACCACTGTCTACAAGTTACCAGAAAATCTACAGTAGTCTATTAGAAATGAAACCGAATGTGCCTGGGAGAGTTGTCTTTACTGGGGAAATCTCCAAATTCATGTTAAAAGGGCATGTTACTGATGTTTGAAAGCTGAATCACGGTGCTTTTATCAAGTGAGAAGTAGAAATTATATGTTTTTCTCTTTTTCTTAATGGTTTCTTGAAATCAATGAGGCTAATTAGGACAAGGAGGTAGCTGTTGGGCAAACTTGTAATTAATGTTGTGCTGTGGGCTAATTTTTGGCATTAATTAGTTTTATCCAGCCTTTTTAATATTAAATAATGAATTATTTTACAGTGCTTTATATGTCAGAGCTGAGAACGAGAATTGGATCTTCGTATAAGTTTGCATGTATTCATTAGCTAAGAATTTGGCAATGAAATAAGGTTTTTTAATTATTTTTTTTTTAAGTAACCAGGGATAAGACTGAACCAAGAAATTAAAATGTGGATGAGACCTGTTTCCAATTATCAGTTTTGCTGCATCAAAGCCCACTAAATTAAAAAGAAAAAAGTCAACTTAAATTAGCTTTTTTTTTTTTTATCATATCAGCATAAGTAAATTCTCCACGTATATGTTCATTGGTGATTTTAAAATTAATAGGGTAAATTTTATCATAAATAAATGAGGCAAATGGGTAGCTTGGGAAAGACTAAGCACAGGGACAAATTCTACTCACGTTTGTGCATACACAGGGATTTTCAGCAGAGGAATGAGGGAGTACTTGTCCTCAAAGTGTAGTAAGGCATATGCAGCTCAGTCAGTGGCTTTAGTTGCTTCATAGTAGGCCTCCAGTTTTTTACTGAGTCCTAACAAAGTATCCAAACCAGATATTAAAAATAAATCATCACGTGTGTTTTATTCAGACCTGCGCTGGGTAGAAAGTCTGGCCCCCTTCGGTGCACAAGGCTCCAGAAATGTTTGTAAGATGGACGTGCATGCACTGTCAGGACGCTGCAGGTCTCTCGAGCGTAGGGGCTAATGCATTAAACTGTTTTACTACTCACTTCACCTTAAAGCAGTGTGTATTATAGGCATTAAGGCTAATGATCTTGATATATTTCCAGATCCCTGCAGGAGTTTAACTGTGGGCAGAAATGAAAAGTAATTTATTTGGCAATCTTCCTATATTGAATCTTGATTGATTCAGAAAAGCTTTATAAAAGAAAATTTAAATCTTAGAAAGGAACTCTCAAAAGGCTTGAGATGTGAAGTGCACGGTATAGGGAAGAATGCTTCGCTAGCGGAGGCTGGGTTTACATTTCGTGGAGAGTTATGATAACTGTGATTTCTCAGTATCTCAGTCAATAAGTGCAACTAATTAGGTACAGCACAGTTTCAGACAGTCTAAAATAACAACTTTCAGCTTAAATGAAATATGTATTCTTACATAATTTACAGAAACACATCATTCACAAAGTGCAGCAGTAAGTGCCTTTGATGGGCTTACATATTTCTACAAATAGTAAATATTTCACGCTATAGGTGCTATATAGCTATAGACTGACTAGTGGTGTTACCAGTCCAGCTCTGCTCCTTGAAAGTTATTTGAGGTTTTGAAACAATTTTGCTTTTCAGTTTTGGGAAAAAAAATCTCAAAAAATGCAAGTAGTAACCTGAGAAGAAAATTCAAAGACATTATTTTTAATTTTGGGTATATTTATTTTCATCTTTTCTTATTTTAGCTCAAGTTACAAATAAGAACTTAGGAACAAAAAGAAGAAATTGGATTTAAATCTTTGTTCCCATAAATATCTGGAAATGGAAAATTCCACGTGAAAAAGAGGTTCCTTATTAAGTTTTTCAGTTTTGCCGAGTTAATATTTTGTAGTAGGGGAAAAATGTCTGAAAAACTTCAACTAGATCTTATTAAAGTCTATTGGCTAATAACATATATCCATAAAAACCAGGTGTTGCATACACGCCCTCCTGTGGAATGCAGAACAAAAATAAGAGACTTTCTTGGACAGTGTCTGGACTATGAACCCTGATATGAATGGTTTTAACATTTTTTTCTTAGCACAAGTCATAGACATGAGCCATTGGAAGCTGGTACAAGATGTATTTTGCCTGTTTCAATATTGCAAGTGGTACCTTCTTCCTGCTAAAATATGGATCCAGATTTCAGCCTCACTTATCTCTTGGGTGGGCCGAAGAGATCTCATGTGACTTTGGATGCACAGATGTAGGGGACTCTGACATCTCATACATGAAGAACTTTCTAAATCCTAGAAGAACTCAATTTTAGGATTGTTCCTTTAATTTTTGTTTAGGCGTCATTTTCACTTTACTGGCTTAGCATCCTCAATGCCTGGTTCTGTTATGTGTCAAACATACTGCAGCAGAAACTACTGACATTTCATAGGTCTTCAAGGTTTATTATTCTGCTATAAAACTGCTTTGACTATAAGAATAGAGAGAGAGGAAAAAAAAATCTTTTCGGTGGTATAGGTATAAACATGGAATCAGCTTTTATTCAGAAAACAGAAGGTAAATGCATTTATAAAATGTTAGCTACTCTAGGTTTTGCATTAAAGGGTCACTTTGGGATTAAAGCAAACCTAATCTAAAGGAAACTTGTCCCTCCTTAATCATTTGAGACAAATGTTCCCTTCTCCACCTGCAAAACTCCCTGATATATTTGGCCTGGTGCCATCGTTCAGTTTATATGCAAAACCAGTCTCAGTTGCTACAGGCATGCATGTAACAACAAAACCAATTTTACATTTTGAAGACCGTGATCTCCTTGCAAGGCAATATATGGAAAGAAAAGAAGCAGAACTAGTAATTCAGAAAAGGGAAGGAGATTTATTACGTCCAGCTATTCTGTTAGCCTCTTTGGCCCAGGCGCAGGATCTGGGACTCAAAAGGCTCCCTCTTTGCGACAGCCAGATTTCACCTGCCTCTTCCATTTACCAATGGATACATTTTTTTGGTTGCAAGCAGAGGTATATTTGTATGGATGGCTTTTATCATTAAGGGCTCTACACTACACAGCGACATGAATACATGGAAAACAGTTCAAAGAGGTGACAGAAACGATAAAAGGATAGGAGAGCGTGACCTACGAAGACAGGTCTCAGGAAGGCACTGTATACAGCCTGCCTAAGGGAACATAGCTGACAAATAGAAGAAGAAACATGAGAGGAGGAGAAGGAGGAATTATTTAAGGTGATCATGGGTTGTCTAACAGGAAGTAACGACCTGAAGCTAAACAGGGAATGCTTTCTAACAGGGAGGTCAGTTAGACCATGTGAGCACTTGGCAAGAGAGGTCAGTGAGGCATCGTTCTTCAGGGTGTTCAAGAGTTCCCTAGATAAAACACCTCAGTAACTTAGTCTGGCAGCCTTTCCTGAACTAGTCTGAAGGATGTTCTAGATGACCCGGGGGTCCTTCCAAAGACATACCAGGAAACATTTGTTGTGTGAATAAATTCAGACTTTGTACGTTTTGTATACGACATATTTGAAGAGGAGGAAGAGATCTTGTAGTTTAGTGTTTCTCAAGTTTCCTATTGCAGATGTGCAGTAGCTGTTAGCTGTGGAGCTTTGGGTTTTTTCTTCTTCACAGAACACATGTGGTTTGTTTGGGATATGTATTTTAATGGACTTTTCTTAAAAACCATAGGTGATATCAGTTGCTTTATAGACTTCAATCATACTACTTTCCAGTATTATTACCTTTACTTTTGAAAACCAGTAAAACAGAGGCTGTAACACAGTTGCACGTGGTTATTAATTGGAAAAAAGAAGGAATTCTTGGCGTTACAAAACCTTTAAGTCAGCATTACTTGGTTTTTGGCAGCTTCACTGAAGTGCAAAATGTTTCTCTTTAGGTGCATCTTTGAAAATGATATAATTACTTGTGTAGTCTATCTTGCCTGTAAGCTAGTAAGCTTACTGCAATAAGGTTGCTGGTGTATATGCATATCACTGCAGCATACCAGCTGAAAGCAGAACTCTCTGCATGCCTAGTATAGTAAACAAGTAAAAAAAAAAATTAATAATGAAGGAGAGCAGATTAATTGCATTAAAAATTATTGTTAAAACCCCAGCAGGGTTATCTGAATCACTGCAATTCCAATTTGAGCTGAAGCTATAAACTTCCAGAATATTATGAAGTTTGTTAAACAGTTGTAATTTATCTCTGCCCTGTTTGTGCAGTCGCCTCTGCATCCCTCACTGGAAAGCAAAGACTGCTCTCTGTTTCTGTTTTACCCTAGCTCATGTCGAATGTTCTGTCTGCTTCTTTAAAAAAAAATATAGATATTCTGCTTTTGGGACCATTTCACACTGATTTGTGGCCTGTCTTTATTCCTGGTCACTGAGGGTGCTGAGTACCTTACTCCCAGCACGCTCCCAGTTGACACTTGTTCGTGAGCAATGCTCCAGCCTTCTCCTTCCCTTCTGCAGTTGGTGACATGCTATTACTTGACTGAAGCGGCAGGAATTATTTAAGGCATCTTGAACAATCTGCACCCACAAGCAATTGTACGAAATAGTTTTTCATAGGAAGCAAAGACCTTCACTTTTCAGAATTTAACAGGGAAAAAACTTTGCTACTAATTTTCTGGCACTTGGCATTTCATATTGGCATGCACCTCTTTTTTTATTTACGTTGCAAATGTTCAGCATATTAGTCCGTATCTCTGTTTTATATACGGTATATAAACATCTTGAAATATTGGTGAATAATTTGGAGAAAAACCATTATGCTGCTTCTGGTTTTGGAAGACAATTTCTTTGTTTAAAGAGCTGGTGAGTGCTGGTAACAGAACTGTAGAAATAATACTTTCTTCTTTCAATAGTTCAAGTTAAATTATACCCACCTTATTTTTTCTAAATCCTCCTGTGGTTTTCTATTTCTTCCTCTGAGCTAAAATCTTGTCTGCTATTGTTGACATTTGCAATACAGTAAGACTCTTTGTGCTTAAAGAGAATAATAATTATAATTAAAACCCAAGCAAAACTCATTAAACTGCTAAAACCTAACTGAAAACAAAGCCTCCCATTTTGGGATAAATTGGCTTAGAAGCTGATTTCTTTCCATGGGGCCAAAAAAGCCCCAAAACACAACCCCTCCCACATTTTGTTTCACCATGATTAATCCAAGCTATAGGATCACTGCGAAAATATGTTTGGAACAATCATCTACGTATGTTGTTATAGATTTGTAGGCACTGTGAAGAGGGGAAAAAAATAATTTGGTGAATAAATGACTTTATGATTTCCTTCCATAACTTCACATAGCTGACATTACTTTTACTGCTGCAGGTATGTTTAGGTGACAATAATTTTAAAAGTCATCTTCGTTTGACTCCACTAGCCAGATTTTGAACCTGAACGTTGCAATCATGAGAAACATGAGGCTTGCATCCAATTTTATACAACTCTAACAGTAACTGATAGCAGTTTTGTGAGGCTTTGTGGGTCAGTTGAGAAAAAAATTCTGGAAATTGTATACATTGGCAAGAGTTACACAAAGTCCTTATGAGTCTAGAAACTGTTTTACTAGCAGTCTTACCAGGTCCCTCAATGTCAATAACAATATGTCTGGTCTGAAGGAACTAGATTTTTCAGCTCATATTTTGAATCTGATGACTGGGTGTTTATGCATAGGCGATCATTTATTTTTAAATATCATTAAATCTGTATGTACAGGAACTGGGCGTTCCTCTTGCTCCAAATGCTTAATCCTCAGTGTACTTTTTGAGTCCTTGTTTCATTGCAGGTGTTCAGCTGCTAAAGCATGACTCAATTCCTAAAAATTTTGCTGCTGTCCCGAAGTAAGGATGTCAGGTCTAAAGGAAACTGTGCCAAATATCTGGCTGACACATTTGTTGAAATATTTTAAATTAACTTTTAATTGTCTCGTGAGCTTCATTGATTTTAATTTCTTGTTATTTTTCATGAATTAATTTTTTTTCATTCTTTTTGTTAATTTTCTCATCCATTATATTTTATCTTTCCTCAATCTCACTGTTAAATGTGGAAGCTGAACAGCACAGTGCAAGGGAAGCCTGTTCACGTGGGAGGGCCCTGAAAAAGCTGACATGTCCGTACAGTGAGAGGCAATGGGATGCGGATACTGATGGTCATGTCCTGGAAGCAGGAGTTGGTGTTACTGTAGCGCTGTGTCGGCTTTCATGGGTTTCTCCTTCCAGAAGGGGAGACCACAGTCAGTTCCAGAAGTAGCTCTCTGCACAGATTTAACCTCAAGACTAGGGGGATTCCAGCTGTCAGGAGGGGCTGTGTTTATGAGGAGGTTTTTTCTGAAGGCGGAGGAGCTATTGATGACTTGAAAACACGGAAATGTTATATTGGGCCACATGCAGTTCACCTTCTTTAGTAACTGTCTTTAATAGCATCCAGTATTGGCTTTTGCAAGCAGACAGGATGACTCTCCAGTGAGCACTGAAAAACCAAGGCTACCAAAAACTAACCCCACCTCCACCTACTCCTTCGTGGCTGTTTTTTCCAAATTATCTTACTTCAGATTGTCTGATTGACTCCTGGAATACTGTGCAATTTAAAGATAAGGGTTATATATATTTTTAATGTAGTGGAAAGTTAAATTAAATACTCTGACATATCTGTGGTCATTAGAATACATAAATATATGCAAAATGTTTCTCTAAAATACTGCAAATCTGCAGATGACTTTATCATTCCCAGCAAGGATATTTTTCTGCAATTTAAGTATAGCTTACCAGAGAGCAGAGATTACTAATTAATGATGGATGATTAATTGTGAAATATGCTCCTGCATTTGTATTTCATCACTATACCAGTGTTTGCCTATTGTAAGGCACTAGTAGAAGCTGCACAGGTACGTGAGAAAATGTGTTTGCCTTATAAAAATAAAAAAAAAATAAAGTAATGGCCATACAAAACTGTTTGCCATCTTCCAGTTTTATATTTTCATATAAATTAGTGAATCATTCAGCTTACTGTGTTAGGGCAACTTGACTTTGAAGATTATAAAATACATACTGCAATTATTATATGTTCAGTGTTTGACCCTTCAGCACCAGTGTGTACACACCATAGAGATTGACTTCTTCCATGGACACATCTGTACGTATCTCAAAGCACAAGGATTGATTTGGAGTACAGGGTTTTGCGCAGTTGGTCAATCGTCTCTCCCTTAAAATGCACTTCTAGACCTGGTGTTCTGGATTAAAATCACTGACTCATTTCATTAGTTGTTTCAGAGGTTATAGAAGGCGGCCATTTATACTTAGAAGGGATGAGTAATAATTGCTAATAATAATTTGCACCTGCTTTGCATCTTTTCACAGGAGATTTTTAATCACTTCTAGTAGGTGAAATAAAATCATATTTACCCAAGACTTATTTTTAGTTTCAAACTAATTGGGAAAATGATTTAAGCCTTCACTAATTGCTTCTAGCATACAGTATAGTGATGTCTGCGTGTGAGATAAAAGCTTGGGCAAGATTTACCTTGGTTTGAGAAGATTAATCCCAAGCAAGGTGTCCTAGGACTGTTTCTCTTAAAGTTATTTCTGTGTCAGGCAGGCAGTGCACAGCGTAGGCGCAAGGGTTGGCTTTGTTGATGCAGCGCTGCCCAGTGTGGAGGAGACAGTGCTGGAATGTTATGCCTGTTTCTTCACAGTTCCAAGTGTAGAGGTCTGAAAAACCCCCGAAATAGAGGCTCCTGGGAAGTCTCTGCAAATGTAAGGGAAGAAATATTTGGGAACCTTGTTCATCAAGGGCAAGCGGTTAGATCTGATTAAATTAAGCTTATATCTTGAGACAGTGTGGTAACTGTGCAATAAGATTGTCTTTTCCTCAGGCAAAGAGTGTTCTGTGTCAAACGAATCGAGCAGTGTATCATCAGCATAAAGCATGGTGTGTCAGGTCCTTTATTTACCTTTGTACTGTGGAGGGTGGCAAATACTTTAAAAATTAGCTAGGATTTAAGAGTCATTTTGAAAAGAGTATAGTCCTAGTAATGCTAATAATTATTTTTCCCACTGCTACTGTTAGTACTGGTGTTATAACTAGTATGCTTGTTATATTCAAGCATCTAATTATGAATTGGGATGTTGTTTTACTAGGTGTGGCATGAATGTGTGTCCCCAAAGAATTTACAGTGTGTAAGAGGTGACAGAGATACCAGGGGAGTAAAAGGGCTTCATGCTGAATGTTGTTTAATGACAGAAATAGCATCTTCGTACCAGGATCTTAGAAATTAGCGGTTTAAAAAGAAGATATAAGGGAATTTAAAGATATTTGTGGAAGTTTTGTTTATAGATAAGGGCAGGTGAAGAATGTTGACACCAAGGCCAAAATCTGGATGATGAATTAGAGATAACCTGGAAGACTGGAGTAAAAAGTGTATAGTGTTGGAAAGTGAAGATAGTTAGCATGTCTTTGATGTGACAGATAACAAGGGAGGTATTGAAGCAATGCGAAGAGACGGGCAAAATGATCAAAGCAAGTGGTTAGAGATCCTCTTTGTAGCAGAAGTTGCAGCAAGGTATGAGAGGAGCTTGCAATTCTTAAGGTCAGAAAGATGAACTTTGTAGTAATTAATATGTAATGTCATCAGAGCTGGGAAAGGAGTTTTAACATTGCAGATGGGTAAAAAGAACTGTTTATTAGGTTATGTCTAATGGATCCGAGAGATTTTGAGCTTATCCTGGATGAGAGACTTTGAAAGAAGTAAGAGTCAAAGATAACACTTGTATTGTAGTCCAGATTGGCAAGTCCAATGTTCTGGCTGTCCATTTTGACTGAGAAAAAAAGATTTCATTTCCCTGAAGGGAAAGGGTTGAGAAATCTCATTATCCACACGAAGCTTATGAGGGTATCCAGAAAGCAGGCTAACAATTTAGACTGAACAGAATATGAAGAATGTGTCATGGAGAAGCAGATCAAGACTCATCAGCATGTGAATGGCGGTGGATTTTTCGCTAGTTTGCTCGCTGGATGGAGTTAGCGTGAAGAGAGGAGATCACAGAGTGAATGGCTGTGGGACCCTCCTTGGGAACTTTTCTTTGCAGAAGGTGTCCCCTGGAGAGGCTGTGCTGAAGGAGTGGCATAGGAGGAAACCCAGGAGAGAAGTACTGGGAAGAGGAGGTTTATCAAGAAGAAACATGATCAGCTTTCTTAAAAACATCTGGCAAATCAAAGAGAAGAGAGTAACAATTTTAGAGTTTGGCTAAGAAAAGTGACTATCAGCAGGTACAGTTTCAGTTAAGTGCTGAAGGTAGTAACCAGAATGAAGAGAACTTGGACTGAGAAGAGAAGGGTTCAAGGTGGTGCATGTGAACCATGTGTTAAAGGGTCTGCAGGTAAAATTGGAGAGGGAAAATGGGGTGATAGGTACAGAGCCATGAAGAATGTGAGAAAGGAGGGGTCTAAAATACTTTCTGGCCTCAGGGAAGAGGAACAGGGTAAGAAGAAACTACTTTCAAGGTATATAAAGAGATCTTCTAATTCTTACAATGGCAACTGTATGGAAGATATCTTCAAAGGTACCAAGGACTGGAAGGCATTGCACATGTGGAGCGCAGAGACAGTGGCAGCACTGTGTTGTGGGCTGGAGCTTACATCATCTTTTTGGATGGGCAGCGTGTGCTGTCCAGAGTGACAAATTAGGGGTTGGCCCTGTTTATCTTTGCAGTTCTTATCAGATATGCAGTTTGCTTGGTGTGCTGTCCTCCAGTCATTGGAAAGCTGTAGATCAGTAGGCAGTAGAGATCTTGCTCTCTGTTTTTGTTGTTGTTGTTTGTTTGTTTTAAAGAACCAAACAGCAATGTGCAGAATTCCTTCATATTAGTCTTATTGAGAAAGGAGACAGCTTTCCGGGTTTTTGGATCATTTCCTTTGCAGTGTGAGTGCTAAGGCAATAAAAACAGCTCTGACAGCGTCCCCTATGGGGCAGGACATAAACTCTGTGTGGTAAGGACAATCTCTAATAGAATTTTTGTTTTTAGTAATGCCTTTTTACTGGAAAAGTCTTCATGCTGAAATTTTCATAGAAGGACATATAGTCAGGTTTCTGTATGTGGATTTGCTGGTTTTGCCATTGGTTTTGTTCACTGCTTCTTCAGGGTTTTGTTAATATATATTTTCACAACGTTTTTTCAAGGATCACTTTTCAAGGTTGATCTCTTTCTGTTGAGGCAGGGACTTAATGATTATCCCTATTGCACATAAAACGTGGAGGTAAGGGATTATTAGTCCCCTTTTTTCCAGCTGGGGCGTGGGGGTACAGAGAAAGTAGGCAATTTACTGAGTTCACTTGAAATGGGGACTGAACTTCGAAATGTCAAACCAAGAACTTGCCCAAAAGGTCATCCTTTCATTTGAGGCTGCCAGGTATGTCTTTGCCACCATTGACCCCTAGTTGTTTCATTTGACAGAACTGATAGTCCTGTCACTCCAGTGATCCTTTTGTCAGACACGCAGCCTTTAACCCATACACACTGTGTCAAATATTAAAACTCTTTTCCAATAATGCATGTTGGCTTTAGTTTCAGATAAATGATGCAGCTTGCATCAGTCCTACAGAGATGCTCAGGTAACTTGAAAAATCTGTATTTTATTTATTGAATTGAGCCCTTTTATTGTAATGGAGTTATAGTTTGCTATAGACCATGCTCTGTGAATGAGATCAATTTATTTGGCACCGATCCATCCATTCAACTTGAAGCAATCAGATTTAAAAGCTTTGCACTTTATTAACGTGTGTGCAAATAGCAATTGGATTCCAAGGACACTCTTTAGGAAAGCACCTTGAGTGATTGGTCTTGATATATAATTCATATTTTGCTTCCAACTTTCCAAAGGAAAAAATCTTGTTGAAATTATTTTTAGATAATATCAAAAAGGGAAAAAACCCAAGCCTTGAAATATGACAATGACTTTGTGAGCTTAATGAAAGTTTATTGACTTGAAAATATTCTAAGTTCCCCAACACAGTTCCTCATAAAATTATTAAAGAGTATAGAGAAAATTTTGATGTGCATCAGCACATTAAAAAAAAAAAAAACAAAACACAACCCAAACCCAAAAAAACAAACTGGGCAGCGTTCATTTTCTAAACTGTACTAGCATTCAAGGTATTTTAAAAATCAACATCAGTTTTGAATGTATCTTGATTTAAAGTCATAACGGTCTAACAAATACAGCACCTCAGCCTGGATACAGTAATGAATGCTTGATAAAAGTACGCAGTTCAAGTCGGACTCGTCCCTGGTAGCTCGCATAACCAAGAGGTGTCCTAACACTGGAAATGCCACCATGTAAATAAGATGGTTACATCAGCCAGGCCAAATAAGCAGTGGAAGTGTCCAATCTGGAAAATGTATGGCATGCAGAAGTGCTAAAAAAAATAAATACCTGAGACACAAAATTGAGATAAAAAGAGGACCTTTAGGGTTTGATGCCAAGCCCTCTTAAATCTTTGGGAATATATGGCTGGGATTTTCACTGCCTACTTCCTTCATTAAGAGCCCAAAATGTGAAACATTACTGTGAACAGCACAACTGAGCTCCAGGTAGCTGTCGTGTGTGAGATCCCATGCGTCGGGGCACCTCCTCTGTCGGCAGCCAGAACATCCTTCATCTTCCTTAGGGAACATTTTCATGTAATGTATTAATCTGTATAGAATAGAGCTTTGGTTTTTTTTTTTTTTTATATTTTTCTAAAGAACTTAATAAAAGAGTTTGCATAGGATTCTTCAGAAGGTTTCACACAGCCCAAACTGCTGGAGAACCAAGTGAATACCAGGTTCCTGGTCTGGATACTCATAACTTCAGTTTATATTTACATCTTCAACTTTTTCTCTCTTTCTCACTATGTTTGAATATGTTTTACACTTTTTAAAAATGTATCTCTGATTTTCAATAAGGATACTATTTTCTGCGGTTAGGGATTAAAAGCCTTTAAAATAATGACCCACACAGCTATTTTTTTAAAAGAAATGTCTGTTCAGAGATCATCTAATTTTCAACAAGTAGTTTTTATTTTACATATATCTACAGAAAATTAATTATTAGTTAATTACTTAACAGAGCTAATTAATAACAATTAAATTTAATGTCAAACAAGTTTGAGTAAAATATATGCTTATGTAACATATATAGGATAAAATATATATTTATTGTATGCATTATATATACACATACATACAGCTTTCATATTATACCATACCTAGGTCAGTCACTTAAGGAAGAATTCGCATGTGTGGGAAATATGGAAGAACAGAGAGCAAATGTTTGTGTTCTCTGCAACTGGAAAAGGAAAATAAAGGTGTTGGAGCAGACACGAACCAAAGGGTGCAAGTTCCTCTGGGTTGTTCTGTTCCAGCTCATTGAGAACATTCACATTTCTGATGTGCTTTACTGATATTTGCAAATAGCGTCAACATCTTTCAGCATAAACTAAGTGGAGAACTATATCTTTAAAAGCCTGTTGGAATTGGTGGTTATTTCATGCGGGGGACTTGCAACACTGACCAAATGGAACGGGGGCAGTGTAGAAAACCCACCTCAGGCTCATTGGCACTGAATTTTCTGTGAACAGTGTAGAGACAAAGAGTAAAATGAAGAAAGGTCGAAGCCTGAATACAAGGGTCAGCAAGGAAAAGCCACCCCAGTGCTGGCTCCTTGCAAAGCCCAGAGGCCTCTTGGGGAACATGAGGAGTGCTTCAGTGTGAGCAATAAAGTCAGCCAGGCGTTGGTCCCAAAGCATTCCATAGTTTCATGGTAACTTGTGCAGAAGCTGTTATTTGTGATTTCTAAATGAAATTTGTGGCATGTTGCAATCCCAGCTGAAAAGGAAAACAAACCTGAAGTGGTGGAGTGGAAGTGTCAAAGCATCAACAAATTTGTGAATAACCTGAGGCTGAAGAGTTGTTTTTGCCATTTTGAGGCTTGTCCTCCTTATGTCTGCAGAACGGCCCAGTTGGCTACTTGTATTGAAGTGGTTAATAAGAATGTGAAAGGGAGTCGCAAGCTCTATGATCTTTCAAACAGAAAAGCTATGAGTGTGTTTATATCAACCTGGCTATACCGGACAGCTTGCACTGCTGTAGCGGTGCTGTATATGTCAAGAGTATAACAGTTCCATTGATGTTCCCACAACACGGTGAATGTAATCTTTACCTCTGTTCTGGATTTTGCTACTTTGAAAAATGAAATTCAGCTTTTCTAGCCAGAGAATTTATGTCTTTCTCTTGTTCTCTTTATTTCATTCCCCTTTCAAATGTTTCCCTTTGTGATAAATTAACTCACCACTTGTGAGAAATAGATTAAGAGTTTAAGAGATTCTAACAGTAAATAATAGAGGTGCTGATGTTAAAATGAGCTACACAGGCCCTTAATGAGATACGTTTGCACTGTTGCAATTGCTAATCTAAAATTAGAATTAAGAGTACATATAAATCTTTACAGGGAGGTAATGACCCAGTTAAACAGTTGCCATATCAAGGTGCTTTGCTTATATATAATGCAGAAGTCAATTCTTTTCACCTTGACAAAAGAATTATTAAAAAAAAAAAAAAAAAAAAAGAAAATAACCCCAAACTACTGAAGCTTTTATGTTGACTGCTGTGATTAACAGTGAACACTTAGGTCCCATCTGTTTTACCACATCACTGGAGCTATGAACACTGTCAGGGGCCATGGACAAACAGCTAAATCAAGAGGCTGGTGGGCTGCTCTAGAGCGTACTGGCGCCCCCCAATTTCACACTCACCTCATTGACGTTGATTTGCAAATGAATCTGCCTGTTTATTGGAATCACCATTACTTCAGCAAAGTGTTCCAGCCAAGATGCAGCAGCTTTCCAAGGGGCTCTGGATTTCATTGTTTATCACTATCGCTTGCTTGTGGAAGGATCAGGAAAAAACAGCAGTGGGGACTTGTAATAACAAAAAACCCCCAACCGACCAAACAAATAAAAAGTGTGAGGTGGAAAAGTACTTTGGTACTGAAGTTTTTAAAACAACTAAATGAAGCTTAAAGAATAAGAACACAGCAATATTTCAACTGTATTTTAATAAAGATAAAGTGTGGGAAGTCATAGCATGTATGCCACTGCTTTCGCTAATGCTCATTATTTCCTCGTTAATATAAGTAGTCCTAAACCAGATGCTTATCTTCTAGATTAAGACTGCGGAGATGAATACTATTTGTAGTAGATATAGTTGCATGGATATTTCAGGGATAACTCCTTCCTATCACAGGAAAAATGTGAGGATAGAATCCAGTAACACTCATAAGAGGCCAGACAGCAAAGTAACGAGAACAAGACAAGCTAAGTGGATGGACCGTTTAGGTGGCTAGGCAAGTCAGATGTTTGCTGGAAGAGAGTCATGTCAGTGTCTTGGATTTGAACTATCCATTTGATGAGCGTTTGAGAATACTTTGAAAACCCTTTTTGTTAATCACCAAATTCTTCAGTTATTGGAATGACCAATTTCCATACAGTGTGTTAATGTTATGAGGGCAATTAATGGTTCTGAAAAACTGTCCTTCTCCTTAATTTACCTATTTGCTGTTGTGCACATTTTCCCTCAATCTTGTGCTATTTTCCCTTGGTCCTGCACAAGAATGAAGAAAAGGGAGTAGGGTTTGTCTTTTAAAAAGCTGGACAAACTGCCATCATCTGTATGTGAGACGAGAGAGGGAGAGAGAATGAAATGGGGGAGCGCTGCATTTGTCTTGCCCTTATTCAAGTAGCGACATTTCCGCCCATCAGCTGAATCTTCTAAAGAATGTCAAAATGTTATTGAAGAAAACCCCATGCAAACTCCCTCCAGCTCTTTGTTGCTTTTGACAAGAGTACATGAAGTCCTCTTATGTGCAAGAGAACTATACCAAAATGGCTGGGTTTGTGCATTTCCTGCTGCTATTTATTGGCAGGATGGCTTCTGGAAAGGTTAAAGTAGAGTCTATTCACCCAGAGTTCTGGCAGCAAAGGTAGCCAGAGATTTGGTGCCAGTCTGCTCATTCGAGCTTGACCTTGCTTTCCTCTTGGTGCTCCTTGCCTACATTGCCTCTGTAAAACTCCACAGTTTCAATGCTAGAAATATTTTTGGTGAGAATCCTGGGTTCAGCCGAGTTTGTGTGAGAGCTCAGCCACTTTTGCAATTCTGCACTTAACCTTTTTTGATTATATAATGCCAGAGGACAAATACATGATTTCTTGTTCTCCATGGTGGTAAGGTCATAGAATGGGTGATGTTCCAGGCCAGAATTAAGTTTTTATTTTCAAATACATTGAGTTTGTAGGTTATTTAAAGAATAATCTCTTGCACTTTGACTACAAGCAATGACTGGCTCCTGAGAAAGATTAAATGTTTCCTCTTTGTTTTCCCTAATCAGCCTCAAAAGCCATTTATAGAGAAGACATAAAAGTAACACGAACTATCACTATTTCACAGTAACTGTCTAACAGGCAAAACCAGTAGCAGATTTTCTGTGAAAACCTAGAAAATCTCCAGTTGTTCTTTCTCTGATTTTTTGAGTCATGTCATAATGACATAAACCTAAATGAATAAATCTGTTGGAATTAAGAAATTTAAATAAGGATATTTTACACTTTTGACACAGTGTAACTTAATTTAGCCCCCCCCCCCCCCAATTGTAACTATGTGATATACAATGAAATCCTGTCATATATTGTTATAAGGACAATCCTTCATTTGGTTGTTATTTTTTCATATTGAATGATCACAGACCTCAGATCCATTTTGCACTGAAAAAGCTTTTTAAATGTCAGTGTGGATCAGCTGGATTACCACTGAGTACAATTTTTCCACTGTGTGCTGTAATATTCTTTGCCGTCATTTAAGATGCTCTTATAAAAGGTATGAACTCTTGCTTTCACTTGATTGCTTTAAATAATTTGCTTCCACCGCTGATCCTTGGGTAGGCTGCGTTATTGGCCAATACAAGCACAAGGATCTGACACATTGATGCTCGTGGAAAGAAAATTTTGGATGATATGTTGATCATAGAAACATTCTGTTAGAGACGTGTTCTGGTATTTTCATCTTTTGTATTGCAGTAGTGGGGGGGCGTGTGTATATATGTTAAATAATTGAAATCATTATTATTTCGTTCTCTTGAATGAAAATGGTGACCTGGTGGTGGCTAGACAATGGACAGTTGCTTCTACTGCCTGTTTGCTGAATGGCCAGCCATTTTCTCCATAGGTATTTTAAGTCTCTGGAGGTGCCTGCGCCTTCTGTTCATCCCTTAGGTTCCTCTGTTAGTGCTCAGACTACAGGTCCTCCTGTTCAACACCTTTGCCTGAGTGCAGGAGCCCACAGGGTACCTGTCCCCAAGACCAAGTTCAGTCTCCCCAGGTTCGCAATTCCTATCCCTAACCACCAAACAAGTGAATTTTCAATTTTACAGTTTAATTTTTTAAAGGCATGGTCTGATGGGTAAAACTGTAGATAAGCACCTGTTTAAAAACAAAACTAAAACCAGACAGAAACCCACCTGTTTTCCCTCTTTTAAATAAGCAACATGAAAGGTTTCCAAACCTTGTGATAAAATTATTTTCCTGTAGCACTATGTCCCTGCTTAGCATCTCTGGCAGTACAGGCACGTTCAGAAAAGCAAGCTCCACCATAGCATGTCACCAGGCTCCTAGTGTTAAGTGCCCCAGTTAGGCTAAACAAGATATAGAATGGCAGTGAATTTCTCAGTGTATCTATTGAAAGGGGAAATTGCCACTTTTCCACCTGGTCTTTATTAGGCTTTTGAAGTGCTCTCCATCGCTCTCTTTTCTGAGTGCATTGCCGTTATTCGATGGCAAAACAAGATCTCTACAGACTGGGGTACAGGTGTTGGCTGTCTTCATCTTTTCCTTCTCGACTTAGAAGAAAGTCTAGTCAAAGGGAATTCTTAGACATCTATGTAAAGAGCCTCCTGGTTGTGTATTTATTGCATTTTGCTTTAAAATAAGAGCAGCTTTTTTTCTGAGAGCAAGAAAGGAGCTGTTTTTTTCTTATTCTCCTGATGCATTTCTGAACCATTTGGGAGCAAATACTGGGGAAAAAAATGACTGTGCATCAAAGATAAAATCAGACCTCATGGGTCTGAGTACAGATCAGAATTCAGAATATGCTACTGAGGGTGCTTGGTGGTGCTTAAAGAATAAAGTGAAAGCAGGTTGAGGAACATCAAGAAAGGCTGCAGGGTCACAGGATTTTGTTACAATTAAAGGAAATGCCTTTTGGGATCAAGAAACACTGTCTGCAGATTCATAAAGCTAATATTTGCGTTATGTCTCATCTCTGTTGAGGAGACCAGCAGGATTAAATGGGACACTAACTGCCTAAACAAGGATGAATTTCACCCTCGAGACCTCAGAGCTTAATAGAAGTCCTAAAATGTTGAGACTGGAAATTGAGTGATACTTGTGTTGTGTAGAAGACAGTAACACTAGTACAGATAAAGGAATATTTGGTAACATGCATTGATGTCTAAGAACAAGTGTCATGGAACGAGAAGGTTCAACAACCAGAATTTTCCTAACCTCTGCTTGTCCTATATATTTGAATGTTGCTTGCACTACTGTTCTGCTATATAAATATATATACATATATTTAATCTAAAGTATTGAGAAAGCATACTTATGATGAAAAGGAAATGCAAAGCTTGGAGAGAGCATGTAGGGACTTGTATTTGGGTTTTGGGAGACTTTTGGCCTGCCTTGCAAGAGTCCTGTTTGTATTTAATTTAAATATTTATGAACAAATAATGAATTTTAAATGGAATTTAGTGAGAACGGTTTGAGTTAGCTGTTAGTTCTGCCAGTAAATAGTAAATTCCTTTAAGATTACCAAATGCGGTATAATATAAGCTATTAAAAATACTATCAGTAGAAATCTAGTTCATTAGCTGCGTTGCTAAGGCTACAAATGAGTTTGCTCAAATTCATAAGCAAGTTCTGTATACATGTGTATGTAGAACTGAACATCTATTTTTGTATATTGGCTATAACTGGGTATAATGAATGTAACATATATTGACTTCGTTGTAGTTAAATATATGAGTATAGGTATAGAGCATGAATTTGTATGCATAAGCTATAATATTTATATATTTTGAACATATAATTACAAATGGACTCATAAATTAGGTGTTGGACATGTAACTACCCTCTTCATATCCAAACACTTTACTGTACATTTAGGCAGTTTATCAGTGTTCTTAGAAATTTGTATAAACAGCCATGTATACAATTTTTAATGCAATTTAAAAGAAACCCTCTCTGCTTGTGTTTTGGGTAAAATGCCTACTGTCAGCAAACAAGTCACATTTCCAGACATCTTCAGCGCATGACATCTTGCATGTCAAACTGGAAAAGGCACAAGCCCACCTTCATATTTACCAAAATCTGGGATTGCAAGGGATAAGGTGGAAGAGAGGATTACTGCTGAGACAGGTAATGGCTTTACTGCGTGGTTAACTTTGGTGTATATCTGTTATTACATGTCTGTGGTGGTTCTAGGTTTCCTTGGTCTTTGTCTAGGGACCTGGTTATTTGTTTTCTTGATTTAATTTTCTTTGCATTGTCCAACCTGGAGACTTCCCATCTCTTCCTGCTTGCACTTACTGTACTTTGATTTTTCTATGCAAATGCATAGTTTTAAGAAAATCTTTTACTTTAGAGTTTTGGTAGAGAAAACAATAAATGCAGCCAGTAAATTGTTCTATGCAACAAAATATATGAGTTTTGCTAATGGTACTATTTTATTTTATTTTCCTCTGAAATTTGGATTCTTCTTCACCTTGTTTAGTCTATAGTTATACCATTCCTGAAGTCATCCCAATGTTCATCCTCATTGACTGTGCAGTTCTCAATAGTTCTTGCCTTGGAATAGTACATTAACAGGGTATAACAGAGATTTCCATGTTTTGTTTGTCTGATTGGATCTCAAAATTGGTTGGATGATCCTTATTTATAGGATCAAAAATGGTCTTAGACATGCAAATGCTACTTTTGAGGTAAGTGGATAATTGAAAAATGTTAGGAGCTCTACTTAATGGCATGCCTCTCTTACAGAAAATTGTTAATAAGAATTTAAGTTGATATCAATTTAGATTGAGTTAAGTCATACTTAGGATCAGAACATATTTTCTGCCATTAGATGTCAAAAACCAAACAGCCAACACAAAGCTGTCATACCTGTATTGAGCTACCTACAGAATGTATGATGAAGAGAGTGCTAGAGACATTTGATAGATTTTAATTTACTGTTTTACTTTAGTGGTTTTTTTCCTAATGAGAAAGTTGATAGCTAGATTATACTAAACTAAACTTATCTCTGATTTAACCTTATGGCTTGTTATTTCAGCTCCTTCCATGACTCATTAGTTGTCCTGCCTGTCCACAGTAGCTCAGCTAGGTCTCAGGAGAACCAGATCAATAGAAAATACTTAGAGGCATGGTCGTTTACAGATACAGCTGTCTTACATACATGCAATTTTGAACCTTAGTGTCTTTAAGGCCTTCCTATCACTTGTTTGATTTATAGCAGTGCTATCATTATTTCATATTCTTTCAACAATAAAGTGCAATTCAGATGTTTTATCTGGCTGTCAGTCAATGTCACAGGCTTTGCACTGGTTTTCCTGTCACTTCTGAGAAATCGGGGAGCTGGACTGTTGACTTAAGTCAAGAGGACTGACTGGCTTACAACCCGCATCCCTGTTGGAACTAGCAACTACCAATGGGTTTGGCTTGTAATGCATAGCCATGTAGTTATTCTGTAAGGGAAGTTAGGTGAAATAGGGCTCTGTATTAATAAAGCAGAAGACAATAATTCAGTTGCTTTGATTTGACTACCTTGTTGTGTTGAATTGTTTGTTAGTGCATTCTAGTGCAAGCCTAGGTCATACATCAGTTAGCAGGTTGGTTAGAGCTGACTCTGGTATTTAAAACCAACTCAGTTTGTCAATCAGAGATAAATGCCATTGGAATAAAATTCAAGGAAATCTTAGAGGAGGGGAAATTCAGATACAGGATGACAGTGGGACCTTGTATAACAGGGCAACATCACAATGACCTTCTTTCTGCCACGTGTATGAAAGAAATAACGGGTTTGAGGGAGTGTATGGATGAACTCCTAGCACTGATTCTGGAGTGGCATTTGTGTTTAAGTAATGCTACTAATTTCTGTGATAAACAAAGCTTTTCATGTGCCGATACCAATGCATTCAGCCCTGTAGGTTTTAAAAGTGTATGAAAGGGTCCAGGGGAATTCCCAGTGCCACATTGCTCTTTCAGGCTGACTGCAGGCTCAGGGGAGTGCTGTATCATCTCTTACCTTTGAGTCGCATACTGAAGACTTGGTTTTTGTCACAACTAGTAGAGCTAAAAATTTACTTCAACTGTAACACAGGGTTGGATTTCCCTTGGTCTCCAGAGCCTGAATGTTTCAAGACTTATGGGTTTTTGCCTCTATCAGACCATAGGAATTTCTGCTCCTCCAATCTCAGGTCTGTAGCTTCACATCTACATCAGCTCAAATCTGAGACAGACTCCACACTTCTGCTGTGCAGATTGCATTCATTTTCCAGGGCTAAGTTTTCATTTCTAAAAAAGGAGGTCAAATTAGAGGCCATGAAAGTCCTCTTAACTTTTTCCTTCTCATGACTGCTCCAAGGCTTCCTTGCTGGTGGTCTTGGTTCCCTCGGAAAGGAAATTCCCAGCAGTGGTGTGGTGGGGGGAGCAGTGTCCCTTCCATAGCAATGAGCAAACAAGGTAATTACTTCTTAGCAGTGTGCTGGTTTTAGGCAAACACTTGCCAGACTGCTGCAAATATGTTGGTATTGACCAAAAGTAATTACCTCCTGAGAGATGTTCAGTGTGCCAGGCTGCTCATCTGTCTGAAATCACCCTTGCATTCCCTGGAGAGCAGACAACAATTGCTAAGACCCAAGAAATGAATCATTATGAGCTCAGCTGTTCCTGCCTGATGGCCTCAGATGTCCTGGGGTGGGTGAATTGACACTTTTGGCTTTAAAGTCATTGCAGTGTAGTAATGGCCTGGCCACACCAGATCTTGGAGATGCGTAATGTGAAATCAAGCTCTGTTGATGCCCAGCACCACATGGGCTGAAGGGAACCACGAAAGCTCTGGAGTAGATAAAGCCACATGCTAAAGCTGCTGATACTCTCTGAGAGAGGTTCCATAACATAAGAGTTGCAATCAGTTCCAAAATATCTATTATCATTAATTTTCATAATTCTACATATATTTTATTTCCATTTTAGTGTCAGTTATTTTTAAAGCTTGCTGAATTCTTGATCTCAGAGATTTCTGTAATAAAATTTCAGTTTACTTAATGTCATGTGAGAAAAATGTTCCTTGTTTTATTGTGCTGTGAGGCAAACAAAATAACAGCTCAGAGGCTGTTTTCTCTAGATCGTTTGTTGCTCAGTGTATTTTTATTACATCCCTTTTTATTCATCATCTTGCTAAATATAATTTCATCATTTAAATTAATCTTATGACTGATTTTCCCTGGCTTCTGAGAATTCTTATCCCTTTGTGTTCTTCAAGTTCTTTTCACTAATATAAGAGTATCATGGCTTTCTGTGTTGTCTTGCAAACGGATACCATTGGAAAGCTCTAGGAAAGCCACTTTTTTAAAAAAATATACCAAGAAATTGAATAAAGGAAGTATAACGTATCTGTGCAGCTTATCTAATCATAAGGTGATGAACCAAAGTGGGCAAAAATACCAAAGAATATCACTGGATGCAAATTATCAGATGGAAAGTGGTGTAGCACAGAAATGACCTCAGATGAACTTTCTGAAGCTGTCATCTGATTTGAACTGGGAACAGAATGCATTAACCAACCAAAGCTAAATTCAAACTTTTATTAAATACTGTGGCTCTGTTTTAAATAATTCTGTAAAGACTGATGGATTCATTCAGATGTACTATTTGTCTTCAGGGCTTCTATCAATGAATCAATGTCCTTTATCTGACTGGCTGACATGTATTTAATTTGGTGTAATATATGATACACGGAAAATGCCTTTCAGTTCGAAACATTAATGACTGATAGTTACCATCATTCAAGTTCTGCCTGTTACAATTCAGTTTTTTTCTCTACTCATCAAGTTTACTAATAATGATTAAAGATTTTCAACAGCATTGATGATTAAAGACATGGGCAACTTGTAGTATGGAACAGTTCACTTCTGTCCATCATTGATCTTCCTTTCCATATTATCTGCCAGTTAGACCTGAGCGGAAGTATAGAAGAGCAAGGTTATTCAGCACATTTGAATGAGTTATTGACGAGTAGACATCGGTTAACCTAATAAAATATATATTTTAAAATTGGTAATCAAGGGAATAATATTTCATGCTTATGAGAAGATTGGCATTACATTGGAAATTAGATGCTCGCAATTAAGATGAATAATGTATTACATTGTAATATATGTATAGTACATGGGTTTCAAATAATTAAAATTTACACTTCATTTACAGTTTAAAACTTTGTTGTGAGTTCTCTATTTTGTTACATGGAAATCCCTCCTTCTTATATGTTTTTTGGGGAAGAAATGCTACTGATCCTTAATTAGGAAGACCTGAAAAATAAAATCGGTACATAAGAAAAAACCCAAAATGTTGAAGATGGTACACATAACTGATCTGGAGGGGTTTTTTTCAGCACTGCATGCTCTTGGTGTTTCCTGGCTGAGATGATAGGCACGTGACTAGACTGAGTGGTCTTGGTTTCAGTTCCCAGCTCTGTCACTTGCTTGCTGGCTGACCTTGGACCTTGGCAAGCCATTACTGTGCTGCGTGCGTTAGTTCCCACATTGTAAGAATGAGCTTAATAATACTGACCTCCTCCATAAAAAGTATTGAAGATCAAACATATTCTTATGAACAAGCATAAGCAATGGTTGGTCTTTTCACCTCTATTTGAAAAGAGACTATACCATTTCATCCTTAGATGAGAAGAATTTTCCGGTCGGTCACTGATACAGAAATCAGTGCTTTCTATTCCAGGCTGTGACAGAATGTGCAACTTCAGGAAATTACTTTGTCTTGCTTCTGTTTCTTCTTGCTTCTGTTCTTCTATTCCTATCCACAAATAGGGATCATCACCTTCTTTTAAAAGTGCTTCTCAACCTATAGAAAAAAAAAATGCTGTACAAGAGATACAATATACTTATGCTAAGTTTTGAATTTTGTGCCCTGAATGACCTAAGTATGTCAATATTTTGGGAGGCTTCATTAATGGTTTCAGATGCAAAGGAGTAATTGGATACAAATATTAATTCTTAATTTGTCAATGAACTTCTGTCCTACACCATTTTCCCCCTATTTTTTGGCCACTTTATAATGATAATTTTCAAAATCCTCTGTCAGTTACACTTCTAATCCATCATTAATGCTTCCGATTCAGTAGTTTCAGAGTGAGAAGTGTGGCTTTCCCATTAACAGTTTCTGTCCAGCTTCATGTCTTAAAAACATTTTTTATAAATACGCTTTCTGGCAAAATTGAATAATAGCTCAGAATAATTTCAGAATGATTTATCTTAAGTAAAATTTGGATACCATCTTTCACATTTTCTTACAGATATTTGAACAGTGTTTTTACACATGATTGATGATGGATACATGTATATGAAAAATATTTTTTAAAGTATTATATTCTTAAATGTAGTATTTTCATATTAAATCTACATAATGCACATTACACATTCTATAGGTTATAATGTATTTAAATAATGTGTATTTCTCCATATATTTATTTCTTGAGTTATATTTAAAAATACATTTAAAAGGGCCCTAACCATGCAGATTTTAGATTCTTGTGATGGAAATAATTAAAGATGAACAAACATGCCTATGTATTACTACTTTAGGTATACATTCATGGTAATTATTCTGCAATCTTTGTTCCTTCTTTTTAAACTGATTAATTTAATAGGGTGAGCTCTTAAATCATAGTACAAGGACATGGGAGCATTCTGTGAGTGACTGTATTTATCAGACAAGCGCATCTTCTGGCTGAGCATGTAGAAATATTCTCTTTGCCTTGAGTAGATCTTTAAGCTTGAATTCAGAAATTCACTCTGGCCTCTTCCTAGGAATTCCCCAAATCTTACTAAATTGTAGAGTAGAATGTATGAAGATGTCTTCATTTTCTGTCATTGTTATCTGGTTCCTTGATCCTGTCTGTGTATGTCTGGGTCTATCACGTAAGGCTGAATACAGATCGGTCTGTTTGCAGAATATTCATCTCTTGAGTAGCTAAGTGCTAGGCTACTCCTTGCATTAACTGTTCACTCACTTCAGCTGCAGTTCTGACCTTGACTACCTAATACTTCATTTGATATGTAGATACTTCAGCTGTTTTTTAAACTCATGGAATCACGCCTGGCTTACTACTTGCTCCTTGCAATGTGACTGCTGCAATATGTTTAGAAATGTGTTAATTGCTGGTATTCTAGAACATGTTAAAAAGTACCAGTAAAATATGAGCTGTATATTCTATGTGGATCTTTTTTCCAGATTTTGCCTAGGGTTAAGGGTAGAAATTATTTGAGGCACAATTTTATGCTTTTACTTCTTGTGCAGTGAAGTAGCCCCAACCCCAAATTATTCTTTCATTTTCTTTGATCTGCAGTCCTGCACACAGGTTGTCACAGCACTGCATGCTCGGGTAGAAAAGTGCTGCTTTAGCAGCAAACATAACTTTTACATGGAAGAGGCAAAATTGTTCATCAAGATAAGATAGAACGGCAAAATGGTTCATCAAGATAGGATAGAACAGCAAAATAAATCTGAAGTATTTGTAATTAAGAAAGAAGGTGTTTTGTAGACTAGAAAGGGAAGTTTTACCACAACTGAGAAGAAAAGCTGCAGATGGTGATAAAATGGGGGTAAAATAAATGACCGAGCTCAAAAATGTTTTTTCAGAAAAATAACAGTAAGAACAACTTAATTCCCTGCTGGTCAGACCAACATTCCCAGCATTCTGCCACTGATGGTAGCAGAAGAGATGCTAATTATTGGCACTAGGCAAGCCTGGCCACCCTCTGCTGTCCATCATCTCCCCAGCATCCCTCTCTGTTGGAGTAGGGATACTAAAGAGAATAGCCAGGATGTATCCTCTAGTGTATATATATATATATATATCTAACTTGTTATCTATTCATTTGAACCTATTGGAAATGTTTGCCTCCGCAGTCTCCTGTAGCAACAAATTCCAGTTTATGATGCCAGATGTAAAGTTCCTATGGGCAAGAAAGGGTATGCTAAAAACATATCGATACATGACCTTAGTTGTCTGATCGTGGTGGCATAACACCTAGTAGATGAACCTCAGACCGTTTTTTTTGGACACAAATGAAATGGAAATATTAAAGGGGGTGTCATCCTGCAGGGACAAATTTATTTGGGTTTTGGGAATAAGTGGATTAATAAAACAAAGAATAAAGTCCTGGCACAAATTAGCGATGCAGAGGTAGAATGGATTTCAGCAAAAGTTTTCTGCCAAACATTGAACAAAGGCATGTTCAGCTGTGAAGATTCAAGGAGTTTGCCTGTATTTTGGAATAAACCTCACCATGAGCTTTGTGAAGACCAATCCTGTCTGCTCAGCTACAGCTTTTAAAAGGATGTGGCTTACTCAAGGTGATGAAAAATACAGAGACTGATGGGTAAAGGAAAGGTTTGGCTTTTGGGATTTTGATCTCTGTAAGAAGATTTTGAAATGCCAACTTTTTTGTTGAATGGAGCTGCAAAATCATCATCCTCATCTAAGATAATTAACAAAACACTGAGAAAATAGTGCCCCCACTTGATCATTGATTACACGCCTGATCTCAAAACAACTATTTTATTGATTTATAGGAAGAAAGCAAATTGCCCAGAATTAGTCTTAGATTTCACTCAGCTTCGTAGGTCGGTTTAAAACACAGTTCTTGGGAAGGAGCAGTTCACAGCACGCACCTCTTCTGTCATGTTACACGAGCAAATACTCCTTATTACACAGCTCAGCCTTCTGCCAGGAGTAAAGTGTAGGGCAATATTTGATTTGTCATTATTAGCCTTTTCATGGTGGTCTGTGTGGTTTAATTCTTTGTTGTTATTGGTTTCCTAGTTGTTGACACTGTTGAGGCATGTAATTTTTGTAGGATGGGATGATGCATGTCAGCTAATTAGGCTAGTAATGCCCTTATGAGGAAAAAGGGAGAACAAAGGGAGTGTAGCTGGAGACTCCTTCCATTGCTGTTAGCTTTGAGGAAAACAGATGTTCATTTGAAGATTTTAGAAGAAAAATACAAATGTTTTGAATTCAGCTTTAAAGAGGGAATAATGTTTGGCCAAATGAATAAGAAGTGATAAAGAACAAATTTATCTTCTAAAATAAAGGCAATAATTTCATTATATCCAAGTGCATCTCCCTACACTAGTAAGGCACTTAGATAATTTGTTCTAATTGCCATTCCTTCTTACACCCAGTCCCTAGAATTAAGAAATGTGGATTTTTTTTCAAATCTGTTTCCTTATAAATTCCCACTCTCTCCAGCAAACCCTTGAAGTAAGGACAATGAAGCCAACAGCGGTTGATAACCTTCTCGCATTTTGCAGACAAACACATTTCAGGATTGGGACCTTACTGCTCCCAGCTGTGTTTCAGCTATACCTGCTTGTCTGCCAATATTTAACTCATTGGTCTGTAAAGTGCTTTTAGATACCTTAAGGAGGACTGGCTGTATGGAAAAGAAAAACTTCCATCTTCTCTGTCTAAATAATGGACAAAAGATTTACTCTACTGGGCTATTTCTAAGTGCTGTGCTGTAGTAAAGATGAGGTAGGGAGGTAAGATTATATGCTGTACTAATTAAATGGAGTTAAGTGCTTTCTTCTATTTCACTTGTGTTACTTCTGTGTAAAATTCTTCTGAAAATATATCAAGTTGATGGTCTCCAGTGCAGAGACTGTCTAGAGCGCTGCTTCTTTCCAAATGAACAAGCCTATTCATCATTTTAGCTTTTTGTAGAATAAATGCAGTTGTAGAGGGACTGATCATTCACTGAAGTACTGGGATGGATTAGTTTTTTTGTAAGGACACAAATAATGGGGTTCTTCATCAGTAAGGGGCATTGTTTGGGAGTTTATCTACAGCAGCAATGAAACAAAAAGGCACATTATTTTTCAGGCCGTAAACCTCCTTAGTGCTGTTTCTACGTTTCGGTGGCAGGCTCTGCACTGAACAGTGTAAATAGGACTACTTGGGCTTTTTTTTGCATCACAAGTCTCATGAAAAAATTGTAAACCTCTTTGCTCAGACATAGGGGAAAACGTAATACTCCAAGTGTAGTTGTTGTGCTGTGTAGTTTTGTCCTGGCATTTCAAACCTGGATTTGCAACACTGATGCAGCGCGGTATGGGTTCAGTTCAGCCAGCTATAAATGGGCTGTCAGGGTGTAGGTAGTTGTCTAGTTGTGTCAGTACTGGTTTTAGCATTGGTTTCAGCTAGGCCTGCAAAATGCTCAGCCAAATTTTAGGTAGGAGGTGTGTGGATTAAAAAAAAAATAAAAATCACAGAATATCATGTATGTATATAAAAATATATCTATGATGATCAGTGCTTCCTCCTTGATTAGCTCTTTTTGTGGAAGAACTGTTTGATGTCAGCTTCCTGATGGTGACAGTGTTCTAGGTTTCCAAAGAAAGCTTTTCTCCTCAGTGGTACGTTTCTGCTCCAGAATGGAAGTTTTAGTCTGTCCGGAAGGATGTGAGGACAAATGCTGTTCAAAAGGCACAGGAATTCACAGGCAGATGCAGGCCTGTTTCTTAACCTGTCATTATTAGCTTTATTCCCTCTGTTCCAGGAACATTGGAGGGAAGTGCAGCGAGTTGCCCAAGGACATTTGCTTGATCAGTGGCAGAGTCAAAGAATCAGCTCTCAGCTGTTTCATCTCAGTCCAGTGCAGTCTCTGGTAGATTGCCTTGCCTTGTCAAAGAAACCCTTGCTAATTATATTAGAGCTCTTGGCAGACTTCAAGGATTTGACAACAAGGATTTGTTGATTCTTTCCTAAAGTGGTTACCATGGCTTTCAGTGGGTTTGTTTCTTTTCCTGACAGGTCATGAAAGCTGCTAGTAAGATACTATTCTGCAGGCACCAATGTGTGTTCTTTTAAGTTCTGTTGTTGATGCCGATAACTGAATAATCATCTGTTACAGCTATCCTCTGAAAAACTATCCTGTTCCCAGGAGAGACTCGTCAATGGGATTCTATGGTTTCCTGCTGGCAAGTAAACAAAACGTACAGGCAGGAGAGAAAGATATGGAAATCTAGAAAACATTAAATACCTCAGTCATTTCAGATCATGTAAGATTGAAGTTTATGTGCTGGGGAGAACTCCAGTAGTTAAATACTGTACTTTCCTGCAGGCTCTGCGCAGGCATAGGAACTTTTATGGTATTTCACTGTGACAGGGCACCGTCTTACCGTGCAAGATATGTGTGGGCGTTTTCATTACGGGAACTCACTCACACGTTTATGTTAGTTTTTGGCTTTATTGCAAGGTGTAAGGTTTCACAGAGTGTGCTCAAAGACTGAAATGAATAAATGGGGAAAATAGTAAATATAGTACAGATTTTGCAATGTAAAATTGCCACAGGGATACAGTTGAATGCCCTCTACTCCAGCAAAATGTAACGTGTGGGTCCTTGCTTTTAACATCAATTATTTGTCTGATGCACACTGAGCTTTTGAGAGACTGCCTTTTATGTGCAGTGGTAGCTGTGTCTAGTGTGACCCTTGATGCTTCTTCATGGTCGGAGAAAAAGTCGGTTGTGAAAACATGGACAAAATCCCATTTAAGCTCATTATGTTCCTATTGAATTTTATGTTGTCCTTCTGCATATGGCCATTTGTCTTACAAGAACAACACCACAAGAAAGCTGAACATATTTGCATTTCTTTCTTCCTTTTGTGAACTCTTGACTCTTTCACTTTGGTTAAGTCTCCTCTTTACACTCAGCTACTCAGCAGCAGCTTTATGAGGCTTCATTAATTGATATTAATAAACTGCCTTGAAAGGTTTGGGGACATCACAGATTTTAAGAATCAATTTTTGTACCATTGAAGTAAATTTGCATTTTGCATTGACCTCAGTGGATGAATATTCCTAGCGGAAGACAGCAATGTTTGGGAAATGGCATAAAGCCTACATGAGGAAATGGAAACTAGTTTCCATCCATCTACCTTGCTATTATATTAATAATTTTAAATGAAGCTATAAATGAAACCTTTACCAGTTTTAAAGATTTCTGAGTAATAAATCTGTGTTGAAACCTCTTGAACAATGCTGACACTGGTGCCATATCTTGTACAACCATGGCATTATGAAATAGTTGCAATTTCAGCCTTGAAATGTGGTAGCCCCAAACAGCAAAAGCCCTCCCTCCTCTCCCCCCCAATACTCATTCCATTTCAATATGCCGTTGTAAATTTATTTTTTCATGTTAAAAACCAAAATGCAAAATTCCAAAGCTTGGTGTGCCTTTTAATTCCAAAGGATATATAGTTTTAGTGGACTTATGTGTAATTGCTTCCCATCCTTTCAGACAATTGTAGGGGAAATAAAATTAGCTGCAAATAACACAGCCAGAGAAGCTGAATGGAAAAAAAGATAATAAGCAGTTTCATGGCATTTAATTTATATCATGGATTTGTAGCAGAAAAGCAGAAACCAGCCAGTGGACAACAAGGTATTAATTCCCTTTTGTATTGAAAGATTGACAGCCCTATCTCACAGCATTCACGAGCTGTATTTTGGAATGTTGAAAATAGAAAATGAACTTAACGCTTCATATCTGGACATTTTTAGGAGCTCAGACAGTACCTGACTGAGTCTGTCAAGAGCAAGGCATTGGGCGAACAGCTGTCAAGTTCATTTAAAACCTCTTTGCAGTTTCTTTGACCTGGTTCAGTTGAGTTTACTATTATTTGCAAGCTCTTATGTGTAGTACCCATCACTGCAAAGGTTGGTTTACAGGACAGATATTTTTTTAATGGCCAATTTATTACCCTCAGGCTCGAAATGATCTATTTTTTTAAGCGCACATTGCATCTTTATAGATTCTTTTCTCCCTCCTAGGTTGAGTTGAGGTTGTGGTGATGTAGTAAAATTGTTTTGATGCCACAGCTGCATCAGTCACAAGCGGTGATGTGGAAACTGAGTGGCTCCATTGCTCAGGGTGTGCTTTAATAAGGAATTAGTCTGCAGCCAGCCCTGCAGACTGCGAATTTTGATATTTATTTGGGTGGAACTTTACCAATGAGAACTTGGGTACTGTTCGGTAGCCGTATTCAATGGATGTCAACGGGACTGAAAGGCGACCTGCTGCACTGGCACGTCTTGTATATTATATGAGATTTTCCATGTGGCATTTCCTACAAATGTTAAGACTTCAGACATAGATATGTTGGCTCAGTTCCAGTGAGGAACCCTTCAGCCCGAGCACTATTCCTTCTAGTGTTAATTTGAGGGGTTTTTTTATCAGACTTCTCTCTTCAGCAATTGTTCAGTTGTACGAAGGTCTCCTGGAATACCAAAGCTTCAGAGGAAATTAATTCCTCTGTCACAGGAATTGAAACTGACCTTTGTAAATACCCCCGTGGCAGCGAGGGGGGCTGTCACGGTGTCCTGTGGTGCTGCAGCAGCCAGTTACGCCTGGGCTGGCCCCAGTCATTCACCGGTGAAGACTGAAGTACAGTGCAGATGTACCAGGGCAAGGGAGGTAGCCTGAATATTGCATGGCATTGTCATAGCTGAGACACCCAAAAGGGCGATATGAACTAAATGTCCTCATGACAGGGGTTTCACATCCAAGGCAAAGCTCGCTGTTCCTGTGTCCTCAACTTTTTTAACCTGGTCCTTGCAGTCTTGTCACCAAGCAAGCTCTGGGCATGGGGATGGATATCCTGTGAGGTCTGGGAGGGGGTTGCAGAACAAACAGCATACCTAAGGAATAAGTTAAGACCCCCCAGGAAACACTGTTTTCCTTGATTGTCTGGAATTGTTTTCAACTTCCCTTGTGAGATACAGGAATGTACGAGTTTTTGAAAGAGTAGCAGATTACACGTGGTAGATGACATTTTTACCTAGGGAAATAGCAGTAGAAATATGTGACTAGTGGCATGAAGCAATTTTTATACTGTCTGAACAATGGACTGAAACAAACACCCACCCCCACACACACTGACAAAACAAAAAGCAAATAAAAGAGGGATGCATAGTTGTCCTGGTTTCAGCTGGGATAGAGTTAATTTTCTCCCTAGTAGTGGGCATGGTGCTGTGTTTTGGATTTAGTAAGAGAAGAATGTTGATACCACACTGATGGTTCAGTTGTTGCTGAGCAGGGCTTACACCAGGCAAGGGCTTTTCAGCTTCCCCTGCTCTGCCAGGGGCACAAGGAGCTGGGAGGGGGCACAGCCAGGACAGCTGAGCCCAAGCGGCCCAAGGGCTGTTCCATACCATATGATGTCATGCCCAGTATATAAACTGGGGGAAGACGAAGGAAGGGGGATGATGTTCGGAGTGATAGTGTTTGTCTTCCCAAGTCACCGTTACGTGTGATGGAGCCCTGCTGTCCTGGGGATGGCTGAACACCCACCTGCCCATGGGAAACAAGGAATGAATTCCTTGGTTTGCTTTGCTTGTACGCATGGCTTTTGCTTTCCCTATTAAACTGCCTTTATCTCAACCCACCAGTTTTCTCACTTTGACCCTTCTGATTCTCTCCCCCCCATCTCACCTGGGCAGAATGAGCAAGTGGCCATGTGGGACTTAGCTGCCATCTGGGGTTAAGCCACAACAATAATAAACTCAGCAAAAATTCAGAGCAAGGTGAGGCTGCCTGTAAAATACTGTCCCAAGAGACAAAGAAGAGGAGGGTCATTGCAACTGTGAGCTGTCTAGAGAAATTTAGCTAATCTACCTGCTTACTCCATCCAGTCTGAGCCCAGTGCAGGGCACAAACGTAAGGTGGACATGAGATAGGAATCTCAACAGAAGATTTGAAAATCTGAAGGATTTAGACTCCCCTGTTACCTTTCCTTTTGGGTCAGTTAGTTCAGACATCTTTACTCAGGTGCAGAGTATCTGCAGTGAGGATATACTTGACTTGGATACCCTCCAGTGTACACACAGCCGGTTCTGTAACAGAATTATCTCTACATACAATAAATATCTTCATATATATTTTAAGGTTTTCCATCCTCAGTTTGGGAACCAGGAATGGGATAAGAGCTCTACCAGAGGACTGATTTTTAATGAGAAAAAGACAAAAAAAGCACATGCATTGAAAAGGCAATAAATACTTCTGGAAAAACATGCTGTTATGTGGGGTTGGGATGTCCTCGGGTAAAGGTAAGTACAGAGCTTAGTAACTGTTGGCTTTTATTGAAAATGAGTCCCTGATAAATGTTTTCCTATTGCTCTTTCTGAACAGCTCAGGCCATGTTTATTATAATCATAGTGGGGTGAAAAGGTTTCATGTATTCTGTTATGCAGTTGATTTTGCATGCACTGGACTTAAATTTGAGTGTGTGAAAAAACGTGTGCGTGTGTGTGTTTATATTTTAAGCTTACCCAGGACATAACCTTTCTGTAAAACAAAACATTCCTAAAATGTTTTCTTCACATTAATTGGAAAGAAACTTTTGTATAACATGATGCCAGATGTTCACTACCATCACAAATCACTCCAGAAGAAAAAAAATGCAGGGATAATTATCTAAGGAAATAATGAAGCTAGAAGTTTGGGGGAGTAATTTGTCAGGTAAATGAATCTCAACGTGAACTGTATGAGCATGGGCCAACACCTTATTTATCAGAAAGCTGTTACCTATTGAGGAGGACAACTGCTTCATTGCTCTGGTTTTCTTTGCTTCTCTTCCTGGTTTTCCCTTATGCTCTTCCTTACCCAAAACACTCATCTTGAAGTAGACAGCAAAACTCTGAACATCTGAAGTGACAGGTATGAAAAACTCTGGAGCTTGATGAAATAAATACTGATGAAGTGGGAAACTCAGACCTTTATAGCATTACAAAGACTCTGCTCATAGTGGCTGAAGAGGATAACATGGCCAAGGCATATTGCTTCTGATTTCTTATTCTTGCTGAAATATTACTCATAAGTAGATTTTTAAAAATTCCAAACCTCACCTAAAACCAGTTGTTTGCAGCTTTGTTTCAGGTTCAACGTGCGGTTGACCATATGAGAGGGGAATTCTTGATCTGGAGCCTGAAACAGTCAGATACAGAACCAGTTTAGATTGAATCAAAACATTTTTTCTGTTTTTCTGGAAAGAAAAAGTTCAGTCCAAACAAATAGTTGTGCTTTGCCCCAAATGAAATGTTGTCATTTAAGGTAATTACACTCTTGTATTTAACATTTTAAACAAAAAACCCCTGTGCTTTTTAAAATTTTAAACGATCAAAATGAAGTGAGACAGTGTGATGATAGCACATGGGACTTGTCAGTCTAGAAATTTGAACTTGTTGCCCTATTTTAGCCAGATTTGATGTGGAAGCAGAAATCTCAGAGTTGTTACTTTCCATCATATCTTCTGGGAGGGAGGGAGGAGAGAGCAGGGCCATAGCAGTGTTGCTAGACCTGGCCTTTTGTTTCCAAAGTTAAAGCCAGAACAAATGTATAACTTAAAAAATATTATTTGCCTTTTAGAATAAATGAACACATCAATCCAGTGATGAGGCTACAGAAACGTGATGCGCTTCCTCTAACTAGAGCACTGAATAAAATGAATCAAAATCTTCATCTAGGATGAATCAAATTATGTTGGCTTAAAAATGTAAATTGTTCATTTGTGACAACCTCCTGGTTTCCAGGAATTCAGACTCTGGGAATAACATCAACATGTCAGTTAAGCTGCTCAGAACCAGACTAGTTTGAGTAAGTGACTTTCTGTTATTATTTACCTCTTATGTAAGTTATTATGTAAATAGAAAAAGGGCATTTTCATTTACTCAGGAAATATGCTGTTCACGTCCATGCAGGCACACACACACGCAAGCCATGGTCTTCAAACCAGCTTCCTCGAACCCTGGTTTCAGCAAGTGCTGTACAAGGGTGTTGCTGCTTGTAAGATCTTGCCAGGGCTTTTTCACACTGTTATGCTGTGGCTTTAGTGCCTAAATTCATGCTGTTGTATCTCAGCCAATTTCTTTCAAACAAAGCAAAGGTTGCCCATGTTGAGTTCCTAATTGTGGACGCTGCTGCGGCTCTGCTTGTAAGCAGCAATCGCATTTTCCCCTGATTTCTCTAATAATAGAATGAATGTGTGTGTATGTATATGCTTGGGCAAGGAGAAAAATGTGGATTTGAAATAAAAGAGGCTGGGATGAGTATTTAGACCTGGGGCTTCAAATCTTTTGTAATTAAAAAGAATATATACATCACTTCTCACTTTCCCTGAACCTCAGAAGTCTTTGGAACAAGTCTTAGGGAAGAGTGGCAGGCGTGAATGTAGGAATGTGGTGGAGGAGGAATGATGTGTGGAGAGAGGGGTACAGCACCGCTCCTTTGGGCAGTGCCAAGAATAGAATATTTTTGCAAAACAGCAAAATGTAATTTTGGAAATAAGAGTTTAATGGAAGGTATTCTGTATTATATGGTACCCATAACTGGGGACGGTGTTTCTGATTTTTCTTTTTAATTCCATAAATATATTTTTTAAGATCAAATGGGACTATAAACCGAGTAACAACTACAGCAAAATGATGCATGCAGTTACATTTATAGGGTGTTTATTACCTTGTTAAATAAATATAATATTGATAGTAAGATACTGTAAATTACTAATGTCACCAATCATAATGTGGGTTGTTGTGATTTAACCCCAGCCAGCAGCTAAGCCCCACACAGGCGCTTGCTCACTCCCCCCCAGTGGGATGGGGGAGAGGATCGGAAAAAAGGTAGAACTTGTGGGTTGAGATAAAGACAATTTAATAGGACAGAAAAGGAAGAAAGTAATAATAATGATAAAAGAATATACAAACCAAGGGATGCACAATGCAATTGCTCACTACCCACTGACTGGGGCCCAGCCAGTTCCCGACAGTGTATGGTCTGCCCCACCCCCAGCAAACTCCCCCCAGTTTTTTTTTTGTTGTAGTTCAGCATGATGTCATATGGTGTGGAATTATCCCCTTTGGTCAGTTGGGGTCAGCTGTCCTGGCTGTGCCCCCTCCCAGCTCCTTGTGCCCCTGGCAGAGCAGGGGAAGCTAAAAAGCCCTTGCCTGGTGTAAGAACCGCTCAGCAACAACTGAACCATCAGGGTGTGATCAACATTCTTCTCATCCTAAATCCAAAACACAGCAGCACTATGGCAGCTATTAGGGAGAAAATTAACTCTCTCCCAGCCGAAACCAGGACGTGGATATAACTCCTTTTGATAGCCTGTAGACAGTCATCACCAAGAAGAATGAAAGGCAGTAGTGACTCAAAGCATTAATAGGCATAATAAACTAAATATTTGGATAAGATTGTTCCTTAAAAAAATGTGAGTCAGGGAAGAATCAGAATTGGGGAAAAAGAGAACAAAAGTTTTCAGAATGATATTTTTAATTAGTAGAACTTGGAGCTCTAACAGAATGAGGATGGGAAGGAGGACAGAATCCACTTTAAAAAAAAAAAAAAAAAGGGATAAAGCTGTTGCAAAAGAAAAAAAAGTTGGGATCAACTCACCCGGGGATCCAAATATTTTGAAACTTAAAAGGATTTCTTTTCTTTTGAGCTTCACTCAAAACAGTTTCCAGTGCATTACAAAACCACATTGCTAATTGTTTCTCCCACAATTTGTGACAGTCAAACAGACTTTTAAATACTCTTTCCAATTACTGCCAGAAACCCCTTTTTAGTCTTGAAGTGCAATGGAATGGTTTTTGCTGCAGCTTGCTATGGTCTAGCAAGTAACATATACTGTGTTTTCTGCTTTACTGTATTCTACCATTGCGAGTCCCTAGGTCATTTACTAAAATAAAATTTCGTGTAAGCTGAGAACCTGCCTTCGGATAAGTCGGTGACTTTTGGAGGTACGGTCCTGCAGTGGCTGCAGGATGTTGCCAGTAAAGCCAATATAGCTGTGATCACGGGGGGCTAAGGGGGAAAAGGATTAACACATCTTTCTGTACTCTCTTTCTGCTCTCCTCTCGTGTGAAGGCACAAGTATTTCGGGCGCAATGTAGGTCTGACCATAAGCCATTAGAGCTGCTGTCCTTGGACGAGCTCTCTTTGAAGTGGGGCTTTGCCATTTTCAATCTTTTGGGAAATTGCTGGCCTGGTGTTCCCAGGGGAGCTCCCCATGGTGCGTTGGGTTAGCGCTGCTGGGAGCAACAGAGTGGGGACCCACCAGGCAAGCACAGTCAAAAGACATACGTCAATCCCTGTTTCAGATCTTTCTTAATTTAGTATTGTGACAATGTGATGAAGACTGCAAAAATGGAGCAAAGGAATGAATGATAGTACAGTAAAATAATTAAGGCTCATTTGTTTGTGTATTCCCAGGAGGAGAGCATGAGGCTACTGGTCAGCAGTGAAATCTAATCATGGCTTTGTTCAAAAATAAAGAAATCTAGAGTTCAGGACAGCCCAGAAATTGGTCTTCATGAGAGGATATTGATTAAATTTTGATTTAGGTTCCACTTTTCTGTTGGTTAGGGAGGGCAGCTGTCAGTTCAGGCTTCCTATCTGACTTTATCGTGGGTTTATTCGAAGGCATCTGACACTTAGCGCTGGATATTCTTTTACAGTTTTTATTGTATGCTGTAAGAAATGATTCAAATACAGGATTAAATGAGATACAGAGCACTTTTGAGTGGGCACTTTGAGTGTCAGAGAGGCTTGTGAGTTGGTGTATGAAAGCAGCTGGAGTCTCTTCTGTTCTTACTGGGGAAGGTGGGAGGGAAAAATGACCGTCCTGCCACTAAAAAGGCACAGGAGCACAGAAAATATGAAATGCACGAGATGATGTAGGATGCTCTAAATAGTTCTAAAATCATCCGAAGCTGGTTCCTCATACATATAGACCCTCCTCCTTCATATTATATTAGCAAGCACTATTTTTGTCTGATAAAAATATAATCCAATGGAATAACGCGCAAGATGTCATGCAAGGGTTATCTGTTGTTGCCTAATACATGCTAACATCTGTTTATCCCATATGGAAAGCTTTAGAGCAGTCTATATAGCAATAATTCTGCTAACTGAACATATTTTGTTTCTCCTGACTCATTATTTATTTTAAGAACTCCTGTTTGATAAAGCAACTCTTTCTTCCTCAAGAGCTTCTTCCCTTATTATAATTAATATTTGCCTATATTTTACTTTCATTTGTGAGTTATGGTTCCTCGAAAAGTTTAACCGTGATGTGCTTGGAGAATGGCAGCTTCAGGCGAGAAGCAGGCAGTGGAAATAGTTGAGCAGCCGATCATGCATGGCTAATGGCATGGGTCCTTTCTAGGGGGTGGTTTGGAGGCAGACCGTGCCATGAACATAAGAGCTGTTGTGGAAACTGAGATTTGTTTCCTCTCTATTGCCTATCTCAGCACTGTGCTTGGCTGGGATGGCAATAAGCACGTTCTAAAACTTGGTCAGGGCTGCTAGACCTTGCTTATGAGAAATTTTCACACGTAACAGGGTCGTATGTTTAAAGCAGTGGAGTAATAGAAGGATAATAGCAAAGAGAGGATTTCATTTCAAGCCTGACCATGTTTTGTGTAGACATTTGTCTATATAAAAAGTAAACAGTCAAAAAAGCCTACCAAAACTGCCAGAACACAGGAGATGAGTCCTCAGCGGGTCCCTGACCTGTGATGCTGTGTTCAGGCCCGCGACACCCCGTTGGCTGCGTCCCGCACCATGCGCTGGGGTAGGCTTGGCTGCCTGCTGCCAGCCTCGGCCGAGGGCCCTGCAGCCGATGTTAGCAGCCACTTCTGCAGGCGCGGGGTCGTACGAGGCCAGAGCTCCTTGCAGGCTGAGTCGACTGTGCCCAGGGTGCTACAGGTGCTGCAGAGACACATGGGTGCTGCCACCTGCAAGGACCCTGCTCTGGCCGTCACTGCTCTGCTGCTGAGAAGGGTCGTTCATGTTTATGGAGAGGTGTTTCCTCCTTTGCTCAGTCCCAGCACTTTTTTTTTTTAACTCCACGTCAACATGTTATGTCCACTTCCATGCACTCATCCAGCTGGATGCTCATCTTTATCATTTATAGATGCTTTTTCAAGCTGCTTCTCTGTACATTTTCATGCAGGAGCAAACTCTATAACAAGAAATTCTATTATTTGATTGAATGTTTTATTCCTTCAATTAAAAATAATAACAAAAATTAATAAATTTAAAAATAACAACAAAATATATTTTCCTTCGGAAAGCCAACTTTTGTCAGCCATTGTCTCTCTGTTATTGTATACAGCTTCTACATAGATGATCCCCTTGTAATCTCTGATTGTTTTGCATAAGCGTTAGAAAATGCTGACCTCGAAGTGGTAACTGCTGTATTTATAAATGGAAAAAAGATTACTTTACTAAGAGGTTTGAAAAGATTTTTTTTTTTTTTTTTTTGTGGAGTGTTAGTCTCAAAAAACCCCACCCTGCCAGCTCTCCATAAAAATGCAAATACTGTTCTTTCAAGCCTTGTTAATGAATAAATTAATTTGCATGATTAAAAAACATACCTGGAACAAAATATGTAAAATATAAAACATTCCAGGTGAAAGTTAGGTGCTCTATAATGAAGAGCCAATTGAAACTCTTTTAGCAGTTTAGTTTATTGTTTATATTTTAATTAAGTTCCTCCTTAATAGAATATCTTTTTTGTAGGAATAAATTAAGATGTAAACAATCATATCTCAAACCTTTAGCTGAGTAATTATGTACATTTTAATTTTAGCTCTGGGGAAGTTTTAGGACTGCTCTTTGGCAAATACTTTCTTTGCTAATTGGCTGCCTGGAAATACTATTATAAAAACAATAGAATACTAAAGAAAACAAGAAATGCCAGCCCTTCTGAAAAAGGATTTTTTTTTTTTTTAATTGATGTGAACTTGCATCCGTTCTATGCGATATAAATGGGATTTACTTTTGCTTGAGTCATAGGTGGGAAGATGTGTGAGGGATGAATAGGAGAGCTGTAGTTCTCTGTGACCTGAGCGGAGGAATGAACTCGAGGAGGACATTTGCAGCAGAGGTGCACACTAGAGGGTGCTAGTATTTAGCGTCATAACTATAATTTTTATTCTTTTGCTATTCGGAAATAATCAGGGGTCTCTAAAGAGTTTCCTACACAGTGTGGGACCAAACTTTGAGATTTTTGCCCAGCGTATGCTCACTGTATGCTTACATTTTGGAGTTCAGTGAAATACCTCAGGTAGTGTTTATCAAATATTTCTTCATTATTTGTTCAGGGCCCTTCCCTTTATTGGAGTGATAGACTTTGCTTGGATTTCAGAAAAATCTGAATCAGCCCTCAAGAATTTTAGTAGATTGCTTATTTATTTCTAATGTTTCTCGCCCCAACTTCTCTGTTAAACTTTGATTTTTAGTAAGGTTTGTGCCTTCTAGCTTTTATTCCCCACCCTATGAAAAGCATCCTTTAGAAAAGCTGAGGGTTAAAATCTGTTTGCCTCAGTGTTAAGAGTATGAAGGTAACAGCACAGTATTCCCTCTTTGCTCACTGCCCTTCTCTGCATCTGCTCTTTCTTTTCTGATTATTTTCTCTCATCATTTCATCTGTGAGCTTGCTCACCTAGCCTGACACCTTATCTCAGGACCTAATTTATCTGTCTTTAACTGCTACCTTTGAAGGCTGCACTGATCAATTCTGTAATATCAGAGGATGTTCTTAGCACTTCTGGCAAGAAGTGCTTTACTTTGGGGAAATATCAGAACATCAGGGAGAACTGGTAACCTACCTCGTAGCAGAGTTTGAATACATTTACATTTGTCTGTAGATCAAAGACACTTTTTTGCAGCAACAAGTATTGTCCTTCACCATAACAATAGTTCTGCTTTAGTCCATGCCATAGGTGGAAGACAGATGATGGGGAACAAATGAACAAGTGTTCATGTGAAGGTCTGCCTTTGGGGGATTTGACTGGTGCTGGTCTGGCCAGGGGGATGGAGCCCATCGTGGGCAGCACAGCGAAGGGGACAAACCCAACCGGGTGCATAGTGCGTGGGGGTGACTAAAGTGTGAAAGGGGGTGCACAGAGCCCTTGTGGAAGAAGAGAAGAGATAATACTCATAGGCAAGGTTTGGGAGGGAAGGGGTAGCACGAGGAAGATGGACATACCTGCAGAAACCACTTGAGAGATAGTTAAGTATCATTAGATGTTGGAGGAGGAAGGGCCCCAAGCTCATGTTGGATCCTATAGAATTGAGAGGAAAGGGACACAGCAGGTCCTGATGAGTGATGTTTGAAGAAACCTTGTTTTTAAAGGAAGCTTGGCTGATAGCGGTGGGTCAGTGCAGGACCTGTGATTACAGGGAGCAGGGAAAAAGAGAAATAGAAATCACGCACAGTCCGAACACTCTCTATGGGATGTTGGAGGGCACCCCTGCCAGAGAAGGGGCAGGCAGATGCTACAGGGGACAGTGCGGTGGGTTGTGTGATGGATGACAGGTCTGGTCTGTGACACAGAGCACGGCCTCATTTGTTCTTTATTGTGTTTGCCCTGCCTTTGTCTCGCTTGATGCTTCCCTCCATATTTCCCAATGCTTGCTCAGTCCCGTAAGGTTCACCTTGTGCATTTGGCTGCTGGTGGGTTGCTGACCTCTGCTGTCTCTAGAGGAACCCTTGCTCTTGTATCTCTTTGTAATCGTGCGCACCCGCCGCAGGGCAGCACAGCGGGGACTGGCCCAGAAGCTCAGCGCTAAACGGTCTCTCTGATGAAGCTGCAGGTGGGCGAGGTAGCTGTATTTTTTTCTTCTTTTCATTTGGCCTCAGTCACTTGCTATCTAATTACTGAGCACCTTGTGTAGTGAACCATACAACTGGCCTTTTCAGTGAGCGTGTAATTCAGTCACTGAATCATACTGACCCTCCTCTTTTTATCCTTCTCCTGATGTATTTATAAACTTGCTACACTGCACCTGAGATAGCAAAAGTTACAAAATAACTTAAACTTCAAAGATGATGAGAAATTTCATTTCTCAATGATTTTTCTTGTGCTTTCTGCAAAAATAAGGCTCATCTATAGTTCCACTTTCTTCTACTGCATCACAATAGTATTGCATATGAACAGAAAGGAGGACCAAACCTTTTCAATAGCCTCCTGATTTAAGGCAGAGCTGAACTTTAAAATTTGCTATGTATGTGAAGATACAAGAACGTGTATTGCACAGGGAAGAGGTATAGCAAAGAAGCATCTGTCAGCATTTAGCTTGCAGGTGTACGTGCCAGCTTTCAGCATTAGGTGCCGTGCAGTGAGATCCATCAGCTCAGCAGCGTAGGCGCTAAACCCAGAAGCACCAGATAAAACGCTTGGTTTCAGAACAGCACTACTTTTAGTCAGGGTATTGCCTAAATATGTGGCATTTCCTCATCGTGGGTGCTACATATAAATGTTTTTCTCCTGCATATCAGACCTTGGGGTTGTTCATTCACAGTTCCCCTCCTCTGTCTCTGTGCCTGTCACTGATGAACTTCATGGGCAATTGAAAAGCTCTGTCCATTTGAAAGTCTTTTCCACCTAATTACAAGGACAAATAATATAGTGCTTAAAAATCCATCTATTTTACTCAACCCAGCAGTCAAAAAGTTAGAGCGTGTCTCAATGAAGAACATTTGGAGTGTACTTAAAACTACACTTAAGCTTTTCTCAGTCACTGCTACCGACCTTCAGCTTCTAACGGGAGCAGACTTTTTTAGGGCATTGTCAGTTTTTTTCCTGCATCAACTTGCTGCCCTACGTAACCATTGTAAAAATACTTCTAATCTGCTGCTTTTGATGTGTTTGCCCTGTTAGAAGATAAAGTGCAATTTTGTGCTGTAGTAACTAGAGGGTTATGTATTCTAAAAATACCCAGTATTGTCAGCCTTTCCCTTAAAACATAGGTTTTTAGTTGCACAGAAGCAGGACAGATTAAAATAAAGACTTGGGAGTTTTCTGGTGAATTGTGGAACATGACATAGATATTCCTGTGTTTCAGCAGATCTCATAAAATAGGCATCCTTGGGGTGAGGGGGAGCGAGGAATCCTCTGAAATCAGAAGACTGCTTTGATTTACTTAACAGATATTTGTATCCACAAAATTGTATCCTTGGAAAAATGTTAACAAATGTGTATAAATGACTAGGAGTCAAAAATGCTCCCCTGATTCATTAAATTATGATTATTGTTTTCCTTCTAACAGTGGTTTCCCCCTTCATTTGTATTTCCTTCTCCAGTCTCACTATTAGCCTGTGATTAAATTGATTGTACTCTTCTTTCTTGAGTTCTGACAACAAAAAAATTCTCTCACCAGAGTATTCAGCAGTGCAGATTTGGGCAATTCATTATTTTGTCTCTAGTAGTTGATCACATAGGGTTGTTTGGCTTTTTGTAGAAAACAGAAGAACTTCAAATATGTTGAAGTGAATGTACTCAAAAATGACATGCATAACATTATTGTACTAATGGCATCATAGGTTGGACACTACAGGAGAAAAATGAGAGGAAATCACAATCCCACATCAGGTGATGCTCTCTACCCTTTTATCACAGCATCCGTCCTTTTGTCCATAGGCATCTGCTGTTCCCACCTACACAGTGTTTTCCCTTTTGGAGGACAGGCACAGCAGTCTGTCCTGGCCTGGAAGACACGTGACGCTGATGTGTTTCTAATTCAAGTCACAGGAGCTGCATGTACTTAAAGCTCCTAAGCAATGCCGTGGTTTCCCTTAGCTGCCTTAAGCATCTCTACATGGCATCTTTCACTATGTAAAGGCATCCTCTAAAGATGATACTGGGCAGTAATCCTTTTCCCTTCCTGATTTTAATGTGGCCTCACCCTTCTCCTGTTGACCACAGAGCTTTCTCTGATACGTTTTCAGACCCTTTTGGAACAAATCTGTGCACTCCAGTCCACACTGCAAGTGCCACTGTCGTCACAGGCTGGAGGGTATCTGTTATAGGATGCAAGGAAAGGGTTTGTTGGTGTTAGCTGTAAACTGTGAGGCTTATAAGCATGCTTTTTGTAGCTTATAATGATAACCCAATATTCACGACACTCAAGATGATTCAAGAATCTCTCTAGGGCAAGGAGTCAGAATATCTCCCACTGTCATTAAGGCCTAAGAGTACAAATTACTTTGACTCTTCCATGAGCAGAGGGAGGTGGTGATAGTATCTATTTGCCCTTCTGATTTCTGGACATAAAAGCAAGAGTCAAGATGACACCAAGTTTTTCAGTGTGGTTCCTGCCTGCTGGTGACTTCAGAGGGTTGGTGTGTCTGGCAGGGGGAGCGCAGGCCACGCTGGGGATGCGGGTTAGGTTGGGTAGTCGCTAGAAGTTAACTGCTGTAATAGCTACTACCTGTACTGACTGGGGTTTGCAGGCTGGTGCTTTGAAGGAAACTGAATTGCATCTAGATGAAGCAGTATGGAGGTCTTCATGGCCCTCTCTGGCTATGAATTTTTCATTTTCTTCAGTCTTGTATCTCCTTTGACACTTTTTTTAGGGCAGAACTAAAGCATTTTCTGTCTCAAGTTCTGCTGTCATCCTGTGGAATTTGTTGATTCCCATAGAAACATTTGGAGGCAGCTGTTTGGCAGTCATGTGCTCTTGCAGCAACACCTGAAGAGTGGAGGGAATAGTGAAGTGTGGGTCCTGGTTCACATGAGGACATGAAAATAGCTGTGCTAGAGCATGCCGGAGGCTTACGGAGATGAGCTGCCCTCCAGCTGCTGGCAGCAAATGGGAGGAATAATCTAATAGCAGGTGAGGTGCTAGTCCCTGAGCACATAAACACAAGTTTGGGGCTGTAGGAAGAGGTTTCCGAGCCTGGAGAGTCTGTGGTAATCACACCTGATGGTTTCACTAGTTTCCTCCCTGGGTCTGATACAGTGTTGCAAAAAAACCCAGGTTTTTTAGCATTAAACTTCGAGAAAACTGAGTGATGCTAGATATGGCCTGCTGTCCCTTCAGTTAATTTGCTGAAAGATATATATCGAAACATTCCCTTATAAAATATTCTGTAAAATATAATGAAAATAAATAGAATGCTCTGAAGGCATAAAATAGATTCTTATTTCAGAGGTTTATGCTATGAATCACTCCCTTGATTTATATCCTAATAATCTGATTTATACCCATGTATTGTTTACTTTTGTTTATATATAATCTGATGTCTGATCCTGGTTATCTTCTTTTAGGGCTAAGAGAGGATAATAAAGTTGTGATGCAAAACAACACAAAAGCTTAATTCTTCAGAGTCACCATTTTTCATACATTGCAATGAATATAATAGGCTAAACTAATGCAATAAATTATGTGAGCCACAATGGTTGTAATTCTTGGCTTTTCATTTAATCATAACAATTGCAATATTCTTACTTTATTTAATATTTTCAATGAAAATGGAGATGTTCCCCATGAAGCCCTACTGACCTCTTCAGAAAGGAACCACTAATAACACACCTTAAGTGATCAATTAATAATGTTCAGACTCTAAGCCTTTTAAAATCAGTTATTCCTCACACTGTATCTGAGAGATGTGTGGGTAAATATATTAAGTCTATATCATTATCATGAAATGCCATTAAGTGGAGCTGAATAAATGAAAAAGATCATTTTTTTAGTTTTTTTTTTTTAATTTGTAAAAGCTGAAATTTAAAAACATACTGTGCGTCAGCAAATAAAACAATATGTATTCAGCAAAACATTTCCTTCAATTCCAACTGTGGTTTTCAAACTGGATTTTAAGCAAACCTTTTTTTTTTTTTGGTTTCCTACAAGTCTAAACACATTATGAATGAGGTAAAATAGCAGATGACCAGTCTACCAGTCAAGGGGCAGTAATGGACGTGCTGGTATAGAGCATACTAAGTTATTCTATGTAAAGAGCTATGTAGACATCTCAGAATTCACTTGAAAATATTTGCTGTCTTATTTTTATGAATTTGATTTTTTTAATGGTATTCTCCTGTATAAATTATAGAAAGTTTTTATGATCTGCCTGAACGAGCAGTAGGCGTCTGACAAAATAATTTTCATCTGCCACCCTGCTAGAATCTTCATGTGAGTAAAAAAGCCAAGAAAATGAAAAAAGAGGCTCACATCTCAGGTCACTGAAAGATTTCCCGCTGTACTGCATGAAATACTGCGTGGAATACTTAAGTCTGGTCTAGCTTACACCAAACTGCCAGCACAAACTGTCTTGACTGATACAGACCTGCTACAAGGTGTTGAGGACCATATGCTTGGCAAATTACAATGTCCTGACTTTGACTTCTGAAAAAAATAATCAAATTAATGTCTAATCATTGTAATCCAAGTGTATATTTTCCGTGGTTTTTTTTTCATAATTTAGTTGGAAATGCTTAATCCTAGGAATTGTATAGCCAGTTGAGCACATATCAAATATTTTCTGAGTGCCATCTTTCTACCTTTAGATTTCCTCCTTTTCTTTAAACTGGACAACTTGATTAGCCAAATATTTGGCAGAATATTGAAAGAAGATTGTAATTGCCTGCAATGTAGTTAATGGTACAAGGAACATCTGACTTCTTGCACTATATTTCTGCCAGGAATTTTTGTATGGTTTTTTGTTTGGGGTTTTTCGAAGAGAAACAACTGAGAAGAAAGAAGGATTGTGACAGGGTGTAAGAAGTGTGAATGGTTAATGAAGTGACAGAAAACAAGAGGGAACCCATGGATCTCTCTAGGGTCCTGGCTGGGACTTAGGAGAACCCTTTTTCTTTACGGTCACTTTGGCCCCATGCAGCAGAAGCCTCTCTACTACTCCAAAAATGAGAGCTACGGGAACAAGCCCTTTTCCTGTCTTAGTCACTGGTTGCAGAAGCACCTTCTTTAGATAAATAAATAAATAAAGGCTTTATGGAGCTGAAAGTTGTAGTTCATCTTTGAGAGGCAGCAGACAGCAGGTACAGTTGCTCTCCACGGTGTCAAGATAGCTGTCACGCATTTCAAGCCAAATTGGTTTTTCCCCTTTGCCACTTCTAATGTATATATTTGCACATAGTGCTGACCAGGTGACTTCAAGTTTGAAACAAACTCCTTTTTATCTTTCTGTAGAGGAAGGAAATTTGAGGCTATACAACAAATTGGCTTTATAGGAGATTTTTGGATGAAGTTAAGTGTATAGAGATTGAATTGATTTTTAATAAAATAGAGTGAAGTAGAGCCCTTAGAGTAGGATATTCCAGCTTACCTCTCCTGTGGCTTGAACAATTGGCCTCTAAGAGTCTTCACACAACTGATACGAAATCGGCCAATGCACCACGCTTTGCTCCTTGTGGCCAAGTCCCTTTAGAATCATCCTTCCTCAATGATAGGGTCAGCAGAAAGCCCGAGTGATGAATTGTCAGTCGTACTGAATTATCTTCCCGCTCCGAGAAGAGGCTGTGCTTTATCATTGTGGAAGAATACTGAGAGGGAAGTAAAAAAGGAAGGAGTGGAGGGAAAAATGAGAGGAGACATTTTGTGTTAGTATTATCATCTGTACTATAAAATTACTGATGGTATTGAGGGTTCTTCCATTCACACCACCTTTACAAATACTAAATTCACTTTAAGTGGTGTGAGTGTTCCCTTGCTGAGCCTTTATATGCTGAGTTTCTGCCCAGAGCACATCTTTATGATTGCTGTAAGTCCTTAATAAAAAAGTTTCTGCAAGAAATGCTGCCAGAGGTTTAACTAGAACATTGTGAACAAAGTTGAGAAAGTGTGTTGAATAGAAAGTCAATACTATGAAGCTTGTGTTCTGTGGACTAATTCCCCCAATATGCCTGTGGTAACAAAACAATTAAAAATCAGTGCCTTATTTAAAAAAAAAAAAAACAGGCATCTGGTCTACTGGACAGCTGGAAGACAAAGGTGTGTTGGTGTTAATTATATTCATCTCAGTGCCCATAATCCATATTGTTCCTAAGCTTTAGCAACAGCCACATCCTGCTTAGGATTCAGTTCACATTCCTCTGCCACATTCTGCAGCCATTGCATTATCTGCAGAGGCAGGAGCAACTACAAGCAGTACCAGAATGGAGCAGCCCAACGACTGACCTGGGAGATGACAGCTGTTTGCTGAAACGATTAAAAGCAAAAAGTGCTTACAGCCCCCCAACCATCTCCCCAACAAATATCCGTGTTTGGCAGGTTTCTATCCCCCTCTGCAGGAAGTCGTCATCGCAAGTTAGGAATAGAGGGAGGTGGGGGAGATGGTCTGTCGCATCCTTTGTATTTCTGTTCTTGCACTCTTTGGATCGAAGGATAAGTGAATGTGCTCCTAGTGTTCCCAAAATGTAGTAAGTAATGATTTGCTATACAGCGGTGGCGTAAAAGGGGGCTTTACCCAGATTCATTCCCATAAAAGAAGTTGACAATTGCTAACTATTTTTTGTGATTGACACAGGATCACTAGTGTTGCAATTATTACTGCTGTGGCTGATTTGCGGGGTTCCACATTATTGATTTTATTTTGATTGGAGTAAGACTGATTGCCACCTTGGAAAAAAAGTTGTCTTTGAAGGACTGTGCTGGTTTTGGCTGGGATGGAGTTAATTTTCTTCACAGTAGCAGGTATGGGGCTGTGTTTTGGATTTGTGCTGGGAACAGTGTTGATAGCACAGGGATGGTTTTGTTGCTGCTGAGCAGGGCTGACACAGAGCCAGGGCCTTTGCTGCTCCTCACCCCACCCCACCAGCGAGGAGGCTGGGGGGGCACAAGGAGCTGGGAGGGGGCACAGCCGGGACAGCTGACCCCAACTGACCCCAGGGAGATCCCACACCGTATGACATCATGCTCAGCATGTAAAGCTGGGGGAAGAAGGAGGAAAGGGGGGATGTTTGGAGTGATGGTGTTTGTCTTCCCAAGTCACTGCTACGTGTGATGGAGCCCTGCTGTCCTGGGGATGGCTGAGCACCTGCCTGCCCATGGGAAGCAGGGAATGAATTCCTTGCTTTGCTTTGCTTTGCTTTGCTTCTGTGCACAGCTTTTGCTTTCCCTATTAAACTGCCTTTATCTCAACTCATGAGTTTTCTTACTTTTACCCTTCTAATTCTCTCTCCCATCCCACCAGGGATGAATGAGCGAGTGGCTGTGTGGGGCTGAGCTGCTGGCTGGGTTTTAACCATGACAGTGGCACTATTTAAGTATTACGTTCCCCTAATCATTCATTAAGCCTCATGCTTTAATTAAACCTAAGTATTACTAATAAGTGTTGGAGGTGCTAAAACAGAAGCAGCAGAAACCGGACATACCTGAGGACCTTTTCCCTCTCACTAGAAAATGTCTAAATTGCTGTGGAAGAAAGAAGCCAGTGAGGGTTTTGAGGTTTTTTGAGAGATTGACTACATTAAAATGCCACTTTTTTCCTTATGTGTTTGTTCTTGATGGTTCATGAAACACTTTTTACTTGTTAGAGGGAAATCTTTTTATGTATATTTGCCCAGGGAAGTGGTTGAGTCCCCATCCCTGGAGGCATTTAAAAGCCGAGCAGACAAGGTGCTTAGGGACACGGTTTAGTGGTGGGATGGCAGGGTTAGGGTAACAGCTGGACTTGATGATCTTAAAGGTCTTTTCCAACCTAAATGATTCTATGATTCTATGGTTCTACATATGTGTGTTGGTTTTGTGTTCTTTTACTGGCTCTGTGAAAGCTTATGAGCTTCGGGGCAAAGGAAGAAGCCAGTCTGATAGGCTGCTGTTCTGGATTCATAAGGTCTAGGCTCTGTTTCTATTACTTACCTGCTGCATGATGTTGGACAAATAATCTTTGTTCTTATATTTCTTCACCTGTCCATTTTGCTGCCACCTTAGTTTCTTTTTAATGAGAAGTATGCTGAGTTTGGTTAAGTTTATATAACATTGTTTTCTTCCTTGCTGCTGTTACAGGCTGCTGTATTTGTTTTGTATGATGTCTTGTGTTAACTTCTGTAAGGGTTTGGGCATGTCCCACATACCTCTGCCAGTCACCACATTGCCACTTCTCACTCATCAGTGAAGATCCACTTCTCTCAGGTCTGCCACGCTGCTGTCACCCAATATTCAGCTCCTGTGCAGAAAGAGCTAAAAATAGCTCCTTTTCTGGGTGTAGAACTTTTCATTTGTAGATCTGGAGTTGTTTAACAGTTCACACCTCCGTTTCCCAGTGTCATTACAGAGGTACAGAGAACACAGACTGGCTTCCCAGGGTCACATACCCAAGTTAAGGGCAAAATGAAATGCTAGAAGCAACCATGTGGCTTTTCCTGCTTGTGAAAGAGCCTGTGCGCACACAGGTATCTTGATGTTTTACATAGCTCGTGTTCCCTAGGATGAACAAGATTCTATTTAATAAGAACACATTTACTTCTGTCTGTGCACATATATCGCCACTGAAAGGTATTTTGCTAATATTTTCTGCCTGACACATCTGTGCCTATTTAGGAATTTGTCCCTTCTACAGCAAAATAGCTGTTGCTGAGTCAGCAGTTTCCTAATACGATGTAATAATAAAGAAGGTAAGAGATTTTGGCGAAAGAATTTGCTTAGTATATGCTGGTTTATGATTAAAGGTGGCACCTGGGCTTTCAGGTAAAGTGCTTGAAGAATTTAGATAATAAAATACTGTGTCTTGCCCACTTTTGCCTCCTAAAGAGTGACACATACACGTTAGAAATAGAATAGAGATCTCAGACAACTACAAATTTGCTTTGGCCCAGTGAACGCTGGATAAAGCAGGGCGATTCTGTCTGTTGCCCTTTGTTACTTATCATTGCTCACTGGGGTGAGGAGGCTCAAACATTGCACTTTTGGCGTTTAATTTACCAACACTGCTATCTGTAGAAAATGCAACAATGTACGTAATGAGACAGCCATAATCGGGATTTGCTAAGGTTTATTAACACCTTATCAGGACTTCAGAAGGCTCAGCACATATGCGCTCTGCATTTGCATTATCTCACTTCACGAAATTTGAAAACAGCCTAAGCTAAGGTGTTCTCCATGGCTCATTAGCCCATCAGAGCTTTGACAGAGGGGCATTGGTCGGATAAATCAACGACATGTAACGTTAAAAAAAAAAATTGAGACTTAGTTTTTAATTATATAATTGCATTCAGGGCTGGATGCAAAAGCAGTGTCATAGCTGTGGAGGCAATCCATGTTTATAGAATTATCCCTGGGTAATGGTAATTACTGTGTGGAGGCTAAAGGACTATATTTTTTCCAGTGAAGTCAAGCTATGAAGAAACAAAATGCCATGTATTACTGTGTGGTAATAAGTGAGGCTGAATGATAGCCACTGTTTGAAATCTGGTTCTTAAAATACTACAGCAGACACAGCCTGGTGTAACTGAAAACAGTTATGGTGGTAGCAGGTAAAATTCCGATTAATTTATGAAAATTTCTATTGGTAGAAGAATTCTGGTACACCCAGAAATGAGAAAAGACCAAATGAGTTAAGGCCATGGCGTAGCATTGTCTTACATTGGCTTCTTGGGTTATGTTAGATGACCATGTTTCTAATGGAAATACCAACATTCCAGAAAGTGAGCATGGCCTTTTAGTATCACAGGCTGTGAATTTTTAGCTACTTGCATTTGGGGTGAGTGTAAGAGTGGATTGGATTTGGGTTTGGATCTCTTGGAACTGAACCTTTCTCATGTTTTGTTTTCAGATTAAATTCCAGCACAGACAGGGCTGCTCTCTCATGCTGACATACCTACGTTTCTGGGAAATTTAATTTATCTGTTACATTTAAGTTACTTTGGATATATCATGTATTCCAGCTCTCCACCTTGACCTGGCAGCAAGCCACAGTGTGTGCATACTGTAGAGTGGAAGACACTGTAGATGGTCCCAAGTGGCTTGTTGGGACAGTTCTGGGCTGGAAGCATTGCATTTGCACCCTCCAGGTGGGACTTGGTTGAGTCCCCATCCCTGGAGGTATTTAAAAGACATGTAGATGTGACACTTAAGGATGTGGTTTACTGGTGGACTGGGCAGTGCTAGGTTAACAGTTGGACTTGATCATCTTACAGGTCTTTTCCAAACTAAATAATTCTATGATTCTGTGATTCCCTTTTTGCAAGGTGGGATTCTCACTCAGTATTGAAATGCATCACAGAAATTTCCCAATGATTTTCGTCTATTACAAAAAAATCAATTCAGTCCATTTGCCCTAATACAAAGGTTCATTATTTTAATTGTTCCTCCGAATGCCTGCCCTGATTTAGCAGTCACTGGCCAGAGCTGCTGGCAGCTTTAGTATTACAGAGTGTCCCCTGCTCCCCCCGCCAGCCACTGCTGGCTGCTCTACAGTCTAAGCTCAGCTTTCTTAGGAAAATGGATCAGTCAGTGTTGCCCAGAAACCAAGATCAGCCCAATGCTGGTTTTGTTGTACAGGGTTTGTTATTCAGGGCAGTGGGGTATCGTTCTGGGTGCTGGGGCTAGCCAGTGCCCAATGCTGTGCCACCCCAAAGCTTCCCAAATCCAAAGGAACCAACTTGCAACTTCTTTAATTTCTATAGTTTTATACCATGTTTCAATGTGAACTACTCATTCTTCAGTTGCTTTTTATTTAGTTATTTACTTTCTCCATGCCCTAAGCACACATTAGAGGAACAGCACTGTTTCATTCATGTTACCTTTGAATACCATTTTTGGTATTGCCCCATCTGCACATCCTTCTCTCCACAGGTGGTGTTTTCAGATGTTTGATAGTCTTTGATGGATTGCAGACATCCAGCTTCTAATTTTGTCATCTAGCTCGTGTTTTCACATGCTGAAACTGTCCTGTATTTCTGTTACACAGCTATAGTAATTACGTTATATATTTTCAGGCCTGCTTTAAGCTATGCCCTGTGCTCTTGGCCCTTCTTCAGGACTTACAGTACCCCTTTTGCCTTCTGTAAATTTTTCTTTCCCATTTCATTCCCCAGGAATCAACTTTTTCCTTCCTATCAGAGAAAACCTGACGCTTTAGTTTAAGACAGGGGGTCTATACTTTACAGGTGAACCCGCCTTCTAGTCTGTATTCTCAGGCTACCTTTTTAGTTCCTATAGAGTGTTTTCCTTTGGAAGTCTGGTGTTGAGCAGTAGGAGCTGTTTGTTTACCCTTTTACTTACTCTTTGCTCTTACCCTTGACTGTGACTCTTTATATGGGCTTTTAACATGATTTTGCCTCATCGCTTCAAGGCAGATGTTGGGCCTGTGTTCCTTGTAATATCTCAATTTTACTCTGTGACATTACCTAGGTCCTGTAAGAACTACCACTGAGATTTTTTGGAGGCTTTACAGTAGCTTCAGCTGTTCATTAAACCTGAAACTAAGAGCAGACATTTACCTGATTTGAATGTAACGCTGACAGCTTAGCATATCTGTGGCCAGTCTTGAGAGAAGAATATTAATAGAAATGATTTCGTATTATCAAACTAGTGGGCAGGGATTAAGTGAGTAATACTGAAGTATTGATATTAGCTACAATCATTGATAGTCAAATCATAATTGCTTTCTGCCTTTCTGTCTTGTAGCTTTTTATTTCAAGGTATAATAGCTTTCCAAAATCATGTTTCGAGTTTCATATTGCTCTCAACATTAAATTTAATAAATTGCATTGGCTTTGCAGGAGCAAATACAGTCCAGCCTCAATAGGTCTGCAGGGCTCCATGGCTACCACTGTGCTGCGTGACACAGAAGCACCTTTGGTGTTTTGCAGAGCACCTGATGGAGAAAGAGGAGCCAAAGCAGAAGCAGACACCTTTGTCCACATCTTAAAATATAGTAGATTTAATCTTTTTTCAGACATGTTGCTTCACATCTGAAATTGGATCCTTCCATATTAGGTAACCCAAATTCTGTATTAAGAGTCTCTTGACCTTCTTTGGCCTGCATATAATGGTTGTATTGACTTAGCTGTTCAGCCTGTCACCCACCATAATCCCAAGGAGAGGTACTACCCAGCCAGTCCTGGCCTGTGCCACTCTATGAAGAACTTTGCACTTTCCCATTACCTTGCTCTGACAGGTAGCATGTCAGGTTCTCCCTTTACTTTGGTGCCACCTGCAAATCTGCTGCTGTGTCATTATCCAGGTTGATGATGAAGATAATGAAATAAGGGTCCTGACACCAGCCTCTGGGATACTTTGCCCACTCCAAGCCACAGTCAACAACCAGCAGTGAACTGTTGACTGCCTTCTGAACCTGGTGGCTCAGCATGTTTCCAGCCTGTCAAACCGTTTGTTCATCCAGGCCAGACTTCTCCACCAGTCAAATGAGCCAGCTGTGTGAGACCGTCCCAGAGACCCGGTGGAGACAAGCATCTCTAAATTCTGCTGTTTCAGTATACATGTAGTTTCAAAATGGGGCAAACCTCAACTTTTTAAAGAATTTTCAGAACATCAGGGTACCATTGAATAAATATTAAATTTTCATTGTTGAAATACTATAATGAAGTGCAAAACATCTTTTCCTGATATTTTAGGTGAATAGTATGAATGATATGAGAAAGTGTGAGGCGAGGGAACCTGCTAGTTTTTAAAAAAATCATGAAAGTTGAAACATTTCAGCACAGTAACATTTTCTGGTAGAAAACAGATTTAGCAAGGACTGACCAGTTTAATACATGTATAATCCAACACAACCAAATGTGTATCTTTTCCTATATGAGTTAATACTTTCAGTCTTAAGTTTTATTTAAGGAATCACACAATTTCATGCATTTAAAGATTTTTAACTGTCTTTTCAAAATGTTCTGTCAATCAGAAAGTGTTGACAGTTGAAATGATTGCTGAATAAAAATCTACATTACTTCTCCAGCACTAGAAGGATCTGAATTAAAGAAATGAAATTAACGCGTATTGTTTAGATTGAATTTTACTCATCAGAACTCCAGTATAACATACATAGCTTGAATAATACCTTCTATTTAAGTAACACTTCTGGAAGGTTTCAAGGATGTTTGACAGGCTTTACTGAACAAGAGTAAATCAAAAGAATAAATCAACTTAATAATCATTTATATAATGGAAGAACTTGCTTTGGAATTTACTAGGGATGGAATGGCTTCCATTTCTGGAAATTGATGGCTATTTCTTTGTGATAACTGGAGGAGACTAGCTTTGTTGAGTACCTCTTGAGGGAACTCTCACCAGATCCGATGGGCAACCTCAGCATTGTGTCAGAGGGAAGACACAACCTACACTCTGTCACCAAATACCCCCAAAGTTGTGTCCATTCCATTATATTTGTGTAGCATAGTGAAACTGATTTCAACTGGACTGTGCAGCTGAGGATATGACCTCTCTTGTTATGGATGGCTTCAAGCCTGGCTTGGTCATCATTCAATAACCTTTTGGGAATTGCTGGGTTTGAGTATTTGGTACATTCTCTTTTTCACTCTCCTATTACTGTTAAATTAATGATAAATAATTCTAACAAGAAAAAAATTGAAGAGAATGAGTCTTTTCTTCCATTCCCTCTTCTCCTTTCATCTGAAGTAGAAAAAAAATTTTCCATGCTTTGATGATTGTAAGTGACTGAAGGGATTTTCTGCAAACTTTAAAAACAAATTTTACCTGTAAGCAGCGTAAATAACCAAGCAAAAAGATACATAACATAAATTCTATCTGGGGACTACAATACCATCATAAGCTTTCAGACATAGGCTTTTGTGATGAAAATAATTTTCCAGCAATTAGTCTAATGCTATGATTAGCTTTGAGGAGTTTAGTAAAATTAGAAGGTCTTGGCTGTTTTTTTGGGGGGTTTCTTTAACATGGTTGCTTAACACTTTGATCTTTAAAATAACCTTTTGCTTATTACTGCTCTTAAAGGTTTATATGTGTATTTACAGTTTACAAAAAAGAAAAGAGCACTTAGCTTGTTAATAATACAAATTCAGGTTTTCATCATGTGCATTTAACACCGTTCAGAAAATGTAAAAAGGCTGGCATCCTGTGAAGATAGTTTAGGAAAAAATACAGGGGTGGGAAGATCCTGTGATATTCTCAGGTTTGAGTGCTTTTGTCTGCCTTCTCCCATACTGAGCTTAAGTGCTTTCAAAGACAGGCTTCTCTGTTGTGCCTTCATCCATTTCTGCCTGGTCTTTAAAGACGCAGCGCCAGTGGTGGAATGCAGTGCTGCCTTTCACGAATAACGATTGATCCAGCCTTCCTTTTTGTAACTCTAAGTGGTGCCATTACGTAATCTTTAACATACTGCTTATGTGAAATTATGGTGCCAAAGGCTACATCAGCATATAACAAGTTGACGGTTAATGGGACTGTCTGCATAGGGCACCGGTGGTTATTTAAAAAGTAAATATTTTGTATGTGAAATAATTCGAGATTAATATAGAAGACATCTTTTTTCCTTGCTACATTGGGTGTTTACTTTGGGCTTGTGGAGTTATTTGTATTCCCTTACATATCCTGCAGACTGTTGAATTTAAAATGCAATTTAGAGTTTTTTGCCCTGAGACTTACCACAGCATTTGTGTTTGGTAGATAGAAGAAAAGGTAATAGGGAAAGCTTTTGAAGAGTGAGAGCTAGCAGACTATAAATAGTGAAGTCTATTAGGCTGAAAACTAAATTATGGTAGTCATGCCAGCAAGACTGGAAAAACCTGTAGTCAGTAGCAAAGGGAGAATTAAGAAACCTACACAGTCTTTTCATAATTTTGTTAAGTTTTCAGTGTTTGAAGATTGAGAGGGTTAGTTTGAGGTGGTTAAAAACTTTAAATGACAACGTTTTTTAATTAATATGGGTTAATCAATTTATTCATTGTCATTTACTTTGTAACAAAGGAATGTTGGAAAACCGGTGAGACTAAGACGGGTGTTTAGAAATGTAATGAAACCGTTCACCTGGAGTCTTAATTACCCACCAGACTGTGTGCACTGCCCTTCACTAGCAAGCCTTTTTAACTTCGTTCTTCAAAAGAAGTAATTGCACTGTTTCTCAGGGCTGCCGCAATACTGTAGCAAAGGGCCAAAATCTTTAATCATCGTAATGCAGCATAAGTGATTTCAAGCTTGTGTTTTTATGATCTGTGCTCAGCTTACTGAATATGAACCTTCCACTTCACTTATTCCCCTATGTTTGTACAGTAACAGATCTGCATGCTGATTTGGATTTCCTAACTTTAACGTGCCTAGGTACAGTGATGGCAGTTATCCATTTTCCAGAGCTCTCTACATTTCAGTGTGTTTATCTCCACCCAGGAAATTCTTTATTTGATAAATCAATTTTGCATGTTTCTGCTTCAGTAGAAAATGTTCTTATGTATTTCACAAAGATAAGTTGGTGTTGGGAATAAATAGCTGCAGTCAATCACTTATTCTGAAGTGGAAAGATTTGGATTCCAAATCTAAGTTAATGTGACTGTAGGTTGTCCAACGAGTGGCTGATCATACAGACAGAGCATTACTCATAGCTCTAATATTCAGTCCAAATTTAGGAACATTTGTGGCTGATTTGTTTTCAGACAAATATTTGTGTTGTTTTTCCAGAAACAGAAAATGAAGTTCCAAATACCCTGAAAGAAGCCCGTGTAAAGACAGTAGAGGTTTTTTTTCAATAGTTTGTTTACGAGTATTCATATCTAAAACTATATAAAAAAGGTTAATTAAGCAGCCTGTTGATTTCCCGTCTAAGGACACAAGCAAATGGAAGTTGAGTGTTGTACTGACTTTCTCCTTGCAATGAGAATACGCAAGTCTGAAATGCAGTCGCAGCGTACTTTTACCGTTATGGCTTTCTCTAATGTCTTCTTTTCTTCCTTCACATCTGCCGCTCAACTTTCGATATTGATTAAATGGTAACACTGTCTTTGCTGTAATCAAGTTATTCAGTAAGTCCTGCTAAAAGGAATAATAAAAAATTAAAATAAAAAAACTACAACAGTTTTGTTGTAAAAGTGAATACATGAATAATCAAATAGATAACAGCAAGGTTTTGTGTGAACACTATTTATCAGTGCAGGAGTGTGGAACAGAACTTGCAAAACTGCAGTCCAGTATTTTATGTGTATTTATAAATAGGTGTGAATAAGAATATTTTGTGCAATTCCTCAAAGGAATGTGGAAATTGTATTATTTTTTGTATAATTTTTATCCTCATGAACAGCTAGTGAATCTAAGCAGGTAGCAGTCTCTGGTTAAAGAAGCATTATCTCCCTTTTACAAAGGCAACTGAAGCAGAAATTAAATCATTTGCCCAGTGTTTTATATGGATTCCGTTGTACTGATGGAATTAAGTAAATTCATTACTGTCTTTAGATGTAAAAACCAGATTTCTCTCTTCAAGGCTAAATACAGAAGCGTTTTTCTCTCTTTATATACTTGAACTACATCTGTGCTGGTGAATTGATCTTTAATAGTGCAATCCTTTTTTTTCCCCCCAGCTAGCTTTATTCCATTACATCATTTCGTTGCATATACAAAGGTATTTTGTGCTAGGATCTTAATGTAATGTTGAAGTGTAAGCACCTGCAGAGTTATGTTGAGGTCAAAGAGCTATTCCCATAGGATGAAAACAAGAAAGGGAGAAATTAAACTGTATGGCAAAAAAACCTGTATGGCAGAGATATATTAGGTTGTGAAACAGTCATTTTAGTGCAATATTAGAAACCCATTCACTTGAGACTTTTATAACTAGAATTGACAAACCACTAGAAAATGGTCTGTAGAGTGAAAGTTGTGCAGTGCTGAGAGCTAGATGAAATAGGATAATGGAACTTTTCAATCTTGAAATTCAATGATTTTGGGATTGTGAGACAAATCACATCTGCGGGATATACTTCAGGCTTCCATGTGTTATCAACAGATATCTAAAAATTGACCTATTTAGACACTGAATATCTAACTTGCTTTTCTTGTTCTCCCTTGATAGCTAGCTTGAACGAAATAGTTTGGATAATGGTAGCCTACTCTATTTACAACACCCGTAATGCACTGCTCGTGAGTGTGCATTGAAGAAAGATTTGTGAAAAGTATCCTTGAAACAATCCCGGGTTTTATAGGCTTTAGGGTTTTACTGCTTTTTTTTTTTTTTTTTTTTTTTGTATTTTTACTTTTTACAGTACTGTTAAACTGCCTGTTGCAATTTTCTTTCTTGAAGTCTGATTTTTATATCCAAGTATGAAAGTCTCTTCATTTTTGATAGCTGGAATGCCTCAACCTTAATGAAGTAGAGTTTTGTAGTTGCATTTCCCTCACAACTTCATGTTAAACCATTATATTGTTGATGTTCCCTAAAATTCTTTCCTCAGCAAAATTTCATATGGTTATTTCATCTGTAGAAAAACATAAGATCATCGCCCTTGATAAAAAAGAAATGCTTACTCATGCAGTGACTTCTAAAAATTATTCAGATTATTTCTGGGGTGGTTTGAATTTTTTTCAGGGTTTTTCTTGTTTGTTTTTTCAAAAAAAGAAGAAATTGGGATTGCTCAGAAACCCAGTTTCATCTTTTCTTAGAGCCATTGCAGCAGTGATCAAAAGTCATTGCAATCTGCATGGGTTTGATGGATTTGCTGCTAAATTTAGGAAACAGTTCTAGAAGTTGTGAAGTTTCCTTAAGCTAAGGCTTGAGATATAAATGCTATTAAGGCACTTAAAGCAAACTTAACATGGAATATAAATGTCATTTGTCTTTAAAAGTCTTTAAAATGGATGTCCTGAAAGAAGTTCTGTTTAGTTGTGCTTTAGTCTTTAAGGTCACTTTAATGAAAACCTAATTTAGAATAATGTGTGCTGGTGCTATTTTAGTACAAAAGCCATGGAATTTTGCCTTGAGTTAAAAATTACAGAAAAGGACTAATTTGACTATTTGTTCTACTTATGTTTTCTTTTGATCCCTACAGACTTTTCTTGTGCAGAACTTCCATTTGCTACGTTTGACTTTATGTAGTTGAGATATGGGGTCAAGTTCTGATACTATAAATCCAGAAATAGTAAAGCTTGAGCTAAGGTTATTCTGGTGATACTTGGATAACTTTGTAAACTTAGGACCTGAAACTGCCTCTCAGTTTAAACTCAATGGGATTTCAACTGGTAGAGGTGCTGGTTAAACCAGAACCAGATGGATTGTGGCTAAATTCCCAATGTTTCTCTGAATCATATACCTTCATGTTGGAAAAGCAGATTATTTTTAGAATCAGACATTTTATATCTTGGATTAGAAACTAAACCAGGGCTAAAGTCTGGATTTACGTTCTTACCTCATGATAGAACTCTCCTGCGATGCTGGGAGACCTTTTTCTGTTTAAGATCATGGAAATTGCATCTGAATGTGGTCTGGGAAACAGTGCTTTTCTACTGTGGTTGTGAACTCAAGTACAGGACTGGATTTTATATTGCGAATGCTTTTCCAAACCAAGAAAGGTTTTGAGGAAAACTCACTTTGGCATGATAACGTCTATGCTAATACATCCCAAAGAGGAGTAACCAAAAATAATCCATTAAGTCAAGGTGGTTTCTTGTCTCCCATCCATGCTTTGGAGAATTTTCACTTTTTATTAGCTAATAGAATTTAAATGAAGACTTGAAGTTCACTGTAGAAGACCAATAATTTACATGTACAAAAATTCACAAGAGTTCAATCAAAAGTTTCCAAAGAACCTTACTATAGATAATTTTTACCCCTGGAAAAGAAAAAAAGGTGTTTTGGTAACTGAATTGTTATCTACTGTTTCTTGACACTGTTATATCTGTGCTTCGTATGAATCCGCATGAGCTGTTGCTACCTCTCTATTAACTTCTTTGTGCTTAATTCTCTCCTTATTATTCTGCAGTAATTTTCATTCTTCATCTGCTTCAGAAATTTTGTCTGATGTGATTCTGGGGTAACAACAAGAACTAAGTCCTGAACTGGATTGTACATCCTGTCTGTATGGTTCATCTTAGGAGTGCTTGTCATAGGAAAATACAGTCTCAAAGCAAAATAGTGTAGGTGCTGTTTCTCAGATGGCACTGCATAATATTGTGAATTACTTCATCAACTAGTGACTCATTGTAAAATGTAATTTGTTACATGCATTCAGGTAGAAAGGAGTATGTATAAAAATATTATTTCATTTCCTGAACGCCATGCTAAACTAATTGCACCCTGTGAGCATGATGGTTAATGGGAAATGATCTGTAAAAGGACCACACTCCTGTTGTCAGAACAGTGGTTTACATGTAGATGTGTGTGCCCATACAGGTAGTGACAATTTGTAATTTCATATTGATCTTTTCACCATCAGAGACTCTAAATCTTACATTTATAATGTAGAATTGATAGCTTTGAAAGTCAGGCAGTCAGATACAAATGTCTCAAATGTTGCCCTTGTTTCATTTGGATCCAGAACATTTTTCCAGAAACCATTCTGCTGCAAGAGATTTTGCAATTGCAAGATAGTTTTCCTGTTAAAGTGCTTGCACAGTTCCACTGAAGTTAAGATAATTACTTGGCTCTATGAAATTAGTGAAACAGAGAGATACTTTTTGGATTCCCGTATAGTTTATTGTCTTCATTATTTGCCTTAAAGCACATTGATGAATAATGTAGTTGTTATTAAACTGGAGGAAGCTGAAAACTTTGAGATTCATTTCATGTTATGTAAATCTCTGCCAAATATCAGGTACCTTTTGAGAATGAGCACCCTGTTGATAAAAATTTGTATATTTGTAAATTTGGACAGCAGAACTAATACTGCACTGGCAGCATTTTGCATCTGTTCACAACTTTTGGAAGCAGCAGTTTAAAATGTACCATCTGTAATCACCAACTGCTTAAAAAGAGGATAAAGAATGTTTGCTATTAGCTGTTAACATGGATCGAGGCATTTAAAAGATCTTGTGAGTCAAGCTAAGTGACATTTCTTCATGTAATGTTCCACTCCTGTTGACTGGGAAGGAGCTCTAGGTACAAACTGCATCACCAGTTCCATGTGTCGAGTCCTGCCTCTCCTACAGCATAGATACAGTAACATACAATCTTTTCTTTGTTTGGAATGATCTGAGACCCTGCTGGATTAATTAATGTTCATTCTCCCGTTTTTTTGTCACCTCCCCCTGCATTTCTTGCTGGGATGGTGTTACCCAAGGCAGTTGTGCATTCTCTGCCTCTTTGACCTCTTGTCCGAGCACTGAGTAGCAACTCTGTCTTTGAACACATTCTGCTTCTGGTGGTGCTCAGTTGCTGTGGTACCTGTACAGTTGGGAAGCACGCCAAAACAATTTCTCCATAATAGCAGCTAAGGCTAACAATGTAAAAACCGTGGTCCTTAGTTGAAAGTCTCTCTAGAGGCTTAAATTTCCATCTTCTGTAATCAAGGACGGTCTCCTGAGTTTTCTGGTGACAGAGGTTTGCGAGCATCAGTATTACAAGATGTCAGGCCTCAGCAGCGAAAGGAATGTTTAGGTCTCTAAGTCACCATCGTGATTTTAACATTAAGTATTTAATTTTTGCAGAATAAACAAATGTAAAAAATCAGCAGCTTCCCACTGGGGTATACAGTAACTTCCTCCAATAAACTATTTTAATTGCCTGCGTTTTAATGAAAGGACACTCTGTGATGGAGATTTTAAAAGTTAACAAACTGTTAAATGTTTGGTGCAGTTACAGCAGTGGTGAGAAATTATCGGTTTGGCAGGACACCTTTTAAATTCCACTGCCACGTATAAGACTGTATCTTCAAAAATTTCATTTATATGCAAATATTTTGCAATGTGATGCGTACATGGCCTGTGTCTGTGGCAAAATATACGTGAATCTTGTGGCCAATGTGGATATTTTTTTCATAGATTTAATTGCTACAAGAATTTATAGTAGGTTAGGGAAGAAATAAACTGAGGCTGAAGGCTGAAGAAGGCATGACAGGCAGGCTAAAAGAGAAGGAATTTATTAGGGATGTCTTCAAGGAGAGATCAGTATTTACATAGTTTCTATTATAAATCTACAAAAATCACTCACATGCAGGAAAATTTGACTTACACATGAAGATTTTTACCACAGAAATACTGGGGCTTAAAAATAAATGCATAAATCTTGTTTTTGTTAGAAGGTAATGTTTACAGGTATTTGGCTGATACATGATTGTACAGTGTAGGTACAGGGGGTACCTTTTTCTCTAGATTAATGCCAATTATATAAAACACATTCATGTTTCTAAATAGACCGCCTTGATTGAACTGTAAAGTGCAGCACAGTGATGCCTGCAGCACAGCAGTCAGCAATAGAGGCAGGGTGTGTACGTAAGTAAAATTGGGTTTATACACCAAGACATAAACAAAGGGGAAAAGTTATGCTATAAAGAACTCAAGGACATTTTAAAGGGAGTTTTGAAAGGAATTCCCAGGCTTTTAAATGACTGGGAGAAGCCAAAAACAGTTTTGAAAGGCAGTGCATTTCCTGGACTCTTCACTGAGAGCCTGAGCAGCGTAATGCAGCGCTGTGATTACACCACTCTTCGTTTTGCAACCCTTTTTTTGGTTTAGAAGGGGTTTTTTTGGGGTGGGGAATATTAATAACAGACAAGTCCTGGAGAAAATCAACACTGTTGTAAATATCTAGTGGAGGGCGGCTTGCACTGACTGCTGAGGGAACATGCATCAGATGAGAAAGTGTATATTAAAAATCTGGCATGTTCCACCTGGTTATTTTTAACACACTGCAGAAAATGTGACTGATTCCCCTATCTGCTCACACTTCTCTCTTTGAGCACTAACTGTCATATTTCTGTCGCATGCACCACATTTTTCAAGAGGTTGTCTCTTCTTCACCTTATACCTCCTCTTATTACTCCATTATGAAGATTATAAATATACGAAATTGCTCTCAAAATAGAACTACTCAGTCCTATTAACTTTGCTGACTAAGACTGGCGTGTAAAGCTTCTTACTTTCATCTTGTAATTTTGAATTTGATCCAATATTTGTAGGTTGTTTCTTTTTTTTTAAATTTTGGTTGTTTGAGGTTGGTTGTTTTGGGTTTGGTTTTTTTTTTAGTGTGAGACTAGTTCTGACTCAGAACATTTTCTGGTGAAAAATATTGACAAGCACAGAAATAAACTGGGCTAGACTTGGTTTTGCCTTTTCATTATGGTGAAAATATTTCCACTTTTCTAGACTAAATCAGAGACCCGGTCTTTAGCTGAGGGATGGTGTTTTGTGGTGTGTTGGTTTTGTTGTTTTGGGGTTTTTTGGGTTTGTTTTTTTATTTTACATAAGTGTTTTGGCAAATCATTTATTGCAATAGGCTTTTTGACAAATAACAACCGTTGTTATAAATAAAAGTTATGTGGATTCTATTTATTATTGGTTGTGGAAAATAGAAAATGTTATGAGTAATAAGTTCAAATGCCCATTGGATAGCTTCTTGTATTTAGACAAAAACATCTTTAATAGCTTCATTCATCATCATATGTGGAATGACAATAATATCTGTGCTTTTTCAATTCCATCTCAATATTTACAAAGGTCGAAGCAGGTTGGGGGTTTTTTTTGGTTTTTTTGGTTTTTTTTTTTGGCTGGTTTTTTGAAATAAATGGTAACAGGAATTGTAACAGAATTGTTTCTCCTTAGGTAAACTTGGCTCTTTTCACTATACTAATTAGCTGGTATTGATTAGTACAGCATACTGAAAATATATAATGTGTCAAAATCTGAGCAAGTCTCATTTATCTGTACAAACACTGCTATTTCTTTAATTTTCATCAAGTTTGGGTTTGGTTTTTTTTTTAGTGTGAGACTAGTTCTGACTCAGAACATTTTCTGGTGAAAAATATTGACAAGCACAGAAATAAACTGGGCTAGACTTGGTTTTGCCTTTTCATTATGGTGAAAATATTTCCACTTTTCTAGACTAAATCAGAGACCCGGTCTTTAGCTGAGGGATGGTGTTTTGTGGTGTGTTGGTTTTGTTGTTTTGGGGTTTTTTGGGTTTGTTTTTTTATTTTACATAAGTGTTTTGGCAAATCATTTATTGCAATAGGCTTTTTGACAAATAACAACCGTTGTTATAAATAAAAGTTATGTGGATTCTATTTATTATTGGTTGTGGAAAATAGAAAATGTTATGAGTAATAAGTTCAAATGCCCATTGGATAGCTTCTTGTATTTAGACAAAAACATCTTTAATAGCTTCATTCATCATCATATGTGGAATGACAATAATATCTGTGCTTTTTCAATTCCATCTCAATATTTACAAAGGTCGAAGCAGGTTGGGGTTTTTTTTGGGGTTTTTTGGTTTTTTTTTTTCAGGCTGGTTTTTTGAAATAAATGGTAACAGGAATTGTAACAGAATTGTTTCTCCTTAGGTAAACTTGGCTCTTTTCACTATACTAATTAGCTGGTATTGATTAGTACAGCATACTGAAAATATATAATGTGTCAAAATCTGAGCAAGTCTCATTTATCTGTACAAACACTGCTATTTCTTTAATTTTCATCAAGATTCAGTTTCACTTGAGAAACATTATTATCTGGCTTTAGCTATGATGGTCTATATCTGCAAATATTTTTAAAGCATGTGATACAAACTCATTAATGTCGAAGGAATGGACTTTTCTGTTGGCTTTCATGAGATTTAGTTTAGGTAAAGAATGTATTGAAAATACTGAAAAAATATCTCATTATACCAAGATACTGAACTGGGTTGTGACCTGACTGTGTTTTGAAAATATAAAAACGCTGTTCTACTTGGAATGAAGTAGCGCTGCAGCAGAGATGCTAATTCCACGGCAATGACCATCTCCTTATCCAAGAACACAAGGCTGTGGTTAGAGAAGGGCAGTGGCCGCGCTCCAGCCTGACTCCAGCAGAGCAGCCCCTTTATGGCTATTAATATACAGGCCAATTAGAGCTACTCTTAGAGTTAGAATTTTGAAATTAGATTTTATCTTTAAATGACTAATAATACCATAATAATAATAATTCTGCAGTGTTTCGTTTGTCCTCCATTGTTTTCCATTACTCACTGGTGAAGTGTTAAAAGCTGTGTTCAGTAAAAAGAGCACTTGGTAACTTCTTCGTATGGGATGAATGTTTTGCAGTCAGAAGGAATTCACAGTAGCAGTGTTCTGAGTTGATTATTGACCATTGCTATTCACTGGGGAAGGCAGGCTCCATAGAAAATAACCTTGTATAATGCTTGTGGTGTTATGAAATATTTTTAAATAAGCATAATCTATAGAAGAATGAGAATTATTGCGTGTGTCAGCAATTCTTAACAATTATTTGGTGGAAAAATATTATACACCCAGTGGCTGAAGTAAGCAGGGACCCCTATTACTTTTATGTGTATCAGCAACTCAGAAATATTTACTCATTTTAGAAAATCTGACTTGAAGCCAATCATATTCTGCTGGGTAATGTCACTTGTGTCAGAATATTACGTACTTTTATTTCCTTTTAATTCAAATTCAATTAGACAATGATGCTTTAAAGCAATCAAGCTTGAAGTAATCATCCAGCTGAATTGATATGGTCACGTTTAAGTGAAATCACTGTTTTGATTTCAGATCTATCTGAGGCTGCAAAGGGAAAAAAATACAAGTTCAAAAACATTCATGGTGAAGTCAAAGAAAAGGGGGAATGCTGTCAGTAATGGGACCTCTGAGAAAAGAAGTCCAGGTGGGGAAGGTGATGGCTTCGACTGGATTTTAAAATGTGTGGGGGAAGGAGAATCTTTCCTTTTGTGGCCACATTTGTTCCCTGGTCAATAAAGTTGTGATTGCAGTGCTTGTGTTCAGGGGGTAGGGATTTAAACAAACAAGAAAAACAAAATGAAAACAATCATATTGAGGTGTATCACCATTCCCCCTCACATCTGTAACAATTTTTGTAGAGGTAACTCCCACCTGCACACGGATGTCATTGGAAGGATTCTCTTTATCTGGGTACTCTCCAGGGAAATACTTGTGGGAGAGGGCCTCTGTGGACCCACTTTCTCCAGGCATGGTAGAGCTGAAGGCCGAGGTTTCTTCAACGGACTACAGCACTTTAACATCCCTGGAAGCACTAAGTGTTTGAGTTACTTGGGCAGATTTGACATGCTCAGCTAAAAAGTTCAGAATATTGAGCCTTCCGTCCTCCCGGCTCCTGCACGGCTAAAACCCAGATGGCACACAGCACCATGGCACCGACAGAGAGATGGCTCATTTCTGGTTCCAGATACTTCCCAGTCTGGTCTTTGAGCATAAACCAGAAGCATAATTTAGACTGACTTGGACCATCCTGGATCGGTCGTCAGTTGTGGACAGCCAATGACACAGACATCCTGCTTCTTACCCACCCACCCACAGTCATGCCTTACCTGTTTTCCAGATTTGGGTGATGGCAGGGAGTTTTGAGGAGTCGGCTGAGGCAGAGCAAGCTGGTCACTGGCCTCAAGCTGTTGATGTGTCTGTACTTCACGATGTGCATGGCAGGAGCAAGGCTGGGTGTGCCCTACCTTTGCAAGAGGGACACAGGGAGGAAGCGGTGGGGTCTGCAATGTGGATGGCAGTAGAACTGAGTCGGCCTTGGTGGAAGCAGTCTAATGGGGTAGTTTGCAGGTGACTGAGGAAGCTGAGAAGATCATAATTTCCCCTATTTTTTATTTTTTTTCTAAAGATTTAAGGCTTAGAAACATTCTATAAAATGATGAATTATTATGATACTCTCGAGATTCTTAGGATAACAGTGACTCTTAAAACACATTATTTTTCCCAGAGCTGCATATTTTCTTACAATCAACCTGTGATTGGAGAGACATACCTATCATCACATATTTGTGTCAGAACCTGAAAGAGAAGTATCTTTTGGCAAAGTTATAAATGGAAAACAAGAATAAAATGATTATTTTCCGGAGATGAAAAACCGGGGAGTAAATCATTCATTTCAGTATGTGTGGCAGATAGATTAAAAACATTCATATCTCGAACTCAGGTACTCATCGGGTACTCATCAGAAAGAAACATCTTTTTAGTTGCTCAGTTAGTTCTCAGAACTAGTTAGACTCAGAACCCGTGGTATATTTCAACAAATGCTTTAGTTATGTATATGTTTTCACCTTGCGCAGTATGTTATTGTTAATTGACTATTGCCTCAGAATCTTGATTGATTCTACTTACTTTTTTATTTATAACCATTTTAATGTGTATTTTATAACATTTTGAATTTTTTGGAAATAACTAAATTCAACACAACTCCAGTGAAAAAATTAAATTATTGCATGGTAGAAAAAAGGCAAATGTGGTCTAGGAGCTTAAGAAGATACGGATCTAGGATGTATTTCTCTGTAGGAAGCAGAAACTCCTGGGGCACCTGGTTTCTGTGAGCGCATTTCAAGAGGAGAAGGCCATCGGTCAGACCGAGAGACCTCTCTGTTTTGCCAACAGAGAGGTTTGTGTAGATGAAAGACCTGGTGTTGCTGATGCAGACACAGGAGTTGAGGAAAATGGGCTTGATAATTCAGGGGGAAAAAGACCTTGATGAACAGAATTTGGGTTATTAAGATAAATCTAAGATGCCTTTCTCTTTTGAATAATTTCTTCATATTTCTCTGAAGATGCCACTACCAATACCATCTCTTTATTGCTCAAGTTCATTTGCTGAATAAAACCCTGCTATTTAACAGCTCTGTACTAGGCAACTTTTATTACGGATTATCAAGTGAGGTTCAGCTTTTGAGGGAGAGAGACTGATTTACCTCTTTTCTTTTAGAAATCCTATAGTTTGATGGCAATCTTAACTTTTCATTGTGCATGTTGTTTTCTGGTACATCTTTATTCTTACCTCTAGGAGAATGAATACATAAATAAAAATCCACTGTTCCTCTGCTGCTCTATTGCCATTTAAATCCCTATTTATCTCACTCTAGGATGCCAGAGAGGAAATTTAATGTTGAGTATTGGTTCAATAAATGTCAGGAAGGGCAGGCAGTTTATATCCTCTTTCGCAATAAACATTTAGTTCTCCTGACAAAGACAGCATCAGAATGTTGGGAGGGAAAAGCTGGTCTAGTGGCCTCTGCTTCTTTCAGCAGCTGAAAACATGGTGTGGTATTGTGCCCATGCGCACAAAGCTGAATTTCCAGAAGTGGTTGATGTCAAGGATTCACATGCTTTTCTGATAAAAGTAAGCTTTTCTTGTTAAGGATGTTGAACTATATGTGACTTGGTCTTGCAAAATGTCGGTGCAGTTTTCCTCTTATCTGTAAGCATTGTGTAGGTTTAAACTTTTCATGATCGTAATCTCTGCATGTATTAATTTTTTGTATGTTTTGTTTGCTTTACAAGAAAAGACAATTACACCTCTTCCCCATCAGGTTAACGAATGGCATGAGACTTACTGAGCTAAACTTGCTTGTCTTGGAATCCAGGGTGTGCGTTAGGAAAAGGCAGAAGTACGGGTTTAGAATACAACATCATGAAAGTTATCTGAGCATTGTTACCATGTCAGGTGAGTTAAGGTGGCAGGTTAAAGAACTTGCTATGCAACTATTTGGTTTATGCATAGTTAATATGTGTCCTGTGCATTTTACAGTGAGGAAATTAAAGCACACATGGAAATTAAGGAAATTTTTCTGAAATAAAATGGTTATTAGTTAAAGGTACTGAAGTGAAATCTTTTGAGTACCTGTTAATTGCCATATCTATCAAGATGGTCCATGCTTTCTGCATTCATTGGGAGACTTTGGAGTAAATAAGCTTATTTTCCAAGGGAGCTTCACTAAGGTGATGAAACGGCACAGTGAACAGACATGAAGACAACTAGGTTAAGATTTAAAGTTACGTCTGTATACCTGTAGGCTTTTCTTGATATGCTGGACAAAGTTTGGTGAGATGCACTGTTCAAGGATTGCTTATTTGGTGTAAAATTGCCTAATGGTTTGGAAAAGCTTACAGCATTAAATGTCATATATTGAAAAAGACAAGTTCTATGACAGTTGGAATAATGTAACAGGAATAGGTTTCCTAATTTTTTTTAGAATCAACTATTATGTAATATACACAATATAAAATACATACTATATAATATACACATATGCACTGTGTATCCATTGTATGTACATAAATTCCTATACATATGTATCATATAGTGATATGGTATTTTATGGTCTTTGCCAATACCAGAAATCCTTATCAATGAGCTTTTTAAATTCATGTAATTAAAAATTATCTTCATTTGTCAGATCTAATATTTCTCATCTTCACATATCCCCATGACTCTGATATATCTAAGAGTCTTTCAATTTCTTTCTGAGCTTTTCTTATTACCTTTCTGCTTTTGCTTTAAGCTTATGTTTAAAAACAGGAGGAAAAAACCTCAAAATGAAGCCTGCAATTCAGATAAAGAGTAGAATTAGAAATACACTTCAGATGTAGACTTTCATCCCTAAGTGTGGCAAGTCCTTTACGGCTCTTCTGTTTTAAGGATTGTTTCAGCTACTTGTTAATCAAACCAAAACCATCTTAGCCGAGTAAGAATTTCAGTCCTTTTGTCCGTGATAAAATGAACAAGTGCGAGCAGATGACTAACATGACTAAAATCATTGATAAAACATAACTTTCAGCCAAGAAGAAAAGCAGAGAAAAATTACAAAACCTGTCTCTCTAACTTTTCCCAGACACTTAACTTCAGCCTGGATGAAATCCCTGACCATCAATTATTTTTTTTTTTTTGACCTTGCAGAATACCAAGGCACTGGAGAGCTGAGGAATGGGGTTTGTAGGGCTGGCACATCTCAACCAGCTTCTGCCTGTATTTTAAAAGAGTAAAAAAAATACTGAGACCAAGTGACTAGATAGACACCAATCCAGTGGGAAGGGATCTGATTGCTCATAGTGTGTCACAGGCTGAAACATGGAATTGCAAGAGCAGGAGGTGTTAGGCTGGGAATTACGGGCAGCAGTATCAGCTGCAGGACTTGGTCAGCAACTCCTTGGTGCTGCTCAGCACCAGTGATGCCTCCGCTAGGACATGGCAGCACCCCGCCCAGGAGGGGAGCAGTGAGAGCCGGCTCAGCCGGAGCACACCCCTCTCGAAGCGAAGGCTGGGTCAGTAGGATTTATCAGCCTCGACACAGAAGTCTGGAGGAGGACTATGGTAATAGCTTCTGAGCATGTGAAGGCCTCTTGCAAAAAAAAAGGTGCTGTAGAAAAGGGACAGGAATGGTGCGGCCATGCGTTGACACAAAGCCAAGCATGGCCACGACTCCGTCTGGAGAGCCCAGCACCTGGCAGACTCACGCAGGCAAACAACCGCTTTCTGGTGCTGGATTTAGCTGGGGAAGGAGTGGCACATCAAAACTGCAGATGCAGAATTTCAAAGCGCAGGGAAGCATGAAGGCTGCAGAGTGTGGCTGCTGAGCATCCCGGGCTGCCGCACGGTTGGAGTCAGGCAGTGGCAGGACTGTGGATGCAGACTGTGGTGTCTGTCTTCCGTGTCTGTGGGGCTCTGTGTTCATCAGGTGTTCTTGGATCTGGCCCCAAGCTTTCAGCCAACAGCAGCCATATCCTCGAGGTAACGATCCTGTTGAATAACTCGCATGCGAGCCTGTCGTTCAGGCTGTGAAGAACATGGAGGCCAAGCATGATCATTTCTTCTCCCTTTCCTCTTTCCCAATTAAAGAGCTTGTTACATCTTTCTGATAGTTTAATCATTGAAAATTGTGCCCGTGAATCTTGACGAGATGCAAATCAGGGATGCCATCTGTTGATCAGTGCTGCGAGCTCCCCAGGCTCGGCGCTGAGTGGTAAGCTGGGGCTAGGTATGCTTGCTTTATTTCCACCGCACACGTGAGTAGTCACGGAGGGAATCTGATTCAGAGCCTTGGAATGAGACATCCTCTCTTCACCCTCACAATGGGTTTATTTCAAGCAGCAGAAGGACAAGTTTCCTTACAGACATCCACTTTACCTTAGTTTGAAGAAAAAAACACGCGTGAAATTACTGTCTGTCCTTCACCCCTGTAACTAATTCAGCTGGAGGTGCTCCCTCTGACTGCCCAGCGAGGGCCCTGCTGGAGCACCCTGGGCTGTTTCCCCCTCTCCATCCCAGCCCAGTGCACAGGTATCCTTGCAAAGGGAGGTAGACACCTTCGTTAAAAATGTAACATCTGCTATTCTGAGGCAGAACAGTGGCCCATCCAGGCTTCTGTCTAAAGTGGCCAGTAATAGAAGCTTAATAGCAAAAGCAGTGGGCACGCGAAGAGGTGCTCTCTCAGCATCTGCTGTTTCACCGTTTCAATACTCCTGGAGCCGGGAGCTGCGTTAGAGGTGGAGGTAGCCTTTGCGAATGTGCCGCCTCCTTTCTTGAAGGCAGATCTTTTGATTTCTACTCGTTCTTTGGAGGTGAGTTACATACTTTAATGTGCTTTGTGTGGAGAAGTGCTTTTTTTAAACTACAATCTGATAATATCATTTGGCTCTGTCTAGTTCTTGAATTGTGAATAATCATTTCCTATTCACCTTTTCCAGGCTATTTAAAATTTTAGAGCTGCTATTCTACATCCCCTCAGTCATATCTTTTTCCAGTTGAAAAGCTGTGGTCTATTTAGTCTCTTCTCATGTGGAGGAGTCATTTGACTGACATGGCCAACTTGTTTCAAGTTTCTTCACTGAAAAACCATTGTACTGGAACCATTTTAGGTCATTAAGGAACTAAGAAAGGGTCATGTTTTATTTGAAATTACTTAAAATGTCGTATTCTACTACCAAAAATGTTGCAAAAATGGTATAAAATCAGGAAGTGCTGCTTTCCCTTTCCTCCCCCCCCCCCCCAAAAAAAAACAACCCAAAACCCACCCAACCCAACAACAAACCAACCAAACCCAAAGAAAGACCTATGTATAGTAATTCAGAAGGAAGTCTGATGTATAGCAATTCACTCCAAGGCTGTCTGTTCCATCAGGTCTGTTCCTTCCAGGACAGATTCATATCACATGTATTGACATTTAGCAGAAGTTGTTGCTGCAGGTTGAAGCAGAATAAACGACCCCAATTTCATGATGAATTGTTTATGGCTGAAGCCAAGTTAACGTCTTCTGTAGTTTACCGGAATAGGATCACTAAAACATCAGTTGTCTTAACAGCAGGTTCAGGTTGCAAGGGATGGATCAAGGTCATCAGGTCCAACCCCAGGTTCAGAGCAGGGGTTGGACTTTGAAGTCAGCTCTGAACTTGAAAGCTGGATAAGCTCTCTCATGGCACTGCACACTAGAACGTTGACTGCCTTTTATTTTGGTTTGTATTTGCTACTTTTTCTGATTTTGATTTTTAAAAAAGAAGGTGGTAGGGTTTTTTTATTTACTTGCTTGAATAATAACATTTTTATGGTCTGTGTTTTCTTTTAAGTGCATTTTTATATGTAAGTGCCCGAAGAGCTACTTTAGATTTAATTCATAATTTTTTAAAAAAAGCTTTAATATATATTTCTTATTTTCATACTTAGAGAATTTTTGTCCAGCTTTTAAAAACTAGTAACCCCATTGCTCCTATTTCCTGCATTGCCTTCTGGTGTTTGAGGGAAGAAAAAGAAACCCAGCTGTACTGTTTTTCCTGAGCTAAAGAGGCAAAAGCTTTTACCCTCCCTTTCTGTTGCAAGGGACTCTTGCTAGGTCTGGCTCAAAGCCTCTGCCATGCTCTGCTACAGCTCATCAGCGCTGCAGAAGCTGGTTCCTTGTGTCTACAGTAGAATTTGTTCTGAAGCTTTCAGAGCTACAGAATTGTGTGCATTTTTTATTTGGCGCGTTCTCTTTTATGACCTCCTTGGCAATTTTTTTCTCTTGTGCATGCACAGGACTGGTGAGATACCATGTCAAATAATGTAACTAGCACCTTTTCGTATTTTTTTTTTAAAAGCTGGATTTTCACAGCTTCCTACTTGGGGAAAAAGTCCTCAGACCTACCTTTAATATGGTAGACACAGGGTCCAAAGTGCAGATTCTGCTCATGAAAGATGGGGGTTTCGTTCTGTGAGGACTGAGTTGTCCTTTGCTACTGTTTTTCAGTTAAAATAAATGCAGTTCTGTTACAGCGTAGAATATGACCAACTATAACATGATTTAAATTGCTCATTGGAAAAACACTAAATTGAACATGGTTTCTGATTAATAATTTTTATGATCAGGTCTCACATAGCTTCTAACTGTCTTGTAAAATAGGATTTCTGTGCAGAATGGCTGTTATTCATGTTCCTTTGGAAGCTGAAATTCTACTGATATTAAATGCACATGGTTAATAATGGCTTATAAAGATGCCAGAACCCTGGCATCAAAAGGACCAGCTGTATTTGAAACACTTGTATTAAATGCTACTTATGAGCTTATATAACCTTCTTTTTCTCCTATTTTGATAAATTGTCTTTGCCATCAGATTATGTGAAAATTTGGAGAGGGAATTTCCTGAATTCATTAAATTAAAAAAAAAAAAGTATTTTTTTTTTTAAGAATTACAGTTAGTGTGTAGAACAGAAGTCACCTGCAAAACAATAGATGCGAATGACAAAGTATCAGAGATTTTAGTGTTTTTTTATATGTACTGGAATAGTGAATCTCCCTAAGATGTGTCCAGACTACTGAGACAGATGTTACAGCTATTTTGGCCTTAACTTTGCTACTAGAAAGATTATTTTCCCCTCAGCATACAATAAATAAACAGTCAATTCATGGAAGTGGACTTAAGGTGATATAAAAGTTGGACTCAGTAAACATCTTAAAGTTTGGCTGTTTATCTAGATCTCTGGTATGTTTTTCTTGGAGGAATACCAGTATTTTCCTTTGACTAAAATAGTGTTAAAGTCCATCATTCTGGCATTGTTCCACTTTTAGACTTCTGCCTAAACTTAGCTGTTTACCCCCTGCAAAGTACATTGCTTTTCCAAAGGTAGTTTGATTCTGTCTCTTATGGATTACAACTTATCCTTTATCAATTGACTTTTTCACTCCTAATTTGTACCATACTTCTGGTGCTGCAGTGGTAGTCGGTTTTTTCAGTATTTAAGTCTGTTTAATACAAAATAGATAAAGTTTATAGACTTTGCTTATGCAATATTTACACAGAATATTCAGCTAAGCACAATACCAGGTGCTCAAAGGTATTATTTTTAATGACCTGGAGGTAAGATATGGCCTGCTACCAGTACAGTGCTAGAGTATAAGTAGGCTTCAGTTCATTCGATGTGACATCTATCCCCAGACAGTTGTGTTTCTGTAAATGCAGAGTATACTTTTTGCTAATAAAACTGGAGACAATCATCATAACTAAAAACGTGTCAACATGGGGCTGATGTTGTATGCTTTGGGTAGCTCTAACGTTTTGAAAACAGAAAGGTGAATAGACATTTTCTGTGCTTTTTTCTTCTTAATTTAAAATTAAAACTGTTTTAAAACAAATCAATATCCCTGAATTCTTTGCAAGCCAGCACAACATGAGAGAAAACCAAACAGAACATAAACATGCCTAATGTGATGAATTTTCTTTGTCAGATACAAGAGCAAGGTACAAGGTAAACTAACCGTAGTTCATAGAATGGCATTTATTTCTTCACAGTGTGACTTTTAAATGTCACTGTTCTTTTAAATTCAGTTGAAATCAAGGAATCAAATTTACTTTTCCATTATTATTTTTGCATTAGGCTATGAGAATTTATGGCTTGTTTATTCTCTTTGTCCCCTCAATTCCTCAGTCTCTGAATTACATTAGAGCTGTTCAGACTGTAAAGCATTCCAGGCAGACACAGTTGTCTTTGTACGCCACATACAATGTATTTTCTGTATTTCTCTTTATTCTTGCTGTAATTACCAGGAAAATTTCCATGAAATGGGATTTTATTTTATAAGAGTTTACCCACTTGTGCTACTAAATCCCATTATACTGAGAGCATAAATGAGCACTGTCAAGGGGATAAGTAGCAGGAGGAGATGAAATCTTATGAAAAAAAACATTCCATTTAAAATGAACCTAAATATATATGTCCAACAGATTTATAAATCGTCTGCGCAGATGAAATATTATAGCCTAACATCTAAAAAGTTTTCAGTTTCCTTCAGGAGTCTTCACAACAAGGAGTTTTTGTTCTCTTTTATTAACACCCTTTATGAGGAAACAAAACGTTCAGAAAATATCTACTGCAATATTAGAAGGAGCCCATTAATTCTTATCTTTATTTGTTCAGTGTGTAATTTCCACAGAAAATTATTTTATTAAAATTAATATGAGCTCCAAGAAGACATATTTCTACCTCACTTTTACTTTTAAGGTTGCAAGTCATCATTCTATCATGACTCTGTAGGATACAAAATGGAAAAAAGGAAATTCACTGGCTAATTAATGTGAAAGCGCGTGAACTTTTGATGTCCCTTTGTGATTTGCATCTTTGCCTTTTAGCATTGTCCATAAAAAACTCTAAGTTCTGCCTATCGCATTTATTCTCCTATACTGGGCAACCACTGTGAGGATACTCTAATGCTAGCATAACCCTGACGGTTTGGCTGATTGATAGACATCCTCTTGCTTAACTTGAAACCACATTTCTGCATAATGGCTATGAAGTCAGTGGATAAGAACCGTTTATGTAGAGTCTCAGAATGCCTTTACATACTTTTTTAGAAAATTCGGTTGTCAGGACTTGAGAGAAAAATGACATTTATATAACATTAGCACCTGCTTAATCTTTGGGTATAGTGCAGAGTTTTAAAAGGGACTTAAATAGTGAGAGGGGACGTGTTGCTCTTGTTCGCTGAAATAAAAACTTGCAGCTTGTTAGAAATCAACAGTGAGCATGTTTTACTGAGCCAGTGCATTGCTGCTTAGTATTATTTCTATTTATTACATTGAGTATTATATCCTGGTTTTCCCTTCATCGTTTTTACCTTCGTAAATCTTACTTTTAAGGGTCCAAAAGTGTTTGGAAGTTTTTCCAGAAAGCTATAACACAGTAGACATAAACAAACGCTGAGGTCAGAGATTTTACTTTTTGATGTGTTGGCTATCTTATAATTAAGGTTGGCTATTACAATTAATTACAGTGTTCCAATTAAGATCCCTTGTTGCTATGGTTATCTCATTGCTGTAATCTGCTCGCATCCACTGCGTTGCTCGTTGAAGGCTGTCGGCTGCCTGGCTGAGAACTAACTTCACATCCCTCAGAGTGACTGAGAGGGGGTCCTGGAATCGTGTTTTGCAAAAATCACAGTTACTTATTTATACCTTTAAAATAAGAGACTTTGTGCAGTGAAAGAGGCTTAGGAAGAAACAGCATATCATGTATTACTGCCAAAAAATTCTATATTCACTGCTTAAAATATCTGTCCATTAAGATAATTCTGTGCACCCCCCTTGCCACAGGGTCTAAGTTTCTCACAACTTTTTATGTCCTTCATTTCACTGTCTGACAGAGATTCCTGCCTCTTCAACAAGGCAGTAGGGGACAGAGACAGCAAACGACTCAGGCGAAATGAATCACGTAAAGCACATCTGTAGTTTATGGGTTTGGGCTGCCTTTTCGATCCCAGACCAACATTTCTTCCCCGCACAAAGAGGCTTGTGGTCACTATAAACAGGATTTTCACAGGACCGCCATATGCTGTGGAGTTCCTCCTGCTCTGAAGTGCTTAGCATCTTCAGAGCTGAGTACATTTATAAAATTATTAATACATTCAGAGATTCTTATCATGTACTTATGTTCCATCTGAGAAGTGGTAGAGAAAAATTGCTATTTCTATTTTTAGAGTAGTTTCAGTGAGCTTACACTAAAAAGGTCACCTATGTATTCCTGTGGTGCATTGTGCCAGGGAATAGGGTCCCTAGGCACTACCATGAAAACAAATAGTATTTCCTAATTATAACAGAAACCAAGGATTGTTGGAGGTGGAGCATGAGTCATAAGTCTCCAAAATAAAGTAAACATTATTTAAGGTTTACTTTGCAAAAGTATTTAAAAACATTTATAAGATCATACTAGACTAGACAACTTGCAGAAGTTGAGCGAATGACTGCCCTATTGCACTTTAATAAACTCAATGAAAATAAAAAAAATCAAAGCAGTCTACACCCTCTGCACAATATAGGTCCATTATATTTCCACTTATCAAGCACATATTTGTAGCCTATTTGTAGCCATTTTCTTTCCTGAATGTGTTTTAACCGTATTAGGGTGTTTTTCAGTGGCAGCCATGACGATGTGTGGTATTTGGTGCAGCTGACACGTTTGTCCCTGTTTCAGATGCTGCGCTAACAGGGGCATCAGCCAGGCGGCTTTTTAATAATCTCTCTTCTCATCTGTAGCTACAATATTAGCAGATAGCAGTGAAGAATGATTCCCGTTCTAGCGGGAACTAGCTGCTGCTTCAATTTACTGTTAAAACTACTAGATCCCTGCAGTGCCACCCTTTTTTTTTTTTTTTTTTCTCTGCATTTTTTTAATTCGCTGGGCTTATGCTTGGCATTTGTGTTTACAACATGTTGGTGTTCAGTCTGGATTCATGTCTCACCATCCTGAAATTACTCTAAGTTGTTTAATCACAAAAGAACCTCAAATTAGTACAAGGGGTGAGGTGGGGAAAGAATTAGTAGGTGGTGCTGTTGATTTTTTATTCTCCAGTGTCCTGCTTTGGGCTGGGATGGAGTTCATTTTCTTCCTAGTAGCTGGCATGGTGCCGCGGTTTGGATTTAGGATGAGAATAATGTTGATAACATGCTGATGCTTTAGTTGCTGCTGAGCAGCCAAGGACTTTTCAGCTTCTCATACTGCCCTGCCAGCGAGGGGGCTGGAGGCGCACAAGAAGCTGGGAGGGGACGCAGCCAGGACAGCTGCCCCAAACTGGCCAAGGGGATATTACATACCATATGACGTCATGCTGAACAAAAAACTCGGGGGAGTTGGTGGGGGGAGCATGGCTGCTGCTCAGGAACTGGCTGAGCATTGGTCAGCAGGTGGTGAGCAATTGCATTGTGCATCATTTGTTTTGTATATTCTCTTATCATTGTTGTTATTATTTTCCCTTCCTTTTCTGTCCTATTAAATTGTCTTTATCTCAGCCCACAAGTTTTACCTTTTTCCTGATCCTCTCCCCCGTCCCACTGGGGAGGGTGGGAGTGAGTGAGTGGCTGGGTGGTGTTCAGCTGCCGGCTGGGTTAAGCCGCGACATCCAGGGGCAGAATTCACACCAGTTTGTAGCATGATGCTGTTCCTGAGAGCATGGCTTTCTCAACATCTCCATTTCAAATGCTGTTCTTTAGAGTCAAGTCCAAAAGTATCATCTTTCTCAGACACGTTTTTTTTCTTTCCTTACTCTCTTTACAGTCCAGAAAGGTGTGTGTAACTAGAAACATTCCAGACTTCATGTACACGTATAGGCGATGTGCAGATAAAATAATGTATTTTAAAAAAAAATAAAATAAAAAAGTTAAGGTTTTTTTTCTGGTCAAAGAAATCAGAATTGCCTTCCTGTGAGCTGGATCTGTTGTTAGGGTGAGCTCAATGTTCTGTCGCTTTGGTTTGCTGACATGAAGTTTCTCAGAGTGATGAGCAAGAAATGAAACCTCCTCTGACAGGAGAGGAGATACTTTATCAGCAGCTTGATCACTGTTGATAATGCAGTGCTATAATCTCTCCAGATTGGGAAAAAAGAATACATATTTTTTGTTATTGGTTCTGTTCTTGTGGGACTCGGTAGTTAGCACATTTGTGGTCAGCGCAAGTCACGCCCTCACTGTGTGGTTAAGTTGAATTATGTCCATTTGGATGGGAGCAGCAGCACAATGCGATGACTCCTGCCCTTCTGAGAGTGACTGCCTTTGCCCTCAAAGCGTTCTCTAATTTGAGCTGTGACCTGTATGAATATTTGGCTGGAGTTAAAAATCCTCTCCTGGAAAAGTGATATGAAGCAAATTCCGGTACTTGAGACTTTTCCTTATGAAAGGCTGTTGCTCTGTGTCCCCTCATGAGGAAAGGCGTCTGGCTACTCAGAACTGGCATAAAGTGCTTTTCACAGGGTTTGGAGGAAACGAGATGACTCGAGTGTCTGTTCTTATCACAAATAGGGCCTTACAGGTCTGTGTGGATCTTGGGCTTGGGACAAAAATCTCTCGGTATGTGTCTATGTGTGTCCTGGGGGAGAAGGGCTTTGCTGATCTGCATTCCTGTGTCTGTATTTGCTCATGCCTGCTAAGACAAGTAGTTCATCCCATACTGTGTGCACAATAATGTACTTGGCACTTACACCGAGGTTTTCAACAAAACATCTCAAAGCTTTGAATCTCAAAGATTTCAAGCATGAAAAAAATTTCAGGAGCAATGTACTGGGAATTAGTAGCCCTGTGTGCAATGCTAGAGATGAAGGACAACACTCCGATGTCAACTTTTTCATTAAGCTGTGTCATTAAATTAAAGCCAAACCTCTTTGTCAGGTTCTTTTTTTTGAAGAATGTCATGCTGGAAAAACAAACATGTTGTTTTAACATTTGCTAAATAAAGCCTCTTATTTAAAATTAGTTGTTAACTTTGTAGAAAAATAATACTTTTACAAATCTTAAGAAATGGGGGGAAAAAAGCTGAAATTAAATTTTCATGTCAGATAGGAAAGTAACTTAAGGCTCTAGGATATACATAGTATCAAGGGAGGTAATTAAGGTGATGAGGGTGTAGGAATACAATGTAGTCTCAACAAAAGCTTTTCCTGTGATGTCTGTAACTTTATATTTTTATCTTCCAGTAGCCCTCTGATAAGTAAATTATTATTAATTTCTTTGACTGTATACGTTTGGGACATAGCTAGTTCCTTGTGATTTAAAAATAGTTTCTAGAACATACGTCGTCTAAACAGATTGTGTATATGTAAAATGTCTGTAACTACACAATTGTTTTATAGTAAAAAAAGAAAAGTTTTTTGTCATTTTCCGATCTGGTGGTTAAGCAGAACTAAAAGAAAACTACGGACTTGAGTATGCAGTTTGATGCATGTGATGCACAGTAAAAGAGCCCTCCTAACACACCCTCTTAAGAAATTACTTAATGAATAATGCTGAATCCCTTCATTAATTTTATATTTGCTGCAGTAAAGTGGTAAAGCACTAGGACATCTCAATTATATGAAGGATAGTTTTAGATAAGTACAACTTTTTGAACTTTTGGTGGAAAATATGGGTAGTAAAATTTTGGTGGCAGTTACATATCAGTGGGAACCTTTGCTTGCAGGAATTTGGTAAGGATCTTTACAATCAATAGGGAGCCTCCAGCAGCGAAAGCTGCAATTTTTGAACTTGCAGAGTAGGAAAGCTTAGCTTCAAGTTAAAGAACACATCTCCTCTTTCTGCTGGTGCCCTGCATGACCTTTATAGGACAAGTTGCTTTTTTTAATATATCTGATGTTTTTATAAGCATAACAGAACATCCTAAGACCCAACAAAGTGGAAAGTATCTTTGCCTTGCTCTTATATCCTTATGCTTTTTTTTCTACTTGTTTTCTCTTCCCTTTGACAGTGATTGTCTTGCCTATCGTACCTTTGAGCAAAGAAATCTGAAATACATTCAGAACTTCCTAAATGCTACTAATAATTGTTTTTATGTGATGAGGATGCTTTTAGTCCACATAGACATGAAATGCAGCTCTGCCTGTTCTGAGATTAGTAAAACCTGGGCAGGAAAGGAAAACTCCCAATGTTGCTAGCATTTGAGTTTCCTCTGTTGTAGAAATGATGGTAGGAACCCATCACCTGAAGGAAAAGATGAAATCAAAGTAAATAATTTTGTAACATACATTAAAAATTCATAGCTTCAGCTTTAGTCATGAGGTGTATGTTAATAGATATCACAAAATCCTTCTCTCTTTCACTGATGAACAGGGCTTTTTGTTTATTGCTAGACAAATCTTTTTAGAAGGGTCTACATTTTAAAAGGTTTGATTTCATTGCTTACGTGCTTGAGACAGAATGTGTAGCAACTCTCGGGAAAGGAAATGTTTCACAGCAGTTTAAAGCCTCATTTGAAAAAACAAATGAAGAGATCTGGTCATTTTTGTAGTGTGGATGTACTTGAAGTCCTCAGGTTATAAACAAGGTGGTATTAGATAGTTAAATTTGATCCCTGGAAATTATTAAAGCATGAGCACTAGTGGAATAGGAAGCAAAACTGTCAAAGAGCAAATATTTACTTGCTATTACTTATTAACCATTATTCTAGGGTTCATAATGAAACCCAGCAGGTAAGAACATCTTACATGGAGTTTAAAAATTGTGCATTATATTATACTTCCATTAAAGAGTTGCATAAGAGTAAAGATCTATAGCAGCAATAAGGAGAAAGTTCTGGTAAGCTTTTCTCCAAAATAATCATTGACTTTTAGTACAGAGCCAACAGTAGTGAAACCTATTCTTTCCTCTCTCCAGGATCATTGATGATATATTATTACAGTTTTCAGTCATAAATATGGGTCAAAAACTTGTATTTTTTTATCTTGCAATTTGTTTTTTCTCCTTGAAGTTCTTACAGCCTAATGAGGTATCAGCACTGGAAATTCAAATCTGGCAAGAGATGCTAAATAAACAAACACATAAACAACAAGGAGAAGATGAAAAAGAGGGCATTTAAAATAGCTACATTTTGGCTTAACTCTTTTGAAGCCTTTAGCAATATCTTGTTCAGAAAGAAAAGAGAATTAACAGTAATTTGTGCCAAAGTGAATGAATGGAATACCAGTACAAAAAGAACAAGGATACAGGGGTGAAATCCTGACCCGGTTCAAGTTTTTTACGGTGGATTAACTGTGCCTCTTTATCCTGTTGTGGCCTGCCCAGGTCTTGCCATCTAGTTCTTATGTCCATAGTTATCACATTTTTAGTTTTCACCCTATTGAATGAGAATTGGTACGGTTATGCAGTTTATGTTAAGTCCAAAAATTTCACTGTAGAATATTTCTATCAGTTATCACCTATCCCGAAGGTTCAAGGGCTGAATGCTGTATGTGAAATGCAATACAAGGTATTTTTCAAATGCTCTTCTCACAGTATCTCATGAAACTATATATTAAACCTTGACACAGCCATGCTGCTGGGTTCTCACATCAGGCTCAGTATGCCTCCCGATCTCCCCTCGGTGCTTTGGTGGTGTGATACAAGTTATGGCCAGTACCAGTGGCGAAAGAATTCATGTTGTATGCAACATAGTGATTAAAGATGCTGAACCCAGTAGCACTGGCATCAATTAAAAGCACCTTCAGAGACAAGACTGCGTGCTGTCTAATACCCTCTACTCTCAGGAAAGTTACTTCTTAGTAGTATTTTGGTCAGTGCCCTAAAAAATGACGTTTCTGTCAGAGGTTCTTAGCTGTGGCAAACGATGTGGCTAACTTGTAATTCTTCTGGGGCTAAAAGGTTGTGCCAAAAATCCCTTAAGTTTACTGACAGAATTTCAACAAAAAACCTCTTTGGAGCAGCTTCTGGTAAATCCCGTGCACTACAATGGAGAAATATAAAACATATTTATGATGATGTCTCCCTGCTTTCCTAATGCAGTTAGTACTCCAATATCATGCCCTGGCTAAGCTCAGCACAAACAGAGATGGGAAAGGAATAGAAGGGATTTATCTCGCTTTCCAAAGCCCTGTTGTAAGCTGCTTGGTAGACTTTTGTAGTGATTTTAATTTATGTGTTAGTTGTAGCTAAGTCAAAGACACAACTGTACAGAAGCGCTGCCTCCAGCCATATTCCAGCCTACCCCCTGCACATAAGACGAGCATTATAGGTGGTTTCAGAGTAAAACAGTATTTCAGAGGAAAGAAAATGTTTTGACATTTTCTAAATGCAGTGTTTTGAGTACTCGCTCATTTCAAAGGATCATTTTGTTAAAAGGAGAAAAGAAGCTACATTTTAGGACACAAACAAAACGTTTTGGTTTGAATGACTTCTGTCAGTTGGCTGAAAATCAGATTTCTCATAATTTTAAAAAAGTTTTTATCAGAAAAACTATTCTTAAGAAAAGACTGTTATAATTAAGTTGAAACTCTGTTTTATGCATTTTTTAAACCTGTCTGCCAAACCAGAAAAAGCCATTATTAGTTGAGCTCTAACCAAAAGTATTTAAACACAGGAAATCATAATAGCATATAACTTGCTTTGAGAGTATGTATATAAGGCAGATATGGTCATGTAAAAAGAAGAGATTTTACATCAATCCCCAAAAGTGTGTTTTTATGAAAGGACAAAGCATTTTAATGTGGCACATAAGGAAAACATTTTAGTTCCTTATCACATATAACACAACCCCTCTCTGTCTTCTTCAGCAAAATCTTTTCTGAAAAGAAAGGTGTTCTTTAACTTGTATGAAGGGAGAATTCTACTATTACATTATACTTGGAATGAATTGGGTAGGTGGGGGTTTTTTTGTGGTTTGTATTTTTTTTTTTTTTTTTTTTACAATTACTCTTGAAACAGAAAAGAGTTTTGGAGAAAAAAAAAAAAACCAAACACCAACTTCCTGAGTTTTCATATGAGAGATTTATTACTTGTTAAAATTTCCTGTATAACAGTGCCCTGGAGTGGAAGCATCACTATATTCAAATGGTGTATTAACCCATATAGTTTTTATTTTATGTACATATTACATGAAAAAAAAGGATTGTATTAAAGATATGTCACGAGTTATAGTCAAAGTTGGTCTCTTTCTCAAAGTTGTAGCATCTAGGTTATGAAATCCTCAAATATCTACTTGCTGGCAGAAAGAAATACTGTAAGCAAGCTGTTAATGGTATGGGAGAAATTGCACTGTCGTATAGCATCTTTAATCCATGTTTGCAAGATGATATTTTCTTTTGAGGCTTACATGACATTGTATCACCATGTAGACCTTAAATGTTAATAACACCATTATCTAGGTATATGATTCACTTTTATTTGTTGTGTAATAGGATACAAAAACGCCACTCTTATCCAAATAGACCTTTGGAAGCATCTATTTTGAAATCCTTCTGCCTTTGTAGAGATAGTCAAGGAAAGGAGGGAAACTGCAGAAAGGTTAAAATGGGGAAGGGAAGGACATGTTGATCTTGAGGGACAAAAAAGAAATAGTTTCACAGTTCCCCGCGTACTACTTCTTGTGTTGTCCCTTTTAGTGGGATTTTACTGTTAGAGCCTTTTTTTATAACACTAAAGTCTTTGTTCCTTAGTTTTGATTAATATATAGGTAGCTTTATTTACAACAGTATTATTTATTTGTTTTCCTCTAGGCTGTTGCATTTTTTATAGCTTTTTAATTTCATATTCTTAAGTGGATGTATTTTACGTCAGCAAGTATAGAGCCCTTGAATTATACAATATGGCACTTTTAAATTAAAGAAGTCAGTATTTAATAAGCAGTTTATATTTTAAAATGTTTATAATTCATGTTTTCAGATTGTATGTATTCTTGCATTTTCTGCTGTACTAACACATAAATACGTAAAATCAGGAATTTCAATCAAAATGTGGGCTCTAGTTCAGGAAAGTACCTAAGTGTGTGTTTAGCTGAAAATGGAGATGCATTTTCAGAAACAAGGCTGCGAGATAACTACCTCAGAATTAATCATGAATATTTAAGAGCTTTGCTGGATCAAGGGCAGTGCTGGCAGTCCTGGCGTGGTTGAGGCAGATGGGAATGCATTTCTTCTGTAGGCTTTATAGCACAGACAGTCGCAAGAAATGAGTTACGCTGAGATTTCCATTGCATGACTCACACCACGGTTGTTTCTTGATAGTGTGATTCACACCTATGAAAACATTGTGTAATGAAAAGCTGTCCACTTTACGAAATCACGAAGTGGACAGCTTTTTTGTTTGGGGTTTTGTTGTTTTTTTTTTTCTTTTTTATTGTATCTTCACTTCAACAACCAACTGTCACTATTTGAAGATTACTTACAGATTTTTCTACTGTGCATTATAGAAGTACACAAATATCTGTTCTAAATGGTCTTCATGTTTTGTTGCTAATTTTAAGAGACCATTGGCTCCTTCATTCAAGTCCCTCTGAAAGTCCCTGGTGTTTGGCTTCTGCTTCACTTCTATTAACACTGCTCCCTTGGTCTTTACTGGGTCTAACCTAGGGGCTGGGATGCAGAGCTAGAGGTCCTGCTATTAAAAGTGGAAGAAGAGAAAAGAGCCATAATGGAAAAAAAAAAGATGCAGAGCTAGAGGTCCTGCTATTAAAAGTGGGAGAAAAGAGCCATAATGGAAAAAAAAAATTTGGGAAAACTATGTGCAGTACTACTAGTGTCATCAGAAAAGCTGGAAGGGAGACTGTCAGCTACTGTTTCTGAGAGCAGCATATTCCCTCCAAGTCTTTCTGTTGCCCTTCCATAACTGCAGTGACCATGAAAGGTGGATTTGACGTAGGCAAAGCAGGCTTTGGCATCATTGCCTGTTCGCTGTGGTCGGCAATCTGCCATTTTCCTCACCAGTGCTCATGAGGAACTGAACTCCCTGCAGCACTCTGCCAGTTAGTTGTTGGACTGGTCACAGCTTGCCGACTTGCCAATCTTGGTTGGAGCATCTCAGAGCTATAATAAATAAGGACTGGACAAACAAGGAAAATCCATAGTACTGTGGCCTTCTCCAAGCTTATCGTCTAGGTTTCTTCTGTAATCAAAAGAAAGACACCTTCAAAGGGTGATTCATTAGACCTGTCTTGAATAGGATAAATTACTCTGGAGCTGTATATCTATTTCTTTTGACTTGGTCTTCTAGTAGCCACTTGGATTAGGCATCTAATTTTACATGCCTAAAATTAGCTGAGATAAGTCTCTTAGAAGTGCACAAGGAGGAAAGACTTTAATGTTTCTAATGCTGGAAAAATTGCTGTTGAAAATAAAATGTTGCTTGTGACCACATTTAACTTTATTACCTAAATGAAAAGTCATTAAGTGGTGCTGAGTGCAGTACAGATCTCTATAAGGGACTGTGACTTAGCCACCTGATGACATGGGATATTCAGGGTGACAGTTATAATCATTTCATGAGAATTGCTTATAAAAGGCAAAGCATTGGAATCATAGTATCTTAGACACTAAACAGGACTGCATGAAGTGCATCAAAAAGCTAATTACACTTCAAGAAAATATCCTTGGCTTTAGAAGAGGTTTAATATTATGAGTCATTAGTAATATTTTCCTGACTAGTCTTTTGAAAAGTTCCCCCTTGCTGTTCAAGTGAAAGGACATTATTTTCTGTGAACTAAAGAACTGGGCAGTTAAGACCACAAGGCATTTACATTGTCATTCAATCTGAATGTCATTTGGTTTTTAAAGCAAATGTTTATGGGTCAGAAATTGGCACTTTGAAATAACTATTTTTAGGGCCTTTTGGGAGGAGTGGTGAAAAAGTTTAAGAAAAGGATACAAAACAAAACAAAAAAAACCCCAAAAGAAACTTAAAAAACCCCAAACCACTCCGCTAGTAGATATAACTGTTATTCTTCCTATGTCCCACACTGACTGCCTCTGACCTTGGAAATGTAGTTCCTCTCCTCCGCCTTTGCCTGTTTCCTTGGCTCCACTATTACTGCTCTAAATTTCTGTAACACCCTGCAGAAATGTAGAACCATTTCAGGATGCCCACAAAATACTGTCTGTCTATCAAGAAACTGGTGATCTCACTTCCTAAAAGGACAACACAGGAGTTTGGAAGCTCTGTCACGCAATAACATAAATTTCTGCCCTGTCTCAAAGACTTCAACTTGTTTTCCAAATTACTCCGCCAGCAAGAGTTTGGTACTCCTCGTACAATGATGTTAAAGAGGGAGGACATCCAGCAACACTATGGCAATGGAACTAGAAGGTTATTCAGTTTTGGCATGGCCTTTTACTTCCTCAGCATTGACTGGGCAGAATGGAATAACTGGGAGAGACAGTGTTTGAAGTAGTTTAAATGTACGTTGTGCCGTTTAAAATCAGTAAGCTTGGTCCAGCTGTATTTGTGAACTGAAATGATCCCAGGTACCAGACCACTGAGATGCGGTGCTCAAGGTTCACAGAAAATGCTATACAAAGATTATTATAGACTGGATTTCATTTTTATCTGTAAAACAGATAATCAACAGGTCCCATCTAGTCCTGTGAAGAAGCCTTTGTACCCAGACTCTACTTAGCTTTTACTTGAATATGACTTAGAAATGTATTAAAATGTAGCCATTTCTCCTCAGGAACTGACTTTATATAATTTCAGGCAGCTAAAATCTCATCAGTACTAGACATGTGATAAATGATCAGTATTGACCTAGATTGGATTTGATCAGGAGTCAGATGTGAGGAAGTCCATATGTTACAGGGATTTTATCACACTATTTTCCTGAGCCTATTTTCACAACTGAAATTGTCAAATTTTGTCAAAGTATTAAAGGCATGAAGTATATTAATGTAATTTATTTCTTCTTCCTTTTTTATCCAAAGGAATGTGTGAGACACACATTAATTTCGTAGGATTTTCTGCTAAAAATCTTGCCAGAGGTTTTCTCTGTTGACGATAAATACAAATAACTTGTAGATTTGGTGAAGAGCAAGAACTCACATTTTGATATAAAAATATGAATGTTATATTGCAAAAAACCACTTACTGCTCTAGTAAAATAATAGATGCTTACCTTTTGTTGTTTATGGAATAATACTGATAATTTTCATTTGCTCATGTGAAACTCAAGATATTATTTCCTCCCCCTTCCTCTGATAACGTGAGTGACCTGCTGTTACACCCCTCAGCACCTTTTTTCTTATCTCTCCAGTCTCTAAATGAGGTAAGAGTCTCTGCTGCAGAGAGTGCTTTTCGGTTTGAGTTTTGGTTTTGTTTATCTTGCCACACCAGTTAACAGAAAGTAATGGAGCTCTAAATTGTGAAACAGAGCACTTTGATACAACACTCACATACAGAAACATCAGGGGGCGGGCTGTGCATTTCTGCCACTAATACAGCCTTCCAAATATTACCCTAGAGTGTTTATGTGTTTAGTTGCAAATTTGTTATGATAGTGTAACGGAGTAAAAGCCAAAATCAGTGTGGTGGGTTGACCCTGGCTGGACACCAGGTGCCCACCAAAAGCCGCTCTATTGCTCCCCTCCTCAGCTGGACAGGGGAGAGAAAATACAGTGAAAGGTTCGTGGGTCGAGATAAGGACAGGGAGCGATCACCCAGCGATTACTGTCATGGGCAAAACAGACTTTACTTGGAGAAATCAGTTTAATTTATTACCAATCAAATGAGAGCAGGATAGTGAGAAAATAAAAACTAAATCTTAAAACACCCTTCCCCCCATCCCTCCCTTCTTCCCAGGCCCAACTTCACTCCCCATTTCTCTCGGTCCTCCCCCTGAGCAGCAGGGGGACAGGGAATGGGGTTGGGGTCAGTCCATCACACGCCGTCCCTGCCGCTCCTTCCTCCCCAGGACAGGACTCCTCACACTCCTCCCTGCTCCAGCCTGGTGGGTCCCCGCGGGGTCACCAGCCCTGCCAGCAAACCTGCCCCAGCCTGGGCTCCTCTCCCCACGGGGCCACAGGCCCTGCCAGGAGCCTGCTCCAGCACGGGCTTCCCACGGGATCACAGCCTCCTTCGGGCATCCCCGTGCTCTGGCGTGGGGCCCTCCCCGGTTCTGCTCCCCCGTGGGCCTCCCTGGGTTTTGGGGGCACAGCCTGCCCCACCATGGGCTGCCCCAGGGGCTGCTCTGGTGCCTCCTCCCCCTCCTCCTTCACTGACCTGGGGGTCTACAGGGCTGCTCCTCTCACATACTCCCCCTCCCCTCTTCTGGCTGCATTTGCACAGGTTTTTTCCCCTTCTTAACTTTGCTATCTCAGTGGCACTACCACCATCGCTGATGGGCTCAGCCTTGGCCAGCAGAGGGTCCGTCTTGGAGCCAGCTGGCACAGGGTCTGTCGGACGTGGGAGAAGCTTCTGGCAGCTTCTCACAGAAGCCACCTCTGTTTACCCCACCCCACACCCCTCCAAAACCTTGCCATGCAAACCCAATACAGTCAGGGATATTCAAATAAAAAAGAGGAACTGAAGAATCTTTAGAGAATTTGAAAAAATAAGCACGCAACTTAATAATACTAGAATGTCATTTAGGACTTAATTTTTCTCTGTCGAAGACATGATGTTCACTGTAAATTCTGTGTTGCTCCCCACCAAAGCTTTCAGAGAGTAAGAAAATATGTATGTGCACAGAGATATTAATATATATATGTAAACAGATAATATCTATATTAATTTATACTTCTGAACAATCAAGCACCAAGTTTTCCACGGTCTTACTATTTCAGTAATGCATCAGTTTCAGAGTAGCAAGCATACAAGTGCTAAATATTAAAACTCTTGTAAGGTATAAACATTCATAGACTGATTCAAAAGGTGCTCAGCCACAGACCTCTATGTCTGAGTGCTTACTTGAACAGAGAGTAATTTTTTTCCACTCCCAGATGATGCATCCAAACAGAAAAATTTTACAGATTATCAGCACTACTATTTTTTTTTCTTTTTTATTTTTTTGCAGTTGTTTTCCAAAATTAAGCTGTTAGTGATACTAATGAGTTCTGCCAATCTATACTGTATCAAATTTTCCTGCCCATCCTGTCACCTTTAGATATCGGATGTTACCTTTGTGTACATACTTAATTGTGGGATGCTCAATTTTTTTTCAAAGCACGTTGGCAAGTGCTGTAAGGAATGTAAGCTTTGGATCAGCTCTGGAGTCAGTCAAGTGTGAATTGGCTACGGATATGTGCTGCCAAGTCTGCAGGGGAATAAAAAAGGTCTGTTTTCATTTCCTGCTATGAGTAAATTCTTGGGGAATTTGTGCATTCCTATTGGCAAAGAATGACTTGTTCAGATTGTATTTCAATATGTATCTGTCCACCTCCAGAAGATTTTTCAGAGGTTCCTGATTTTTCTATGAAGCCTTTCTTTTTCAGTAATCCTTGAGCAACTTTTTCACAAGAATAACATTTTAGCACTGGATTGGAGTTACATACATTTCGAATGTGTTGGATTTTTGAAAGATCCTTTATTACACATATCAGCTTTCATCCTTCTGAAAATCTCTTTGCACATATATAGCTTTAGCTGAATGCTCTTAAAGGAGCTGCTGTTGGAACATTCAGAGCAGGATGCGCCCCAATCCCACTGAAAAAAAGACTGCAAATTCATTTCTGAATACAAACTTTGTAGCTAAGGAAGCTCACAAGAAGAGTTCATTCTGAAAGTCTGCTCCATAATTTAGCCTTCTTTCAAAATGAAGTGTAGCAGTTGGGTAAATACTGAGCAAAATTTTGGAAGGGGGGAAGGAGAGGGTAAGGAAACAATACTTCCAGCCCGTAACAGGTTTTGTCACCTGTTGTTACTAACTGTTGCAAATGTGATGGGTTGAGTTGGTTGCTTTGTTAAAAGTGAGATATTTTATGAAAATATTGAATTTTGACCAAGTTGTTATTAGGAGTGTGCTTAAGGTGCAGGATGGAAGTTCTGATCTGAGAAAAGTAGAGCAACTGTCTCTTTTGGGTCAAAGCTGGTAGTTCTCAGGGCTATGCTGAAAGATGGAGTTGTTTTTCTTTTGGTTATTCTGAGGTGCTGCAGATATATCCTTTGTGAAAACAAGTTAGAGAAATTTCATCTTCTTTCAGTGCGAAATGGAAACAAATTCTGAAGCATGTTTTTTTGTGAGGAGTTGTTGTTTTACAACAACACTACCAGTATTTTGATGCTTTTTATCCTTAGTTTGTGTCTAGATGGTCTTGACCAGGTTAGGCAGCATTTACGCACAACCAGAGCTCCAGAGGTAGGCTCTACCTATGCTTACCACTTTCAAAGGTCATACCCTGACACTAGCTTTCCTTGTGCAGGATCTGAAGTTAGCATCAGCTTCCTTGTATAACTAAGTCATAGTCTCAGAGTTTTACCAAAGTCCAGACTCACTGGTACTCAGGAAATGCCTCCTGAATTTTGCATGAAAATTTAAACCAGTAACCCCCCAAAATTGTAAATGGATTTCTAAATGCATTACACTTTACCCATTAGAAATCATATGCAACTGCCTGCAGATGATCTATGTCCACAAGCAGTTATCTTCACACATTTTTCATTATTCAGGACCCTCTTTTCTTCAGTCCAGCTTTGCTTTTGGTTGTAGTGAGCATGCTGCTCAGAAGGGACCTTGGTTCTTCTATGGCTTTCCAGTCTTCTGTGTCTCGTGACTCTTCTGACCAACCTTCAGATGCTATAGGATGATCAGTTTCTCTTAGTGATGGATGATGCCCACATTGCATTGAGGTACAATTATACAGAGAATTTATAAGGCAAATCATAACAGGAGGTACATATTTTTAACTTTTATACCTACAGATTTCCAGACTGCTTCAGTTACTAAAGCCAAAGATTTTATTTTTTTTAATGGTGAGTTTGATTTAAGGTTTCTGTATCTACATTCAAAATGAGAAATTTGTACCCTAAAATATGCATCTATATCTTGTATACTTTTCTGAGTTTTGTCCTGATAGTTTCTGAGCCTTAGAAACATTAATAAATTTTACACACACAGCAGCTTTATGATCTAAGGAAGCATTAATATCCTCTTTTATTCTGGGCAACCAAGTATTTGGATATTGAATCACCTGCTCAAGGTTAAAAATGAAATCTGGGAAGGTCAAGGAGTTTAAAACAGTATGTATTAATCTCAGGGTAGTTGCTTATTTTTTCACAAGGATATATTGTGCTTAAATTTGCTTTAAAACAAGCATTCACAGTTAAAATACTGCAAGTTACCACCTTTATAGTTCTGATTTTTATCCTTTTTTTTTTTTTTTTTTGTGGATGAGAAAGATGAATTCTGACACACACTATGTAGAAGGCAAATCAGAGAGTTCTAGTTAGATTTCTAGGTTTTTTTCTGATGAATGCACTCCGCTTCAGAAAGGAGCTTTAGTTTGGAATTAGCATTTTTAAGCATGTTTTTGAATGCACAAATTTACTTTTTTCATGTGCCGCCCAGGGTGTCAGAGACATGGATTGCTCTAGTGAGTAAAACACGTGGTTTTTCGAAGCAGAAACGGCAAGAAGTACCTTAGCAAACGCTGCTTTAGGAGTATGCTGCCACTGGTGTGAATCCAGTAACACCCTTGTGCCGGACAGGCAAATGCTAAAGATTGTGTGGGTTGAAGTATTTCTGAGTCTGCCTCAATACCTCATAATTTCACAACGTGTAATACTAAAAGGTACCAAAAGATAATCTAGCCTTTTTGATTATTGCAGTCTAACTTATTCCACAGTTGTTCTTATCAGAATTAGCGTAATGGGAGGGCAAGGGGAGTTAACCGTTTGCTAATCCATCCACTCCTTGTTCTCCTGAATCCATATAAAATCTCTATTAAAAGATCAAACATTGTATAGTACTAAGTTGAATTCATCACTAAGTTGAATTATGTGAAGAATTCATATCAGTAATTTCTCTTTCTGAAATTCAGCAGTAAAGTTTTTAAAGGAAAAACACCAAACACCCACACAATCCCCCTCCCCTCAATACAGATTTTTTTAAGTATCTCATTATCGGTTGACCAGTCATGGGTAAATTATTTTATTTTATTTCCTGAGATGAGCATCAGGATCCATGGTGTATAACTCTCTACATCACCCTTTAATCTTTTTGTATTTTAGAACTATTAATACTTTGAATTTTCCTGGGCTTTTTGAGATTTGTTAAAAATTAAAATTACTGGTTTGAACTACCCATCAGTTAACTCCTTTAAGAGTCTATTCTGTCTTTTTTTATTTATTCATAGCACTGAAATATTTTTCATTATATATATTTTCTGAGCCACTGTCATCTACTAGATAAAAATTCTTCATTTTTATCTATTAAGGATTCCTGAAGAAAGATTACTTTGAACATGTTGCCAAACCAGCGCATCCTGTTCAGCCTTAATGGGGTAATGTGTACATACTGTATTTGAGTTACAGAAGATTTAGAGGCACTGCCAGAAAAGAAATGAAACAGTAGTTTTGAAAACCAGTTTTTGAAAGGATGAATTTGTAATATCAAGTAAAGTGATTTTCATTTTATTTGAGCAAGCAAGAGAAAGTTCTTTGAATTATCCTTAGATAAGAATCATTTGGTATCTTGTAAAGACTTTTCGTCACATATCTCGCTGTGTCTGTCTTTGTCAGTCAGAGGCGGTTTGCTTAAGGACCTGAAAGAGGCTTGAGTTTGCATTGTGTTTGCAATGTGGCCATCAGTTGTCCTATGTAATTTGCATGTGTATTGAATAGACATCTTCTATGACAAAGGCAACATATTGCTTTATTAATTTAGATTGTATACATTCCTTAGCAGAAGTGAGCAAATAAGGATAAATACAGAAGAAACCATGTCTAATGCTCAGACTTGTTACACCTGCTAATAATACCTTGGGTAGTAGCCCAGACCTTGCATAAGGATCTCCAACTCTGGTAAGAAGTAAACCTGGTTTCTATGAGATAATTCAATGAACTATTAACGGTCTCTTGGGAAAAAAGATCCATCCAGTATTAGCAGTTGGTTCAGCTTTTTGCTAACAATGGAAACAAATTATTTTCCAGCCTTATTAATTGTAAAGGCAAGACTCATGTAGTGATAGGTTAACCTTAGCTGGAGATAATCTGAAACACTGGGCAAACCAGGAAAGGCTCTACTTGAAGCAGAAGTGTTGCCACAGCCTCTTGTTGCTATCTTAGTTTTTTTGAAGGAAAAAGATTTATCCTGTTCTTCCAACCACTGTCTGGGAGAAGGGAAAAGCAAAACAGAAAGAGGAAGAGCTACAGCATGTGACAATGCACTGGAAATCTTGGATTGTCTTAATCTGATTTTGGGGAGAAGGTGATGAGAAATCACAAAGGATATTCTCAAATTGTTGCTTGAATATCACCACCATATGTGTGCAATGAGAGGATGTGAACATATGAATACTTGTGTGGTGGCTTTTGTCATTCTATAGCACACAGACATATTGAAGGATCATTGTGTTAACTGCTACACTGGAAACCAGTCTATCCTCCAAGGCATCCAAGAAGGCCTGAAAATTAGTGTAAAAATACAGAATGCGTGAGGGATAATAAAACAAATATTAGAGCCAGTTAAGAAATTATTAGGCATGTTTAATGCTTCAAATAGATAATTTTATTTTGAAAAAAAACCCAAACAAGTCCCAGCTGTTTTGAGTCTTGCACAGCTCCCCCTCTCTACTTCCTCTGTCTCTGAGGTTTTTAGGGCAGAGGTGGGGAAGGGATGCTAAAGTAAAATTTAGGAAGATGGTATTTTTCCTACATGAAAGGAAATAACATGAATGTGGGGGATTTGACTTACAATTTCAACCTTTTATAGGGTCTTGTATAAAACCGTATATTTGGAGAAAAATGTCAGCTGTATTTTATCATTTAAGATAAAACCATATTTATTTCAATTCTAATGCGCACTGATACATACATTTGCAAAGGATGAATAAGCAAAATAAATGTCAACCTCCCTGTTACTGGTTTTCTGTTGGCAGTTTGTCATGGGTCTCATGATGGAAGTGTTAGAAGGGGTTTGAAGGATGATGAGATCTTGGGTTTACCTTTACAAAATATATGTGTCTCATACATTTATATGCAAATGAGAAAATTCTGCTGTGTGACAAAAGGAGAAAATTGTGTTGGTGCTTTCTGTTTTGAAAAGGTGTTTGATGATTTATCATATTTACTGCAGCATATTGTTTCAGCTAATACCATACCTACTTAAAAACGTATAAAGTCCTTTCAAATTTCTTTACAATGCTTGTGGTCAGCCTTGCATGAAAAGGCCATTTGTTCTTCCCATATTAAAGCTTGTGCTTTCATGTAGTTCTGAGAATTTCCTATTACTGTAAATTAATTTCACTTCATTAAGCGGTTGGGTCACAGGCAGAGGAATAATAGCAGTCAGAGACACAGGAGATTACTAGTTTGAATAATCGTAAATTGGCACCCACCCGCTTTCTCTCTAATATTGGGAAGAAGCTTCTGGCTGTCAAAGCCATTTCATTAATCAAAAAAAAAAGCCTGTGAATGTGAACTTTAAAGTTAGACAAGATAAAATTATTATCTACATGAACAATATTTTACAGCATGGAAGAATGGATCCTAGTCCCTATGGGAGACAGTGACACGGTGATAAAGATTCAGTTTTCTGTGTTGCTTTGCTGTTATTTCAGGTCACTTGTGATTATTCAGAGTCATCCACTCAGCAGTGGTACATTATGCGTATAGGGCTCAGTCATGAAGAGATGACTCCAGAGCACGGAGAGTTTATTATTTAGATATTAATTTGTCCTTTCATGTAAATTATTATTTCTTCTGCCAAGATATTTATTAAAGCTGTTGCAGTGGTTTTTTCCCAGAGGAAAAAATGATAAGGTCTAATGAAAATGTTTTAATGAAAACAGATAACTGGTGTTTATTTCGTATTCTTTCTTCTAAGCCTGGGCCAATGCTTATTGAAAACAACTGAAGAGAGTCCTAGTAATTTCAGTAGATTTCTGATCAAAGCGCTAATCTTTAGAGAAAGCTGAGGGGAGTCATTTATCCAGGAGCCACCTCCCCTTACACCGAATAGAAAGAATGAAATAGCATAAAGGGCCCTGAAAAGCGTCTTTGGTGCAGGTGTTTCAGGGAGGGATGTAAAACCACCCTTTGAGGAGCAAACTGGAAACTACGTGGTCAGAGAGGCTGCAGATGGGGTGTTGCAGCTGCAGGGAGCTGCAAACAAATTCGCCAGGCCCCCAGACCTATTTGACTTGTGGTGGATATTCCTCCAGCCTTTTCTCTGAAACCTTCTAACAGTGGCGTTCCCGCTGCTCTCTTCTTTGCCATCCACGCTGCCAACCTCTCTGTTTAAAGAAGGGTGTGAATTTCAAATATTGCACATTCTGCCCCAAAGGCTGCTCCTGGTATCGAGTCTGTCTCAGCTTGGAGGTGTACATGGCACGAAGAATTTCAGAGTCATGGGCCTGGCTGGGAGAGAGGGGGAAGGTGTATTTCTAGGATGGGGGCTTCTGGAAGCACTTGGGTGGTGGCAACACATTGTCAGCTCTGTCAGAGGGTGCAGGGTGGGGAAAAGCTGACAGGACTTGCCTTGCTCTGAAAGTACTGCACGGTCTTACCGGTGTGCCTTTGACACATCCAGATGGAAGGAGTGGTGAAGCTTCATTCTGAGTTTCTCCTTCCACCCATGCTTGTCATTAGATTACTCAGTGAGAAAAGCTTGTTGTAAAGATTGATCAGTAATCTATCAGTTTCTATCTTATCTGTACCATATATGATATAGATCACGTAACTATGGGTGGCATAATTACTTAGATAAAGGATAATTCTGCAAACATTTACATATGTAAATTCAAAAGGGGGATTTGTATGAGCTCAATTAGTCATACATTTTAAATCCTATTTATTTCAAAAGTATGGTACTGAAAATTTACACCCCTTTTTGAGTTGCTGTCACTTTACTTAAAACATCGAAGGAACTTTGATTTTTGCATCAGACAGATGTTTTGAACATCTTTTTTTCCAAGGCTTCTCATTTTTGGTGGTAGTAGTTCAAAGAGTGATAAAACCTAGACATCGTTTATTTCAATTATTACCACAATTATTCATCTGAGACAGATTTTGAGACTTCCGTGGCAATAGGATGGCATAGCAAAGCTTAGGGTTGGATATACTGGTTTCCCAAGCTGCACAGGCATGTAACACAAGAGCAGGACTTGAGAAGCAATCAGTATATTGAGCAATTAATCATCAGTTATTAAATGAAGGAGAAAGTTCAAATTTGATAAATTGATTATGCTTGGTAGTTACAGAGAAGGATTCAGGCCCTTGTGAAGCCTGGGAAAGCTGTATGGTATGTTAGCTGTTTTTAACTTGCATGAATAAAACTTTAAAATCCTCCTGGAGTTATGCTTTTTGGTTGCTCTTAATCCATCGTGGGTTGTAGTAGTGAAATTTCAAATGAGAATGGTATAAGAATGCCAGGTCGTTGTTTTGGTTGGCATTTGTTGTTATTGTTTTTGTTTTCCGAGCAAGTATAATTTTTCTGATGAATTTATGGCACTTAGCTTGGATGGCGGCTGTATCCTGTGGTAGAGGGTATTTGGAAGGGTATGTATGCATAGCTTTTACACAAATAAGACTACGTATGTGTAGTATTGCTAACTGAGAATTGAGGCTTGCAAAGGCTAGCTATTCCTATTTACTGAGGCCAAGAAAAAATGTCCTCCCTATTTTATAACTAGATGGGAAGATGGATTAGAAAATAATTTTGCTTGGCTTTTGCAAGCTGCTGAAGGCTTGTTTTGCTTTGTCACTTCTCACAACACAGTTTCAGGTGGTGCAAGGTCACATCCCTGAAGAACAGAGAGGGTGAGAGCTGGTGAATCATTGGCTCCATCCCAAGTATAGAGGCTGAGCAAGAAGGTTCAAGTATGAGGAGAAAAGGTGTTGGCATAACCAAAACTGAGTTAAAAAAGCCTGGGCTGGAAACTGAAGTCTTTTTGAATATATGTTATTAAGCCTAATATATCTTATTTAGCCAACACCTAGAAAACAAGAGGGATGCATGGCTCAAAATATCAGGTTTTGTTTTAAAAATAACAGGAAAATCAATGGTGTGGGATTTTTGCACAGCTGCCGTAGACTCTTCAATCTGTCTGGGGAGGCAAGAGGAAAAAGGTGGCAGAGAGAGAGAATAAAACTCTACATTTGTAGAGTTCTGTCTACAGATGGGGGCAAACGGCTCCCTCTGGCTCTGGGTTTGGGAGGGAAGAAGTAGCTGGTGAGGGTTCCGGAATAAAGACTTGTTGAGTAGTTGTAATTAATTTGGGAAATAAATCTTTCTCTGCAATAGGCAGTGTGGAGTAGCTAAGGGAAAGCAAAATGATAGCATTAGGAGTGTGCTGCAGTCTTCTCACATGACTGATAGTTTTTCTGTTTCAGCTGTGCAGCACAGAGAGGTGAGTGATGTCTTGTGCTTGTTGAAAGGGGCAGGAGGAAATCGGCTGACAGAGACAGCCAAGCTGTAGACTTTAGCGAGAACTGCTGAATAGACTTAATGAAAAGAAACAAGGAACAATGGGAGGTTGGGGAAGGTGATGTTTGAGCACGGTTTGTAGGCTGCTGTGAGAGGCAATTTGCAGAGAGCTCAGCCATGTGGTCCCTCATCTGCCATGGCCAACTGAAGTGGTGAAATGTGCTCGCCAAGGCAAGGCAACAGCAAATCTAGCGGGGGAAATGCCTCCTTGCCGCTTGTCCCAGAAGTGTTGCCCTGGGTGGGAAAGACGTCTTTCTCCCATAAGCAGGCAAATGGTTACAGAAAAATGTACACATTCAAGCCTTTTCTAAAGGAGAACCCTCTGTTTTCTTATTCCTAAAGCCACGGAAGGTAGTGAATACATGACATATAGGCAGGAGAGAAACAAACTGTGTGGTCTAATGCTCTGTATTGATTTCCAGGTAAGTGTATAATTTGACCAATAAATCCTGCTTAGATATAGCAAAACTTAAAAATCAATGGCCAAAACATATGCAAAAATCTTGTACCTGTTAGCATAGCTACTACTACAGTTCTGATGTTCTGGATGATGCACGGTCCCTGGAACACTTGCAACAGTGGTTTGGCTACCTGAGTCAGTCTTAGATTTACAACGTTTTATGCGTGTATATATGTGTGTGTCTGTCTAAATGAACATATATCATATGGAGTTGGATATTCCTGTACATCGAACTTGAGAAAATTTGCTCATATTTTTCCAGGAATTTTATGATAAATCCAGGAGTCAGTTTTTCTGAGTCCCTGTTCAGTGTGGTGAGAACACAACTTTGTTTAAAATATCCTTGATGCTTGGACCTGGGTATTTTGGATGTTACTGCTGGCCTGGTTTTCTTCCCTGCGCTTGCCTTTTTCTGTCTGTATTAAGTGCCCGTTCCCAAACATTTGTGGGGGTATATGTATATGTGGGAGTATACCCACACAAATGTGCACATACACAAACACATGTGTACATCTGCCCAGGGAAAGGCAGGGGGATCTGGATTGTGGCTGGACAATTTTGGCTATAAGCTTCAGATTCATGAAGGAAAATACTTCTGCCACCTTCTGGCATTAATCTGAAAGCAATGAAACCACAGGCTTAGGAGTAGCTGCAGGCGTGGTGCAATCGGTTATAATTTGCAAATGCAAACTCGCAGTGATATTCTTGTAGGTTAAGGTTTTGTCTTCAGTTTGAATGCTGTAATGGAGAAAGCCATTACAAAAGACACAGTCATGTGCATAGCCAAGAGTACACATCTTTAAAGTACTCTTCAAGAGGAGGTACCAAGTGGGATGGTGGTAAGAATGCGTTTCTGGTGAGGGTCTCTGGGACACTGGCAGAGACCCTCCAAGTGCGTGTTGTCTTCTCCCTCTTCTGGAGTAGAAAGCAGCAGGTTCAGCACGTCCTTTGCTGTGCTGAATCCTTCTGATGTTACTGAAGGCAAGAAAGGGTACAGATTTTTAAAGCAAGGATTACTGTTGAATGCCTTGAACAAGGACGAGTGACTTGAGCTCCATGTTCTCTCACGTGCTGTGTGCAACATTTATTCTGCACTGGATGTCTTTGCCTTAATTTCCAACTGCAAAAAAGATCTAGTAGTGCTGCATCACTATTACCTTTTTTTCTTCTCTGTTCTATTGAAAACTCTTTTTCAGTCATCTTGAGGCTCACCAGTTTGGGCCTGGTACCAGCCTGATTTGAACACCACACATAGTAGAAGGTGTGGGGGGTTTTCCCCTCCCCAGAACACTGTCATGCCTACTTTCATCAGGAAAGTAGAACCTAAGTTTTCCTTGCTTATGTTTGGTGTGCATTTGTTTGTAATAGTCTTTTGCCAGGACCTGTTAACTGAGTTACTTTACTAAATCACGTGCACTAACTGGCTTTTAATGCAATCTTCTAAATCTGTCAGTTTTGGAGGATTTGAAGCAGCATTTGAGAGACAGAAGACTCCTGAGGATGAAATCTTGTCCCCCTTGACTTGAATGGAGCTAATATTCATCCCATATTACAGTAATAATTCTTGAATCATATGGTTTCCATGGAATAGCATCATTTTTTTTTTAATCTGGGTTCTTCAGAGCTGAAGTAATCAGTCTTCTTTTCTCAGCCCTAAATTCAGAAAATAGCAACTCAGCTACCTAAATAGACTTTGAAAAATTAGTTCCTTTTCTTTGACAGTCAAGCTTTAGTAAATAAAGATTATGGTAGACAATCCTTATCACAATGGTAAAGGATTACTGGGTTTGTACTTATTGCTTTAAAAAATTAGAACACCTTAATCTATTAAAAACAATTTGGGTTTGGAAAAACAAATTGCATTGAACCTGACAAGATGCTTGCCAAGTTCCAGGAGATGTAATTTGGAACGTCTGAGATATTAAACCTTGAATGCCTGAGTTCCTGATAGAAACAGCAACTCAATTTTAACTCTTTCAGCTCTGCTGTAGTCTATAATGTATAAAATGCATGGTTTTGTGTCTGTTTTATAAAACCCAGGGGGCTGCTGCTGGGTTTCTGTACTGTCTTAGGGGCACAAGATGAGAAATTAACTCCTGGTTTACTTGCTCCTCTCCCCTGAGAATGGAAGCCACCATAACACATAAATATATATTCCATAATCGCTTTCATAAACTGATCATGCACCCTCTTGAAATTGAACTGTGTGTATTTTGGCCTGCCAAAATTGTGAGATGAATTCAGAATCTCACCATAATACTTAGAAACCTTTGTACTCTCAGCCAGAATATATCTGTGACCCTACTTGTCAGGTAGGGTCATGACCCTATGCCTTTCTGCTACCATGGCCATGTGAGTAGCAATGGGATCCTTTGGTTTTCATCCTCCTCAGGTACTTAAAATAGTACTTGAAATACAGCAAGTGTTTTGTCTTATGGTTCTGATACTAAACTATCCAAACTTAAACTCTACTTTCAACTTCTGGTGACTACAGGACTCTCTCTCTTTGGTATTAATACTTTCTTACTCTATCGACAACATTTCAGCTGATGCATCTTAGGGTCTAATTGTTCATGGGTGCACAAATTACTAGATTACAGACAATAAACCTCTAAGAAGCTTTTGGTGTTTTTCAAACTGATGAAGTCTCAAATAATAGCAAATTTCTTATTGTTCTCTGAGTGCATGGCCTTATTTTTTGTAGTATTTCACCATAATTATGTTACCTGGTTTCAGAAGTCATAATCTTTTTAAATGCTCTCTAAATACCTCTGTATTTATCATACTTCCTAATTTTCTATCATAGTTAATTCCTTTAATAGTGTTTGCCAGGATCATTACTGATAATGTAAAATAACCAGCTAAAGCTCTCAGGTTCAAAAGGAGTAACTGCTGGGCAAACAGGATAACTGAAAAGCTCAAAATTTAAGGATGGCAGAGGAAATTTGGAGTTTCTTTAAGGTCCTCTAGTATGAAGCTGGCAACCTTGTCTGCGCTTAGCTTCATTTAACTCACGATCGTGCTATCCAACAAGATCAAATTTTTTTCCCTCTGGCTTTAAGATTATAAACTTTATTAAACGCACGCCATGCCTGCAGAACTTTTTAATAGGTAAGTGTTAGTCTTCTATGTCCAACTTTGACTGCAGGGCCACTATCTCAGGAAGTCTTTCTTTCCTTTATTTTACTTCCCCCACATTACACAGATTCAGTCTGTTTTACTGTGATGTCCCTGTTTATTTCTTTGTTGCCTGTTATCTTGCTATAAATACAATTCAATTTCTGACTATGATGTCATCATTTTTGTATTCTTCTTATTGCTATTTTTACACCCTGTACTGCCCTCTCAGTTTGGACGTAGCTGTTTGTATATCTTCATTAACATATCTTTATACTATCACAAATTAAAAGTAGTTTTAGAGACTGTGAGCCCCGTGTGCTTTTTAATATTTAGTTTTCTTCTAGTAGTTTCAGACCTAGCCCCTCAAGGCCAGCACTGAAAGTCTTATCTGAAAGAATCACCTAAGAAATGTCCGTTTTAATGAGAATACTTTTCAGTCGTTACACTCACTGTTTCTTTTTACCACAAGTCTTTTTTTTCTGTCTGTAAATCTTCATTAGCTGCGTCCTACTTCAATTTGCACTGTGCATCTATCTCACCTGGGTATAAATATTACTTTTTCCAGCAGTAGCCTTACAATGACACCTGACCTAAGTCAACAAAGATATATTTTCTTCTTATTCTTTCTCATTTCTTTTCTGCCTCAAGGCTGTGTTTCTTGTCCTTGCTTGCTGACCTCTTCCTTCTCTGCTCTCTGATGACAGGCCAGTCAATTTGTCCCTCATGCAATTCAACAGTTCCTGGGATGGTGTGAATCTCCAATCTTCTCAATTTTATTTTTCCTTCATCTGGTTTGTGGTTACTTCCTACCTCCCCTGTCCCCTTTCCCCTCTCCTTCATTTATGCTTTTTAATCATCTGTATGTCGTTCTCATCACCCATAGGTCTCTGCCCTTGGGTTTTATCTTATTCTCTGCTTGTGGGGTTTGGTCTCTTTTTTTTTCTTGACTTCTTGCTCTATGCAGCATTTCTGTTTCTCTGTGCAGCTATCTTCCCCTATTACGAACTCTTTCTCATGCCATATTTGATCATTCCTATGTCTCGTCTTTGTGCTCACATGCTCTGAGTCTTTCTGTTTGCAGGTATTTACAACTCATATATAGGCCAAATTAATATTTTCTCTTCTTTCCTGTGTGTTGTCTTCAAAAAGTTTCTCCCATGTCTCCAGGTGCATCTCTAGTCCTTCGTTCTTCTCTTCCATGATTTCTGTCAGGTGATAGCATTATGTTCGCTCCAGGTAACCACTTAAGGATGTGTCTTTATTCACTTTTCTCAGCTAGTAACATTTATTGTCTCATTCATTTGAGTCTCTATAAAACCAGATGTAACCCTGATAAAAAAAAAGGGTCCATTCTGATGCCATATTTTTTCACTCCTCTCTTTGTTCTTATATTTAACTTTCACAAACTTCCTGTTTTGACACTACCTGCTTATTGACTTCCCAAGACACTGTCTTTTTAAAAATTTCCCTAGGTAAAATAGTTTGGTTGGGCTTTTGGGTTTTTTTTTTTGATTTTTTTTCTTAAGTTTTACAGTTAAACTGCTCATCAGCCATAGCCGGAGATACCTGCAGTATGCTCTCAAATACATAGCCCTTGTCTTACTCAGAAGTTCAGTGTGCCTGAGAAGATTCTGCAGACTGGGAAACTTGACCACACCACAGACTTTATGAACAAAGCCTTCTTCAACTATAGACTTGGTTCCTGTTTCCATCTGCCATAGGTTTTCCCTCAAGGAGGACAAATTTCATGCCAAATTCCCTGTTCACCACTATTTGTTGTATCAACACAAATTGTTGCTTTCACTTTATCTTCAGAAAAAGAAAGTAACTTTTGTTGGATGCTTTCATATATTAGTCTGACACCTGAATCCCTTTTTGTGGGATATACATTGAAACAATTTTTGTTTTCTAGTCACAGTTTGTCACAAACAATTGTTAAATTAAAAACTTTACTCATCCCATCATATTTGTTGACTGAGGGGCTTTCTTCCCCTCAGCTGGTCATAAAGGGCTTAAGACATAAACTTATGGTCCTCTCTATAAATCATTCTGCGTAAATGATATACGATATAGTGTACTTTAATTTTTGCCAGCAAGGTGTAGGCTACTTTAATTAGATGTAATGGAAGTTTCCATTGTAAGTCCTTTCATACCTGCACGGATGGAATAATAGAAATCAGAGGAAAAGATAGTATATCACAAGTCAAACATATTCGATTTTAAAATTAAAACCCAATTAGTTTCACTTTTTTCTTCCTCTGGATTTGTATGGAAGCTCAGGTATATGGAAATTCTAACACAAATCAGTGTTTTGTCTAAATTCTACCTCAGAAACAATGGGAAGAAAATTACAGTAGTTAAAATGCTAAAAATGATTTGGTTTCAAGAACAGAATCAAAGCATAATCTGTAATGAATGCTGGTTTCCCTGGAGTCAGGAGATAAGCTGTTGCTCCAGACAATATAGAAAGGTTCATTCTCAAAACCCCATTTGTCTGCAACTTTGCAAACACTGTGTGAGCTTGTGTTGGTTAGATGAAGTGGAAATTGTTTCAAAGGATGAAATACATATTTTTAATTTAATAACTCTGCTATACTCTTCTGAATAACTGTATGCAAGCATTTAGGAAAAGTAGGTTTTCCAGTCAAATCTGCCTATAGCCTATTACTGTAATATATATTTTTTAATATCATTCATGCTGCCAAAGATAAAGCTGATAAAGACTGGCAGTAATGAGATAACCACGGGGGCTCCAGTGCATCTCTGCAAGCTTTGAGACAGCACGGATGCAAAACATCCCAAATGGTTTTGACCCAGATGGTGAATATATGAGCACCTACTTGGAAGAAAAATCTGTGAACAAAAAGTGAACTTATCTGTGCCTGCTTCTCATGGGTTTTGTGCTGTGTATGTCCTCAGCGCCAGGTGACTGCCGCCTTTGCTTGCCTTTGTTAAGCCTGTAAGGCTTTGCGTAAAGTCGTTAAGACCGTGGAAGTACCAAGGAAGTACCCTTCTGTTACCACCGTTCCTGCTCCCCAAGGGTTTCTTTCCTCCTAGAGCAGCCTGGAAGAGTTATAGCTTGACAAGTACCCAGAAGCCAAGTATCCTTGTGCAGAAAAAAGAAAAGCAAATATCCTTTCCTCTTGGCAGAGCTGATCAGGAAGAATCTTCTTGTTTGAGATGGTTAAGAAGATCTTAAGGTGTTCTTCAGTGCTCACACAGCCTGTGGCACCATTTGTGCATGTAAAACACACTATGACTGACAAGAAGGTCCTCGGACCTGTAAGGATTTTGCTTTATTTATGTATTTATTTTGCAATTTCAAAGAAGAGTGCTGTAGGCAGAAAAGGATTGGTTTGAAAGCGATTATGTTTGAGGCTGAGGCAAGACTAGCATCTTCTTTCCTTTAAAACCAGATGAGATTTTTAAGGAATTTAAGAGAAGAGACTGCATGTGTGTGAACAGATGAAATGATGGATAGCGGACAGGGTAACCTTTGATGTGGATATAACTTTCCAAGTTCATAGGGTTTAAAAATCCATAACCTATGTAAAATAACAGCTTTGCAGTGTGACTGGCAACTTTGGGCCAGAGGCAATGAATCAGGATTAAAACCATAAGTTCATGAAAATCAAATTGGTCTCTTGACCCTATAGCTGGTTCTTTTGGCTCAGAGTTAATGCCATGATACACGATTCTGGGAGCTTCAGCTACCATGCTGTCAAGACAAAACATAATTCTTTTAAAAGGGGAAATTAGCAATGTGTAAGTTGTGTTTTCAGTTTGGTGTTGTGTGCATGTTAGAAAGCTAAGAAGTTTGCATATTTCTTTAATGATATAGTTACCATCTGCTGTTTATACCTACAAGAAGATCAAGCTCTGGAAAACTCTATAAAGTTATATTGAACTTCCAGTGCAAGATGAAGTTGGAGCTTAAGGTGTTGCTTCTGAGTTGAGTCAAGAGGGCACAGTGTATGAGACCGGTGGCACATACTGAAATGTGTTACACCCTGACTGTGGAACGGCTACTCATTATGAGAATAGAGAGCAATCATCCATGCTGAAAATAGGTTTATTTACCAAGGGTCTATACCTGACAATCCATTTTCAACCTTCATTAACTATGTCTAGCCAACCCCATGTAGGCATTCCAAACAAAAAGAAAAATTAAACTGCTAAATTATTTCAGGTGATTTCTTCTCTTAAAGGGAGGCAGGAGGATGACCAAAGCAAACCAACCAAGAAAAAAAAAAAATCCAAGCTCCACATGCTGGCCAGTTCTCATGAATTTTAGTTTGCTCTCTGTAGTTTGGCTCTTTCAGGAGTACAGTTCTTAACAAAGAATTACAAAATTGTCTCTAAAAAGGTGAGACTTTTTAATAGAATATAGATGTACAAAGCTGTTATCTTCAAAAAGAAATTCAGTGTCTAAGTGAGCAAAATTTAGTTATTCTTTTCAAAGATTTCATTGGGTCCTCAAAGTCGGCTCAACATGTGGCTTTGGTAAAATTTTAAGTACAAGATTTCTGAGAGGTTATGTTCTTTAGTTAACATTAGATTTATGTCTTTACGGAAATGTTGCTTTCTGACCGCTGTGCAATTATCCAGTGTTACCACTGTGCTGCATAGTTAAATGGTCAAGAGTTGCCACATTTATAAATAGTATGTGGCATTTGAGCTTTGAAAAGTAAATTCTTACTGAATGCTTTTGGAAGAGTTCCATATACAGTACTTTACTTTTATGCATCATTCGGTGGAATATGCATTAAATGGAATGGCAACAGAGGCTGAATATAATAAGCATTACTTATAAAATGGGAATAAGATTAAACAGAAATCCCAAAGCATTACATTGAAAAGATTAAAGCTAGAACAGTAGGCAAAGTCACTTATATTACAGTAGTTACCAAAAAACATTACAGTTGTGTAGCCAGGAGAAGTTGCAGCATGTAGTTCCTCTTCTCCCACTCTTCCTTATCTTTTTCTTCATCTCCAATATTTCTCTTGATTACCATTAAACTTTTACGTAGGTTTTCTTCAGTGTAGTTTTTTTCTGATCACCTACAGCCTAAGTAACAGGCAACTAGTGCAGTACAAACTTCATACTATTAGTATGCAAATTGTCATGTACATCTTCTAATTAGCATTCATCAACTGTAGGGGGGTGTGCTAAAAGCTCATGAAAGTTTGGGTCATATTTACTTCTGTTTGCGTGAAATGTCTTATTAGTGACTGCAAATGAAACTTGGTTGTGGTCGGTATTTGAGAGTTTGTTCTGGGATGTATTTTTCAGTTTTTTTTCTTTTTTTGTTTTTATCCCCTTTTCTTTTTTTTTCCCTCTATTTCCCTTTATTAGGTTGAGTTATTTACCTTGTGGAGGAACCGAGACAAGTGTATACCTGCACATTTCTAGGAAGATGTTCAGAAAAAGGAAGAATATAGAATTTCTGGCAAAACCTTTTCTTTAAAAAGTACAAATTCTTCATTAAGAATGATGTTCAGTAAGAAAGGGCCAGGTTCAGTGGACTTTCTGATCTGAAAAAGTGTTTCATGGAACCTCTTTAAATGCCCATTTTACCATTGAGAGCAGGAAAAAACTTCATATTTCGCTTTGAAATGACATTTAGAAATTTTAATTAACCTGCATTAAATGAGAAAAGTAAACTTACAGTCCTTATTCGGTTTCCTGCAACTATTTTTTTTCTATTCAGGGTTCCAAAATGTCTTAGTTTTATGGCTTTTCAACTAGAGTTGGGATCTTGTACTGTGGTCTGGAAAATTTCGTTTTAATCCCTGTACTAATGGTATCATTACCAATTAAGCTTTAGAAACCATATCAGTTTGGAGTATTCTTTTGTACACTGTAAGTATTATAAGGAGATTTTTAAAAATATTTTTATAAATACTTTATTGTGGCTTGTCATGCCGTTTTATTTATTTATTTTATTTATTTTTAATCTATTAAACAGTATAGGATTTCTGCTCCTTTGGAGATACTGAGCCAAGAGGCATTTATTTAAAATGCAAAGGGAAGAAAGGTTCTAATGAAGTGCAAGCATCTGAGTAGCTGCTACAGAGTAATTGTTTTCTGTGAAGTTCTATTACCTATGCAAGTCACTCCTGGACGTGAACTGTACTACTTTAATTGAAGAAGTTTCTAAATATAAATCAGGTATCTAGGGGATATAGACTGAACCTATCTGCTCTGCCAGAATTGACTTTTTCATATGTCCAAATGTTTCTGAAGAGTTTTTCTTTTTTCTTTTTTTTTTTTTTTGGGGGGGTGAGGGGGAGAAGGAGAAGGAGGGGAAGAAGATCAAAACCAGTAGTTAAGTCATTTCTCCAAGGATGTGAAAGGGGAAAAAAAAGCTGCTTTAGGAAGCAGGTCACTGGCTACAACCTTGCTTGGGACAATAGGAGTTGGAAACAGTTTTCTTTTGAAACCTGTCCAGTAGCAAAAGTAAAGTGAGCGGGTAATGAATTGTAAGGGCTGAGACTGATCCCTTATGAAAGATTTGTAAAGAGCTGAGATTTAGACAAGATTATTTCCCCAAGCCCTTCTTTACTTACACCTTCATTACAAATAATAAAAAAAAGAAAAAAAAAAGAAAAACAAGGGGTTTATTTGTCACTATCATACTGGTTGCTTTAGAAATATGAAATGAAAGATGACACATGACCTCAGAAGAACGAGAAATTTGTGACATTTGTCTGTGATGAAGGCGTGTCTATATTTTTACTTATTTCATAGTAGTAAAGCTGACCTTGAGTATTTCTTAACCTCATCCCCCACCATCCTGGTCTCTAAAAAGAACTTGGGTCTCCTGCAGGCTCTTTCTTCAGGTGCTTGCTGGCTGGCTCACTCCGTGCCTGGTTTTCCGCTGTAAGCCTCCTGGGGGCTGGCTGTTGGCAGTCTCTTTGGTTGGCAGGGGTCTGCGGTGGGGTTGCAAGCTGGAAGACAGCTGTATAGGAGGAGCTTTGTAACAGGGTCTGGTTCACGGAGCTGTAGTCTTGAGATGGTCGGGTGTATCTGCCGGTGCCTCCACAGAACACTCACCGTGTTGCAGGTGTATCTGCTCTCTGCTGCCAGCTGTAATTAGTCATTGGTTGGCAGCAACTTTGGGTTTGTGTTCTTTCGGTATCTCTTAGGACAAGCATCTCCCAGTATTGGTCTTTCTGCTCTGGTAGTAGACAGATTGAACAGTGATTTTTTTTTTTTTTTTTTTTTTTTTCTGGAAAGCTGTGATACTCTCTATCCTCACCATTAAGGTAAAGGATGTGCAAGTAATACCCTTTACTACTTTGATATCCCTCCTAGCAAAACACTCTGTTGGTTCTTTTATATCATGGATTTCAGGCTGGCAGCCCTTCTTTCCAAAACCATAGACACAACAGGACTGTCTGTGTTTGCCATGTGCAAGACATTTCCTTCCAGGATCCTGGGGTTTGTTACGGGGCTTCCAGACATTCCTACTGCCTGTCCCCCAGGGTACGCAGTAAGGAGACAACAGGTCTGTAGCTATAACACAGGTGTGTGTCAACCTAAATTCTTCAGCACACCCTGCTGTCACTGGAACACAATCTGCCCGTGCCTGTCTGAACACCCACCAGCATCTCTAGAAGCTGTGTCCGGCCACTCATCCCTACTTTCCTTCCTACACAGCCTGCTTTTCGCTGTCAGGACCAAGGTGCTGACCCTGGCAACGCAGCTGGGTATTGTGGAGCAGAGCCTTCCCTATTGCTAGCCAGCCATTATAAGCTTGGAAATGGTTCCAGCTTCAGATTTTCTGAGAAGGTCAGGAAAGGATTGTTTCTGGGTTGCTTTTTTTTTTCCTGCAGAATTGCTTTCTTTCTGAACATAGCAGTATTTATTGCTGACTTTCCTAGCTTCTCCTTTTAATCCTGCAACTGCCATTAGATAAAATAATGAACCAAGTTACTTATTCATAAAGGCAGTGTAAATATTTGTTCTCCACCGTATTCCAATAAAATAATGTTGTCATGGATTATTGGCAGTAAGTTATTTTAAGTTATACGTCTAAAAGTAAACAAAGCTATATACATGAAAATATCTTTGATCATTTTTTATGAAGCATCTTATTCTTTTCTTTTATCATTGTTGGTATGAGATCTGAAATCTTAATGCTCATATTTTGATTTTCAGTGTCTCCCTATTTCATTTCTATGGCAAATGCTTTCGACTGAGAAATTATAAACAGCTTTTTTAAATTCGCTGCTCCTCTTCCCCGTCTGGCCTGATTCTGATCATATCATTTATATGTTGTCCTTAATTGTAGTCCACTGAGTGAATTATGTTTCTCTTGTTTGAGTTCTGTATTCTAACATTTGGCTGTTGAAATGTAGTTGGGGAGGAAGAAGTGCATACAGTCTCAAAAAAACCCTCTTTTTTCCCAAAATTGTAGAAGCTATTTGCTAGTCTAAGAGAAAATAAAGGCAAGATGGATGCTCTTTAATTTCCAGTGTGCTGTTTATCTCCAAAGCAGATTTTCCATTTGATAGAAGTGTTGCGAGGCATTACTCCTAAGTGTCAACTAGACCCTATGTACATATAGAATATATAAAGAACTAGGATATTTTGCACCTATATTAATAATTTTCCCACCAAAAAACCCATAACATATTTTAGCACGTGAATCCTGCCCCGATAGGTGGCAGAGCTTTTCCTCAGCCACAGCGATCACACAAATTTCTAGCCTACTTTCTTTAATATAGGGTGTGTTTATGAAATAGGCTGTAATAGATCCTTCAGCACGTTTCATAGACTTTTTTTTTTCTTTTTGAACGGATGGAGGCACAAGCTGAAACAAATGGCAAGATCTTGAACAGCTTGAATAATTAAAAACTAATTAAAAATTGGTGACCATAATCTCCCAAGTGCTGATACTTTTTCCTCTTTAAAAAAAAAAAAAAGAAACTCCATAAGTTACAAACATGTAATTTCGTTCTTATTCAAGAACTCTGAATAAATTTTCTTATGATATCACAGGTCTCCAGGACCTTGCTCTTCACATTGCTTAACTTCCACGAGCCTCCAGCAGTACACCCTCAACACACCAGTCCTATCAGGAGGGTGAAGCCTCCGAGATGTGTCTTTCAATAGCTCATTTTAGGGTTCTTTAAGACAGCAAGTCTGTAAATACGGTGCAAAACCTAAAGCAGAAAATGCACGAAGTTTCTGCTTCCACTCAGCATGTCTGGGTTTAGAATAATTCTTCATGCTACATGTTGCGGCTCTGTACAGAAGATATTTATAGATATTTAAACCTGCCTACCTACGGTTATGTTTCTAATTACATTTCAGGCTTTTAGAGTGCAGAGCCATTGACTTCTTTAGGAGGCGCTGAATGGTCTAGCACTCTGATGACTGAAGAGAAACTCTTAGCCACCTAAATTTAGGCACCTCATTTTAAAAACTTTGGCCCAGATATGTGAACCCAGAAAAATGACTTACAGAAATTCATTTCAAATTCCCTGGCTCTTGCGGCTCCCCAGACTTAGCATTTATTCATACAAATTGCTCACTGTTGCAGATAAATCACAAAATGTAGCCAATGCAATAACTCTGCACCTGAGCATTATTTAGTTCTGCTTTGTTAACGTTGGCAGCACTTTGCTTTTCTCTATATGTTACGGCACCTGGCTATTTTGGCTTTGTCTGGATGTGTTAGAGGGGTGAACAGGGAGAAAATCTACAAGTTTTTGCCCTCTCTTTCGTTACTGCCAGCTTTCCTAATAGCTGCTATTCCTCCATTAGGTGGTCAGTTTAATTTTCCTGCCAGCTCAAAAGAAACGCAAGGGAGACAATTACCAAGGGAGACAATTTTTCACTGCATGCTTAGGGAGAATTATCTTGTCAGAAGTGTTGTCTCTAGTGGTTCTCATCTGCTTTGACACCAGGGATAGTTAATTTCCCATAATGCTGTTTATGATGATGGTGAGAAATACTGTGCCCTGTCTGGGTTGATTTTTCTCTTTCAATTTCTTTGTGATTTCCCTTTGGGGATTTTTGTCTCTTAAAGGGGTACTTCGCCTGGTGGGCATGAGAAATAGATTGAGGGATGTGTGTTGCCCATCTCTTCGGTTTGTGTAGGCTGCACAAAGGAATAAGGTTTTAAAACACAGTTACTTAGGCAAGTAATTTATACTACTTTCTTTTTTTGAAAAAAAACCCCACAGTATAAACTAAAAGTAATATTAAAAATGCTGGTCTTGGTTACTTAGCCATCTTTTGGTTTGTTTTTTTGCTAGGATCAGGTAACAGCACTCCCTTTGCCTATATTAAGGATGGATATCTTGTCGTTCCACTGCAGCCTTGTAAGTCGTGGGCGTTTATTCTAAGCCAGTCATCTGTAGTCAGTGTCATGAGAGAAGGTGATTCATCCCATCTGACGCTAAATATCTGAGAGGCTTATTATGCAAATGTGTTCTGGAGAGGAAGGTGGTTGATGATGCTCCTGCCCAGCCCAGTGATGCAGTCTACAGAGCCTCTCTGTACCAGTGCAATTGGTTTTGAGGACACACACTATGAACAGGGTGCAGAAATTATCCAGATTACAAAACAGTAACTGGAAGTATTTTGTTCCTATGGTTTTGGGTTGTTTTTTTTTTTTTTTTAACCAGGTTCATTTTAGTGATTCATAGGGCCATTTATAACACAGCGATAAGAATACCTGTTGAATAAATGCTCATTCTGGCACAGAAGAAAGAAGTGGTTGAAGGCAGGGATATTCAAAACTTTGTGTAATGAACTGCCTTCTGAAATACATGTGTACGCTGGGACTGTCTGGTTTTATTAGGTGAGATGAATCCACAGTAGTTGTTTAACTGTGTGTTAAGCAGGACATCAGCGATATCATTAGCACTGTAGTGTACACCTCTTGATGCTTGATATTGCTTTATTAGACTGTAAAGTACCTTGAAGTGAGCTTATCTATGTCAAACAAAGGGGGCAGTTAGAAACTTCTACGTATATTGCCAAATCCTTCCACTGAAGTCCTCAGTACTAGCAGTGCTGTTTGCGTTAGCAGTCTTTCCCAATTTTAGCCTCTTAGCGAACCATGAGGGTTATATGGGTATGACTAAGTGTGCTGTCCCATGAGATGGGCTCTTTCTTTATAACATGTGGTGATTATCCAAGTCCACACCAGGAAGCCAGAAAAAATGGCCATGCAAATCATAGCTTTCTCTGGGGTCTTGTGTAAGTATGAAAAGAAGATTACTTATATGAACTTCACTTGAGTGTCTTAGAGCAGTGTTTTTCATTAAATAGGTTAGCTAACAGTCAAACCATCAGAGTTGTAATGAGGCCGAGGCAGTATATTTTGGGAGGCATATTGAAAAGAAAGCCAGCCTCCTAGAATGCATTAGATATATCATGCAGAAGTTAAATCTCATTAACTGCATGTTCTATGTGCAGTTGTTCATCATAAGATCCCTTACCATGTTGATGTACCACGCTGCTCCAATATGCTTTTGTGGTACATCTAGGCAGTATCTTCATGGTACAGGGTGCTTTGGTTTACGTACTGGAGTCAGAGAAATGTGACTACCACCGATCAGATACCGTGGAAGAGATGAAAAGAGCTATGCTGAAGCAATGCCAATAGCAATGAAAGCAATCAAAATGAGCTTTATAGTGCCTTTTTGTATAAGTTCTTTTTGGAATATGTTTCACATGTTTTATTTATTTTTATTATTATTATATTTCTTTTTATTTTTGTAGGCTGTGGAAACCAACCTTGCATCAAAGGATAGTCACTGGGTCTATGTAAATGAGGTAAGAAAGTCAAAAGAGACAACATAGCTTGGTACGTTCACTCATCACTGTTGTTTCATACGTTTTGACACACCAGACTGAGCATACACTTAGCATTTTTGCTTTTTGAATGGTACAAGATGCACACTGTGGTGTCGTTGCTTGTCTGTCTCAGCTGAATTGGCAAAGGTTGAATACCAAAGGTCAAAATAAAGCTTCCAATGTACCTCCTAGCAGCTGGGAGACTATTTTTACCTTCATGTCGACCCTACTTCATTGGCTGTTTAGGAAACAGAGAGTATCTCAAAAGAAAACCTCAGATACATGCACCTGTGTCTACCACAATCTCACCCTTCACTGCTACAAAAGCCTGCACTCAGATATCGAGAGAGGCTAGTTGCAGGCTTAGCTCGTTCGAATATGCATTTATATGACACACAGGTTTTCTCTAGTGCAGAATTGTGTTGGTGTCTTGGCCAAGATCCAGGATAGCATAGAATTAAAATGTGATATTTCCTCTCTGCAGCAAATGGCATCCTGTCCTGCTACTACAATTATTTATTTTACCTTAGTACCAAGATGCCCGAATGGGAATCAGTGCAGACATATATTTAAAAAGCAATGGAAAGCTTGAAATGTTGTACCATATATAATAATTTATAAATCATTGGCTGTTCAGGATAAATGGCACTGCTTTATATATTTCTGGTTTTAATAATGATTCATTAAAAGATAGTAAAATATCTAAGTTAAAAAGAACTGTGTTCACTGTTTTATTTTTATGTTATAAATGCATAGCCTCTAATTTAATAACCAATTCCTGTGTTAATTTCTCATTCCTTTCTTTGCACCTAGCTAATAATTTTGGATAGGCTACTTTTAATAGTAACTATAAATTGTATTGTGTGGCATTAGAAAGGCTCTGTAATTAAATAGGGGTTAGGGAAAGCAAGTGAAATCTCTGCTTTATAAATTCTTTCTCGTCCTTGTTATGTTTAAGTACCTCCTGATTTGTCAGCTGCAGTAATGACCCACTACAAAATATCAGCAAGATGCCCAGAGAGTCAGTGTTTATATTCACATAAAGATAATGCAGCACATATTTCCCTAAACATTTATAGAGAGGGAGTGTTTGTGAATTTGTTATTGCTGCTGTTATTGTTCAGATGTTAAAACTCACTTCATGAAGCCTGAATCTGTAGCACCACAAATAAAACCCTTCAGCACTCATGCACAAACATGTGCTTACACACACATACATACATACACAGACACATCACACAAGGTGTCAATTCTGCTTTTATTTTGGGAACTTTTATGTTTTCTCTTTTTTTTGGCTAGAGACTGGTTAGGGAAGTTATGATAGCAGAAAGTAAATCCAATGTATATCTTTTTAGTGAAAAATATTAGTGTGCATACTTGTAAATATCTCAAAATGCAATTAAATTCGAACAGGTAATTACAGAAATTTTTCAAATTCATGAAACTTTGGAGAAGTCTTTGCAGGCAAAAAGAGGAGGAAATGTCTTGATTATCCTTAACAGAAAAGTGTTGGTCTTTGTGTGCTTAAAACTACTGTGAAAAGAAGATACGTTAAGCATCCACATAGATATATCTGTAGAAAGATGGAGGTTCCTCAGGGCTTGCTTCTTATTTAATAGTGTGCATCCCCCCGTGCTAGCAAGAGGACAGACTGATTATGCTTCCCATGTACGTGTTGCCCGTTGGTATCGGTGCGAACGGCATGTGTACTGGATGGAAAGTATGTTATTCCTTGACTGGATGTTGACTGGTGGTGTGATTTGCAGAATGGAATTAACTTTTAATTCCCAGCAGTCAAATCAGCTCTTTTTGATGTAACTCCACATGAGCAGCAAGCCAGGTGCAGTCCATTCTGTAAATGGGATAGATACTTAGGCAGTCTTTTTTATTTCTCCCAGGAAGACTGAGGATCCCACACTTTCCTGTTCACCCTGTGGTCTGTGTGACCTAACAATCCCAGTGCAAGGAAAGAGAGGTCTAGGGCTCGCTGACCCGAAGGGGCAGTTGTATGAAGAGAACACCGTGACAATTATTTCCATTGAGGTTCCTTGTATGAAGAGCGTTGGATTGTGCACAGGCTCTTTAGGCTTTTCTCATGTCAGGGAGCCATTTAAGGGCATGCTACAGGTTAGATTACTGAGTTCTACTGCTCTTGAGGACCTTCCACAATCTGCCCTGTCTCCCACCTCTCGTAAAGCCAATGAGGATCTGAACCTTGGACTTACCCTGCTATAGTGAGAATGACTATATAGCAAGGTATTATTTCAATATGAGATTTTATTATTGTCTTACTTGAATTAAATCTACTTTACTCTGTTGACAATCTGATAAACATTTGGGGTTTCTTTTTTTTCCCCTCATGCTTCTGTCCCATGTGGCAGGACAGGAGTTAAATTTTGGAGTTCAAACGTATTTTATCACTTTCATTTTGTTAGGTGAGCAACGTCACCAAGCTTGTGATGTGCTTACTTAAAACCGCATGGGTGGTAAGCTTATTACACAGCAAATGTACAAATGTGGAATATAAGAGTTGGTCTTAGATTACAGAGCTGTACTGTCAAGACCCTGCATTTGCTAGTTTCCAGAAACCCAAGTCTTTGTGCTGAGGTGTCTCTTCAGTTCGTTTGCCATTGGTGGTGCAAAAGGACTCAGTCATCTTTAGAAAAAGGCTACTAAATTGGGAGTGGGATTCATTGTATGGGGTTGGAAGGCTGAAACATTACATGGCAAGTCTTTCAGGATAAGAGAATACATAGGGATGGGGTTTTGCAGGCAATATCATGCCCTCAGACGCCCCTTTTGAAGCCAGAGTCATAAAAACCTTACTGTTTTAAAAATACATATTTGTAAGTATGTCTACTTTTCCCATTTCAGGCATTTTAAGTTTCAAACTTGTAGAGCTGTCAAAAGCAGTGGAGATTTGAGGGGAAAAAAAGAAATTTATTTCTAACCACCCTCCCCCTTTTAGATTTATATTTCATCATCTTCACTTTTATTCATCTAGAAATACTAAATCATTCCTTGCATTTGTTTAGGTAGTGATTCTACCTGAATTCTGGGTTAAACATGCCAAGTAACTTTTTAAAAGCAAGAATATTTGTGATTTCTGTATAAATCCTTGCAAAAGTAAAGAACTCTTCAGAACAATGACTAGTCCAGCTTTGTCTCCAGAATAGTCCAGAACATTTTATTACCATTGGCTGTGTTGGGAGCTGCCAATGACCAGCAATTTTGACCCTAAAGAAGATCTGTTAGAATATATCTGGTGTTCTGCTTGTACGTTTGATGTTTATGCCTTTAAGTGTTGATTAAGTGACCTACCAGCTTTGATAGATATGTGCTGTTTCTGCTTGTGGCATGACCGGCACAGTTGTAGATGCCCCCCTTTTTTTGGTGTTTATTTCCTGTCTTTTTTCCTGTTTTACTTTCTCATGTCTATTTTTGTCTTACATTTCTTTCTCTTTGGTGCCTGACATCAAGCATCTTTGTGGGTTCTTCCTGACATTTTTCATTCTCCCTTTCTCTTTTTCTGCCTCTTGAGAGAAAATGCTCTGCATTGCCCAGGGCATATGGCTGTGGGAGAGGCATAAGAGCAATACTTGAAACTGAATTTGTATGTGGTTGTACTAGGAGCAATGCTCTAGGAGTCTGTGTCTGCTTTTTTATTAGCAACAGCAGTAGGTCTGGGGGTATAAATAGCACTAGAAACCATGTTTCCCTTTTTGTGGGACATTTCATGGTTTTGAAATTTTCTCCATTCCAAGGGGAGAGAAAAGATAAAAGTAATTGGTCTGCAAAACTGGAATTTGGACCAAAAAAAAGTTCAAATTAAACACATTGTTTTATTCCCTCATATCAATATATTTAATTCTAATTCTAAGTTTCTAAACATTCATTATTTTTACATGTAAATCAACAAAGTACACAAAGCAATCAACTGCTCTTCATGGAAATGGAATGGGTACTGAATTTGACTGATAACTCAAATAAGTTGTTTCACCTTTATCACATCCTTCCTTTAATTTCTTTTTCAGCAAACTTTCATCACTATTCAGAAACTTAATTGAAAGTTGTAAGACATGGTAGGACAAAGCACAAGGCTACTGGTTGAGAGAGGAGATAATTTTTTGTGAAGGACAGGTAGGGACGAAGAGAGGACAATGTAGTGCTGCATGTCCAAACCATACATGCTTGCTCCGAAGTGAAGGAGAGGTCAGGGTCAAACTTGTTGAGTAGCTGCATGGAAATACACAAAAGATGTACACTGAGGAATACTTTTTTTTGAAAGTGTATTTTTGACAGAAATGGCCCAAAGACAAGAAATAATGGAGGATTTTAATTTCCGTGGCAGTTGAAAAAGTAACGTTGGGACAAAGACAAGGCTTCACAATTTCCTGTGATTGACAATGTTGTCCCTACAGGTTTAAAAAGTTAAGGCAGCCGTTGGTTCAGATTTCATTATGGCTAAGGAAGAATGGGCAAAGGAAGTCAGGAGGTAATTGGTGTGAAAGTGATCATGAGATGGTAGCATGCACTTTTTGAAGAAGAGGAAGAAGTGAGAAAAGGCGAAGAGGGATAATGGACTTCAATAAAAAGATTGTCCAACTTCACAAATTTAGGGAGCTAGTAGTGCTTTTGGAAACATAATATGGTGAGTAAAGGATGGCAAAAGAACTGTGGAATTCTGTGAAGGTGAAGGCGTAATAAGGTATTGTTAGGGTTGTGATGGGCTCTCTCTACAGATGTTGAAATCAGAGAAGAATTCTAAAGAAAAAGTGGTGGAAAAAAGAGGGCTTAAGGAGGAATGTAAAGGTGTAATGAAGTAAACTATTATAAAATGAGGCTTAGGTGCAAAATGAGTCACAGCAGGGGTTATGAAAAGCAACAAGAAAAGTTTAGATATGGCAGAAGACAAAGGAAAGTGTAAGGTGATTCCTTAATGGAAAAATGTAGGTTTGATGTTTTTTACTGACTGACTTGATGCTGGCTTTATAGAAACTATTAATGGTAACCAGACTGTTAAAAACACATTGCAGTAGTTCCAGTTTATTTAGATAAATCTGAGGCAGATTCAATACAGAGAAGTGCAGAGTACTTTGGCTGTGGCTACAAAATGAGGTGTAGCTGGTGAGCATCCGCAGGAGCAACTTAGGATCCTTGTGGATAACAAAGAGAATATCAATCAATACTGGTGTGGTCTGGCAAAACAAGCAAATCTAGTCCTCAGATATGTTACTGGAAACATCCTTTGTAACATAAGGAAGGTAATTATTTTACTCTGCCTGTTTAAAACCAACCAAACAAAAAAATCAACCAAACAACCTATGCTGCAGCCCTGCAGGGTGGATAGCAGAATGTAAGTTGCATTCGTAATGGCTCTTGCAAAATCAAAGATGCTTTTTTATTGATAGAATGTAGTAAGCCAGCTGATCTTCTTTTAGTAACCTGAACTTAATAACTAGGGCTTTTAAAAAATGATCAATAGCTTTATATTGCTTCTTATGTGCAGTGCTAACTATAAATACATTAAAAAAAAAAGTCAGGGACCAGTTTGTTATTGGTGAAAAATCTGTTTTCAGTAAGAAATCTGAAATAAATAGCATGAAGCTATAGAAATAGAGTATTATAAAGATTCCAAATCCATAAGAAATCAAAGTATTCAGTAGTTATAAGACAGCTGGAATTCTTGTAAGCTTTAGTTGAAAAATAAAAATAAAATCTAATTAATATCCAGAAAAGGATGCTTTTGTATTTTTTCCTTTTTCAGTCCACAGAAAAGATCCTGGTTTGGAAAAGTTGGAGGTACTAAGCACAAAGACACTACTGTGGCAATTGCAGCTGTAAAGTATTTGGTTAAATTCTCCCCAACTATGATGATAGTTGTCAGGAGAAGCCCTTGTAGTTGAGGAGAATGGAGAAGTGAAGTAAGAAGGACAGGTCTTGTGATTGCTGCAGAATTAATAAAGAGGTTTGCAAATATAGCAAGAGCACATGTTTCATCAGTGGCGAGAAGCCTTAGACAGAAAGTTAGAGTGCTAAGGGACTTGAGCCATGTTGAGATGATGATATCCGCATCGCTCGAATGCGAGTCAAAAATTTTAGACAGCAGTTGATCTTATTCTTCCTTTTTAGACAGATTACACTTTCCAAATGACACTGGTGGTGCTGCCAGAAAATTAATTTCTAGATCTTCAGCTGATTAATAAAACTTTCTGAAACTCAACCCAGTCAGAACAAAGTGCAGAAAAAGATTATTGACGCTTTATCCTTTCCCCTTTCAGACCATTCACTCAGAACATGTTTCTGCTGATCCTTTCCTGGACTCTAGCTCAATTCTCTTATTTCTGCTGTTTTCATCGGTCTCTATTCACCGCTGTTTCACTGTCTGTAGGAGGCAGTTTGTTATATGAGGCATGAGAAAATGTCCCGTCATCTCTCTCCTGGTGTGACATATTTCTTACTTTCCATTTCTATCCTGCAGCTCCATAGTTGCCAATAGTTGTTTTCTTTCCTTCCACCACGTCAGACATACCCAATATATCCATGGTTACTCATCCTCTTGATGCGAGAATCAGCTGGCTCCTCAGCTATCATCTGGGCACTTCTTTCTTATGTTCCTCTATAAAATATTTTTCAAAGGTTGAGAAAAATAAGCAGAAAATAGAATAGTAATTATCAGATAAAGTCTGTCTTGGCAAACTACTTTTCCCCCAAGGGTAGCATGTAGGAAAGGGTTAGATAATGCATGATAAACAACGTTTTCCTAGCGTAGGGCTTGTAGGGTAATCCTGGGGAAACATGCCTTTGGAAGAAAGATCCCTTATGAATGCAGTGTTTGTTCTTCACTTTTGTTTGGAAAATATTTTCCTTTTTTTCTATAAATTCCTTTGTTCTATGCACTTTGGGTGATCAACAGTTAGACCCATGAGCCTGTGCAAATTGTTATGGCTTCATTTTTACTTGGGTAAACCAAGTAAACTGGGACCATCTGGTAGACTGCAGTTCTGCTCAGTCTTTCTCTACATATGGAAGTGCCAAAAGATATATTTTTTTACAGCATTAGTCTGTGTAACCATGCTTATGTTTACTCTGATAACAAGAAGTTAATAAATCTTTTACACTTCCCTGTGACTTATTTTTTCTTGAAAAAGCAAACTTTTTAATGACGTTTACAACTGCAAGTAAGGCAAGCATTCTGAGATCTTTTCAACTTATACAAAAATGCACAGACTAAAAAAAGACAAAAAAAAATTGAATAGAAATACAAGGAACACACTGTGGAAAATTCCCTAAGACTTAGCAAATTACACATTCCAATGCAAAAAATAACAATTTACAATTACAGTTTATTCCAATTTTATTCCAGGTAGTCTATATTTACTAATTGTCCAAAGAAATCTTGCTTCTCTCCTTTTGGCTGCTATCATTGACACTGCAGAATTTTTATTTATTTATTTATTTATTTGCACAAAATTTAATAATTTTCTTATATATTCTTGAAAGGTATACATATACATGAAACTGTACTGAACCTGTACCTGCATCCTGCTTAGAGAAATGCGTAGCGTTCAGAGTTGACCTATTTCTAATGCTGTTGAATTACACAAAACAATCTTAGTCAGCTAGGAGCAAGGTTATATGGGCTTTGATGAGTTTTATCAGTGAAATCCACATTAAAATCAATGGGTTTTTTTGTTTTGCTTTGTACAGCTTTTGATAACTATAATATTTGTGTACTTTTAATTTTTTTTCCTGAGATAATTACTTTTTAATATGGAATAATATTTTGTTAAATCAGAGGATCTTTTACGGTACAGGCATGTGCTACGATCTGAGAAAGACTTCTGAACACCCAGTGCAGAGTCCTTATATCTAGAAATAGAGCTAGTTCAATTAATTTAGAAATACAGCCCTGTAGAGATCTTTAGGAGCATCAGGTAAAAGGAAGAGAAGTGAGGTGGTAGTGGTGGATGTGTGGGAGGACAACGAGGATGGGAGTTGGACAGGTGCTCATGCAGATTGTGTTAGGATGTTTTCTGTACTACGAAAAATAGATGTGCCCTTGCCATAAGGATTAACCTGTATGTATATGTGTGTGTCTGTTCATGTGGGATGCAGAGAAACCAGCGTAATGTAAAGTTGAATAAATCTATCTACAGAGTAAGCTGCTGCGAACGTTTTAAAAAGCAGCTCACTGAAGGATGTTTTCTGGATTTCAACAAGTGAGCAAGTGTCCCTTCATAGATGTACGTAGTGCATTGAGGGGAATTAGAATAGCCCAACAAACAGTATTGATTCTAATGCAAAAATTCCACATCAACCTGTAGCTTGTCTCCATGAGCATCCTTGTCCTCATTGCCATTCAGTTTAATCCTCTAGTTTTCTCAGGGATGTGCTTTCTGGAAATGTCTTTTGGTTCTTTAAATTATTAATGTCATTAAAATTTATAATTTTCTGTCATTACCTCTAGGAAAATAGAGATTGTAATGTGAAACATAATTGTCTCATTTTGCAATTTGTGTTATGATAGTTGAGCACAACTAGAGCAGATTTAAATATTCCCCTGAGCAATGTGGCTAGGTATTACAAACTAACTGAAGTTTTTTGTGTGCAGATAAATAAATAGATAAATGAATACGCCAAATGACCAATATTTGTGTGCAAATAAATAGGTAAATGAACGCCACGAATTCTTGAAGAGTAAACTTTGCCATTAACCTGCCACATGAGCAGAAAAGACAGTGTTTAAAGGAATACCCTTTCAGTGTTGAGTTGGGTGAACTACTGCGAGCCTGGGTGAATAGTCAGTCTTACACTTATGTCTGCCTACCAAAATATTTAAGTGCTCCCTGAAATATTTGGATAGCCAAATTCTTTCCCTTAGTAAAGGAAAAATCCAGAATAAAAGCACTTAGATAAGACAGCATCTTTTATCCCTTTACAGAACACTGTAAAGTGTTCTCCCTCCATCCCCATTCAAGAAATTCAATATTTACAGGCCTAAGTGCAAACTGCTATTAAAGGTGCCAAGCAATAGAGGGTTAGGCTCTTTTACGTTCCTTAAACCATATCCCTGAAACAAGCAGAAGCCACCACCTGTATTAAGTAAAGATATTACATTACCCCATGTTTTAGTAGCAACATCATGGGATCATGAAAGCCAAAAAGTTGGCATGTGATAACGGAATTTTGCAAGGAGCACTTGCTTGGCCAACCAGCTGATAAGCTCCACTCAGAATACAGCATTCACGCATGGGAGGAATGGTAATTATTGTGCGCTGTCTTGTCCTCTGTGATGACCCAAGAACAAGGTTGGAAGTTTGGGATACGTTTGTTTGGGGGGGTGGGGGGGAAAACCCTCTAGGACCAAATTAAATTATTTGCTTAGTTTTCAGTTTCACAGTGTAACAAAAATTTTTATATCATTTACAGGAAAGAAAACATGTTACTTTTAAACAAATAATTAGGTGAATAGACTTTAATTATAAGATCAGTATGAAATGTTTTTTCCCCTGCGTCTTCGACACTTAGAACTATTTTTTGGGTATATGCTGACTGGGTGTAAAAGTCAACTTCTTACATACTTGGGTTTCCTTTTTTGGCTTTTTATTTTTCACCCTGCATTTACCACGGTTGGAACGCAGGTGACCTGTCTGTGTGTGGCATTTAAGATTTCAGGTGCTGCTAAGCCAGGACCTTGAGCTTTCTGGAAAGGAGTATGTGGGGTTCCCCTTGGAGTTATGTACTGAACTAAGGCACTGGAGGATTTAGCTACTGTCAGCTGTCCGCACAGAGAAAGGTGACACTTTCAGTGTCAGATTTAGCCCAATTTAGTTTCTGAATTTCCCTCCAGAGGCTCCCGTTATTCTTCTTTGGCTGTACAGTAACTAGGCTTTTGCGTTCAGGACTCACTTGGTGCCTATAGCTAAGGGGGAAGAATCCAGGTTAATGCATCTAAGATAACTGATCTCCCTACCATATTTCTGGAAATCCCATGGAGGAAGCAGTTCTGGTCTGCTCCATATAGGCTTACATGCCTCAGGTCAAGCATTTTGACACAGGTTATGAGACATCTTTGAAAGGCTGCGCATCACTTGAGGAGGACCCAAAATGTGTGTGGTGTGAGGTGAACTGAAGGTTTGGATGAGTCGTGATCTTTTTTTTCTGTTTCCAGCCACTCTTGAGTTTGCCTGCCAAGGATGCAGCCTGGGAGGTTATGAGTTAAAGCTGTCCCATAAAATTACCTCTTCCCGAGACTGCAGCTTAGACATGCTGTGTGGCTTTAACACAGCCACACAGGAGAGAAATCCAAGGCAGCAGTCTGGAGGGAGAGAGCAGGGCTCGTGGGTCTCCTTCAGAGTCTCCCTGCAAGGCTAGAGGTGCTGCCCAGCATTTTCTATTAAGCCTCAAAATCTTTGGCTTCTATAAGAATATATTTATTTTCTGATTTTCTCTTTTCACACCACACCAGTTGGTCTGTCGTTAATGCAATGAATTTCACCTTCTGCAAAGTTAAAAATTCATGTTCCTAAAAAATGATGGGAAATCGGCAAAGAACTAAATTGAGCCAAAGCTACATTACTAGTCAACCGTAACAAGTAATTATAATAACCCCATGGTCATTTCACTCACAGCTTGACAGAGAAAATGGCAATAAAACAAAATATTTTTTTTTCTTGAATGTTAAAAAGTACGGTGCTAAGTTCACTTCTGCCGATGGCACATCACAAGGTGTGGGCCCTGTTGACCGAATAAGTACAACAACATGAATTACTGGTGGCACCCTCCCCTGCAAGGGGCTATGAGCAGCCCTGTGCAGCCGGGCAATGGGTTGGCCCAGCTGAGTGGCTGGTGCAGCCAACGGGTGCTGGTGGTGGGCTGATGTGGCTTGCAGATGCTGCTGGTGGCAGTGGTCGGGAGCTGGGATGGAAAGCTGCTCCCTGCGGAGGAGGCACCGGGGGGAATGAATGCAGTCGGCGGTGCTGCTGCCTGTCCTTCCTCATGGTGAACTCCTGGCAGGAAATAACCATCGCAAACTGCACCACTGTTAGGATTTCAGGATCAGCTAAGCCCGTGATTTTCAAACTATTTATCCTGGGATATAAAAAAGAGGTTTAGGGTTTGTGGCTTTTTTTTTTAAATGCAAAGTACATAAAGCCTGTAGTTGAGTTGGCTTCAGTCGCAATATAAGGGCAGTACGTGCGTGCTCTGACCCTGGATGGATTAGAGGGCTGGGGCATGGAAAGGTCTGCAAAGAAGCTTTAGACAGTGCGAAGCCTGGAAAGAAGAGCAGCCTGTCCTTGAAATTTCCTTATATCTTACCCCAAATTATTCTGTGTGCAGAAACCTGTGTTCCTAAATGTGTCAGTCCCTTCCATGAAGTTTCTCCTATTTTTTATTTCCTGATACAGCTAACCTCAAAAGACTTCCTTGAGCCATTATCAGGATTAGATCTGCTGTTCTCATGGGAAAAGCACTTTCTTGTAACGTTGTTCTCAGGTGTAAGGACCATATTTCCTAAAGATGGTTACGTTTTCCATTCGTTGTTTTGTTCTGAGGATGTAGTGAGGTTCTATTCTGTTAAACCAAAACTCTTTCTATATAAAGCTGGTTGAAGGCTCTTCTTTTTTACTTAAAACCTATTGAGACTATCTTGGTGCTTTTCTATGAGTACTACCTCTGCAGTATGTTAGTATTGCCAAGATAGATGGTACTGTGCTAAACTGTTTGGTTTTTTTTTAAAATCGTACGTAAAAACCCCACCATTGTTGTTATTAAACACAAAATAACAACATTTGGCCCAGACTAAGCGTGTGCCTCTGTAACTTTTTTTTCTTCTATTTTCTTTTTAAAAACACTTATCCAATAATGAAAGGAATATATAAAATGTCTGGACAAATATATGTTTTTAAAAGACTGTGTCTCCATTCACAGGAAATCACTGATAATGAAATATTAGAATTGGTACATAGTGCTCTGGGGAGGATGACAGTTATCCGGCAAATTTTCCCTCTCTCAAGGGACAACAATCAGAGATGCATGAGGAACAATCACCGGATATCATCCCTGCTGTGCGATCCACAAGAAGGCTATCTTCAGATGCTGCAGGTCAGTAGCTGTGCCCAGCAGAAAAGTCCATCTCAGGAATGTGATGAGATAGTTTTTGGTGACTGTATTACCTCAGAGGAAGAATAAAATGAGTATAGATAAATCTGAGCATGTAAACGTTGGTCACCTTTGACTGACTTAATAATTTATTTTATTTCCCAGGACTGAGTGCTTTAGATGTGAAGTTATGTCCATGAAGTACCAGAAAGTAGTTGCACTAACTCAGAGCTGATTTTGCGTATTTCATTCTCTTAAGAATCTTTTTCTATTTGAAAAAAAAAGTTGTGCTATCATAGACTTGTGGTCTTACTGCTTGCTTATTATTTTTATGCCTATTAAACGTCTGTTGTGAAAGAGTTAATCTGGGAGGTTAACAGAACTCTGAAAGGTATTGGGCTGTGGAACATTTCATATTTAGTTAAATGGACTGAATCCAGCTGATGCATTCAATCTGTCCCATTTCAATAGTCTCAGAAGTCTCTAGCAGCTGATAATTGTCTGAGCATGTGAAATATGCACTGCTAGTTCAAGTTCCAGATTTTGGTAACAGATATGACTCTGGTGTAAGCAACATTGCAGGATTTCTTGGCAATTTATCCTAGATATCAAAATTTTTCTTGCAGTAGTTTAAATATAATTTTAGGTGCTATTTCCAAAGATAGTGCAATAATTTAGAAACACGGTTCTTGGACTTTCAATGGGACTCTATCTGTTTCTGGTTTACTTTAGACACAGCTAAGAATCTCATTTGTATCACTGTTGAAGCTGTTGGATAAAACTGAAAACTTTAACGAGACTGAGTATATAAGCTTGATCAGAGCCTTGTTACTGCAAATTTAGTCTTAACCTGAGATGGATTGAGTAAGGACATTGTGGTTGAGCCTCTGAGTTGGCAAATGTGGGTATTGTGTGTAGAGTGAGTCTAGATCGGGCTTGGTTAGGCTGTGGGGAGGGGGCTGTTGGCAGTCAGGGCTGCTGCAGCCTGGCCAGGAAGGCAGTGTGGGGTGAGGGGTCCTTCCAGAGGGAACTCATGTGCTGGCTTGGAAGAGCTTCTGAAGAGCAAAGGTGTGAGGCTTCTGGGAAATGAGGAGAGGTAGGGACATTCTCAGGAAGAGAAGTGGCAGGTCAGGATTTTTGCAAGGAACGTGGATGGGCATGTTTGTTTTACTTATTTGTGCCCTACTGAAAAGTTGTAGCTGCAGAGACTGAAATCCTCTGATGGAGGGATGGGGCCATTTCCCCCTTGAAAAGAACCTCTGTAGACTCAGGTTCTGTCATAGCAATGGCAAAGTTTGGGCAATGCCAATCACATGCACGGTAGTTCTGAGCACTGGTCTGTTCTTTCTGTACTGGGGAACGTCTATGCCTATCTTGGCTTAGAAAGAAAAGCCAATGTTGATCGTTTTTAGTGACTGAGGTATGCTGTAATGAGAACCAGGGCCACTCATTTCGGAGGATCAAAGCAATTTCCAGTGTGTTGAAAAAATTGTCTATCCTGCACCAAGAAATCACTCATTGGGGAACAATCTCACATTACAGCAGGATTTTGAGTATCACTGTCTATGCTGATTTATGCATAATCTAATTCAGAGTCTCATCTGAAGGGCTCTGACAGAACTCTCTGAGCAAGTTCTTGTTTGCTAAAACAGTAACTGGTTTGCTAGCACAAACAGCCTCATGCCCTATTACTGAATTTCACTGACAAGGACACTTTGGGAAGGACCCTCTTCCTGCTCATTCTCAAACGTGGGTTTTGAGAAGCAAAACATTCTCAGTTTCTTCCAGAAACATTATATCATCTTAGAAACTGTCTTTAAGAGAATGGAACAGTAATGTTATGCTTTGCCCATCAGTTCCTTCTCTATGAACTTAGAAACAAGAAAGAGATATAAAGAAGTGTGGAGGTATACAGTTTGCATTTTGGAAGTTGATTCCATAACTCCATGTCCAACCACACTGGAATGAAATACCATGAAAGGTGAAGGGCACATGTGAGATCTCTCAAAGTAGCGGCCCACAGTATATCTTAAGTTTGTACAGATTGATGCTAGGATGCTTTCAGCATGTGCAGTTATATCTGAAGCCTTCTGTAGCTGCGTTTTTGTCATAGGCTTTGCCAAAGCATTTACGTAACACCTTGTGGGCATAAAGCTCATATTAATTTCGAAGTATGACTGACATGTTATTAATGGTCCTGCAATTCAGGTACGTCCAATCTTCTGTTTCTTTTTTCTTGTTTAAAAAATAGTTTTGACCTTTTGCTGTGCAGAAGTACATCACTAAATTACCCCTGTTGCCAGGGGCAGCAGTAGCTCCCAGCTCCATGTCAGGCTGCATGAATCCACCAGAGGCAATGACCGCCTGCCGGCACCGAGTCCTTGCGTTTCTTTGAAGTAGTTTGATTAACACCACAGTTTGGAAATCCCTGGCTTGTTCTCCCTTGGGCAATCTCATATTAATAATTCTTTGTTGTCAAGGTAACTTACCAGCTATTGTTGGTTAATTATTTATTTAATGACTTTGAAGAAGAATAAGCTAATCTCTGTCAGCCTCTAGCTGTAAGATTTTTCCAGGGGAGAATTTAGCGTTTTTAACAAGCTAGTAAAGAAAGAAACATTTACGTCATGGGTTATTAACTTTGTTCTGGCTAAATTAATGAAAATCTTTTTGGAACGATTTTGTTCTCTCAGTGTCTTTAGTACCATATCCTGGAAAGTTGTTTTTCAGTGGGTGATCATCCCAGTTTGGCATTCTGACAAGGCTTTTAAAGATCAGGCTGTTCTGCAAGCTCATCCAAAACCTCATCTGTTCTGAATGCTTTGTGGAAATCCAATCTTATTCCATCAACCCACTTGTCAAAATTTTGCTCATGCCCTTATTTCTTGCACGTATAATATACTCAGCTGGGTTTCTGCTTCAATTGGAGAAAAAGCTTTATGAAGTTTCCTGTCTTGGTCATTTTGTTTGGCTTCAGAGGACCACGTTTATCCCTTTCTTACTCTTCGTATATGATTTTCTCGGTCCATGTCTCTTATTTTTTTGTAAATGTAAAAGGGACTGTTTAGAACTTGCTGTCTTCCATTGGCAATGAGTATCCTGTGGTTTGGGCCATCAGCACAGTCAGTATTGCCTCATTTGGAGAGAGAATACTGAAGCACTTCAGGATTTATAGTTAAATCTAGTTAGACCTAGATAGACCTACTAGATAGATCTAGATAGACCTATTATCTATCCCTGCATGGCATTTGGATGGTGTTTAGTGGGATTACTGCTATTAAACTGTTTAGATTACTTCAGACATAGGTTTACAGAGTCAGTTTGAAGAAATTTTAATGCACAACCCGCTTCTTTCCAAAATCTTCCCCTTTAAATGTGAGTTTTGAAGCCTGTCTAGGAACTTCATTTTTGATGAAGATCTTTTTTCTTTTGTCAGGTTATTCATGATGTATTCATAAACTCAAAATATTTTTTTTCTGTTTATCTTTTTGAAGAAAGATTTCTCTTCAGAAATGTAATTCCCATTGCAGTTTGTTTCTTCCCATATTTACCATTTATGCAGTTAATAATTTCAATCTATGTGAGATTCTATTTATATTAACACATATTACAGGGACACAGTGTATCTGAAATAATTTAGCATGGTCCAAGACATGTAGTAAGACTAAAAAGGCAAAAAGAAAACCCCAGCAAACTGTGTCACAAAATTAATGAGGTTATTCCTCACAGGAGTTGAGAGTCCAACCTCTCTACTGAAGAACTATTCCAGGCATTAATTTGACATATTTGAAGAGAAGATGATGAGAAGTTTGGGAGGGTATTCATTGAAACAGCTACTCTTCTCCCCGTGAAGAATTTCATTCCTCAAAGACGTGACCATCAGATACCTTTGTAGGCATCTCTTAGCAGTTGCTCCTACAGAGCTGAGGTTTTATACATGAACTGTCTTCTCCTCGGGAATGATTGCAATTTAACTACTGTAAGTGGAGTTATTTTTTGGAGATATGTTTGGCTGTCTAAATTTAAGGGCCTGATCCTGCAGTTTTGTCCAACCAAATAGCCATGCTCTCATTTGACCTATTTACGCTGCTGTTATTACACAGCTGTTAAGTGCTGCTGGGGGCAGTAAATGTTGATTAAGCCCTATTAAAGCAGTCACTTTCTCCCATATAGGATTGATGACCCACATTTTTCTTTTCCTCTCATTACAGTACTATATTTGCACGTCTCTTTAGCAAAGTTTAATTTGGACTTTTGGCCAGATGTTTAGTCATGGTGAAACTGTTTCTGAGTATCACATGAATGAAAAGTATCTTTGAACTGACTTTATTGTCCATTGCACAGCGTAATCTCTCCCTGAAGCCCAATGGTGTGTGTTTTATACAAGGTGTGTTAGCAGAAGAATTGGTTAAAAAACCCCAAATCACCGCGGGTGTCCTTTGGCCATGTGGGATTTTATGAGCATACTGGAGGCTAGAACCCCAAGTATGTTCTGGAGTGAGCTTTCCCTCACTGCTCAGGCTCCCTCTTTTGACTGCTGGAGTTCTCTGTTTGCATAATTATTTCATTGAGCTGTTGTTCAGCGCTCTGTCCAGGAACAGACACCAATGCCTGGAAGAAAGGGCCAGTACCTCCATTTTTAATTTTTTACTGCCTCTGAAACCTAATTTGCACCCATATTTATTTATAAATGAGGTAGGGTAAAATGATAATCTTATACTCTGTTTTGCTATTCCAATATTACCTCTTGTCCTCCTGTCTGACTCGTAGTTGTGTTCAGTTTTCTTTATCAAATGTCTCCTGCTAGACTTTCCCTGGAGAGTTAGTGTTAGCTGTGCCAGATTCTTGAGAGGTTTAGTGAGTGAAGCCAATGCCTGCAGCTAACAAGCTTGAGCGTTACAGGGTAATCCAGACCTTGCATTATTGTTAACATGTTATAAAACATACTGAGTAAGAAAGCATTCATGATAAATACTCATAATAATAAATAGCTGAAGGACAGTGAGCATTCAGAGACTGTAAGAAGGAAAAAGTGGTGTGAGATGTGTAACTCAGTAAAAAGGGGAAAAAAATAAAAGGAAAGAAAAGTCACTTATCAATAAAATAAAGATTCTGAGTGCAGTCTTCCAAAGAAATCTTTGGAAGCCCCGTTGTTTGAGGTACCTAAAACTAGAATAGGCAAAGCACTAAATAATACACTAGTTAAATTCCTTCAGGTGAGAAGGCTTGAATAAATATACAATTGAGGTCTGGTTTTCTGTGGGTTTAGGAAAATTTTATTCGGGCTTTCATTTGCCTCAGTGATAATAAATAGCCCTTTGGAAGTTTGAAGCTGACATTTGAGACTTTAATGAACATTTTTTTTTTGACTCTGGTTTTCTCATGAATGCCAGACTGCTGGCTGTGATTTTGTTCTCCATGAGCAGTGAAGTGTGTATTTAAAACATAGGCATTCATGCAAAGTCTCACAGTGGGCCCTGCAAACTAATTTAAGAAAATGAAATAGGTCAAATTTTCAGTCTCTCCACTCTAACAGTATCCTTGTGAGCGTGCCATCATAGCATAAGTAAACCATCGATCTTCACTGCTCCTAGTAAGAGGCATCTTGTGATCAGAGACAGAAGTGCGTGTCTGCGTTTGGCAGTACTTGAACTTTTGAAAGTTGAAACGCAGTTTTAGGGCACGCTGGTGTGTGCATACGCAAGCACAATGATATCACTCCCCAGGCAGCACGCGTTTCTGCTGCTGGCAGGCTGCACTCGGTCTGAGCTCCTCTTCCATCTGCTTCATCCTTGGAGCTGACTGCTGTGGCCACTTACAGGGTGATTTTGGCAGCAGCAGGGTACAGATGCCCAGCTTGGGAATGAGTTTTTGAAGCAGTGGCATCTGAGTGTCAGCTTGTCTTCCCAGCTGGTCTCTTCGGCGGTCGCGTCTGGCTAGACTTCTGGCTCTGCTGGCAACTCAAAAGTTGGGGTCAGTCTTTGCGGCTTACTGGCCTTCCCAGAAGAGCACTTGTCTATGATTAGTGCCTCTGAAGGAGCTAAAAGCCATCTTCGTATATAACTTTAAAAGTAAAAATCACTCCAGAAAATCTCATGAAATTCACATAAAAACCTCTATAAAATGACATTTAATAATGTGATAAGGAGGGATTTCCATTCTCATCGAAAATTTCTGCTCTGCTCTACTAGTGTATGGTGGATTTTTTCTTCATTGCAAAATAAAGGTTCATGAAGTCTGGAATAATTTTCAGAAGATATACCAGAATGTGCCTAAAATTACTCCTTTACAGGGCATACTTTTTAATATATCGGTGAAACAGTCACCATCATTCTTCTAGCAGATAGATCAAAAAGCACTTCAGTCACAACACCTCCACCTCTTACAGCTCTCAGCAATGAAGAGGAACTGAAAATTACTGCTTCTTTCTCCAAACAGGACAGAAATGAAACACTTTGTTCTAATCTGGGGATTTTTGTTATAGGAAGGGGAATCCCTGCAGGCAGATATATGTCCTTCCCTCCTCTGTTCCCCCTGTGAATATATAAATAGGGGAAATAAAAAATTCTCCAGGGTGTGGAAAACCCAAATTAGCCAAATACATTGCCTTTTGTTTTTTCTTCTCTCTTGCTTTGCTACCAATTCTGAATTGCTACCTGAAGACTAATTTTTAAATTTACTATTTTCTCATGCCTCTGACAGCACTGGTGGAAACAGAGAATAGCTAATCCCTCGGGGATCTCACAAATTCCCTTTCAGTGGTCATGTTTGTATTCAGTGGGAGTTTGATACTTAGCTGAAAATTAAAATAT
>NW_009259424.1:5361154-5391400 GCF_000687185.1 Egretta garzetta | reverse complement strand
TGGAGGTTACAGCAAATTCATGTTGCAAATACAATCTAGCACATATGCAGAGATTTTGCTGTATTAAAATGAATATAATAGAAAACAGAGGAAATTGTTATAGCCCTGGATTTACTGTGAGATCAGGCCAGAATTTCTTTGTCTTGTTTTAAGTAACTTTCTTCTACAAGAAAATATATACATAGTAATGAATTCAGGTAGAAAGTGAATATTATTTTGAGAAGAGGAGCATATCTGAGGCATTTAATTATTCTTATTTTTCTGCCTCAGAAAGGAATTAGGAAAAAAGAAGATAAAAATATACCTCGCAGTAATTTAATAATATATCTTAGTGTAGGCATTGAAGGAATCGACCGTTCAGCTACACTCACACAACAACTACTCACATATCAGATTAGACCTGGTTCCGTAATTCTGTTTTCTAGCATAAAGCCAGTTCCTATTTGGAATGAGGCTAAGACATTCAATCTATACTACTGTGGATGTTCAGGAGCTGGGTTTTGCTCTGCACACTGTGAAGGATCAAAAGGACGTTATTTTCTAAGTTACCAGGATATTTTTTGTTGTTCTTGATTATTTTTTTGCGCTTCAGAGAAGTGACTCTTGTCCTAGAGGACTACCAAACTGATACTATCATGTGAACATCCTTCCTGTTTTAAATAAACACACTGAATGTTGATCACTGTGCAAAACCAGATGTCTTGAGTCATGCTTTATAAATTTTAAAGGGTTCTGCCTTTAATAGGGTGGACTTCTATAGTCTGTGTTAATTTATGGCTTAACTAGCAGACTGAACAAATACACGTTAAAAAAAGATAATTTGTTTTCTTAATATTACAAATCCAGCCTCAGTTGTGGAGGTTTTGCTCTTGTTTTTTTCCTAGCTTGCATATTTTCTATTCTAAAAAAGAAGTATTGATTGTACGAATAAAATTCATCTTACTCTTCCATAGGTTATTGACTCTTCAGTGAGTAGGGGGTAAAATGTGGTAATGTACGCATGTCATTTTTAATTGAGTAAATACTCAAGAGTATGATTTTATGAAAAAAGGAATTTTGCTGATTAAAAAGCACCATATACTCATTTTTTGGACAAGGCTTTCAACAGAAGAGAACTGGAGTGGCAAAATATCAGTGGATAAGTGTGTACAACAGGATGTGCAGCATATTCTTTCCAAAGTAAAAGGTAACTTGCTGTGTTCTCTGCAACATTTTCTTCTGCCTTGGTGCATATCTGCAGATGTATGACAGAAGGATGTAAGTAGTGGGAAACTCCTCTTGTGCAGACCCTTTCTTGCTGTCACTCAGTTTATATAATTTTTTCTAAAGAAAATAAGGAGACAATAGTGATACAAAATCCATTATAGGTCTAACTGAACCATGAGGTTTAAGTTGGTAAACACAAGATTGTTTTGTTTTGCTCTACAGCATAAGGTAATTTGAGTTGGATGCATGGTTATGTAGACTAAGATCCTCAAAAGCAGTTCTCTCAAGCTTTCAGTCCATTTATACATGCAGAACAGTGGCGGCTTCTCTAAGAGCATAAAAAGTAGAAAGAGAAGGAAAGCAATGTACCCAAGTACGTCTTACATTTTTCCCTAGAGGTCTGTGCTAGCAAACCAAATAAACTGGTTTTGGGAATGAGGCTGCAGTTTTCCAGAACTGAAAAAGAACCGTGCCAAACTGGCAAAATGCAAAGCATTTCTGATTTGTGGTGGTTCCAAGGCAGCAGACAATGAATTATCAGTTAAAAGTGAGGGTGTAAAATCAAATTCAGTGGGGAGCAAAGGGGATCATGATGGCACGTAAGAAATGGCATCTTTCCTTATGCATGTAAAATCTGTGCAAGTGGGTTTTGTGGTGTGTGGTTTGGGGTGGTTCATTTTGTGGGTTTGGGGTTTGGTTTTGTTTTGTGGAGAGTAGCTTAACACAGAAGATATGTTGAATAATAAGGATTTGCTTGGTTGTTTTATTTGAATTTGTTTGGAAAATATCTGCAAAGTAGGGAGATGAATGCAACTGAGCAGATGAGACTTAGTTGCTGGGACTCTTTAACTCTTTATTTACGTTTCTTAAAAAGAGAGGAAATCTGGAAAGTAGCCGTTTTGGAAACTCTTTTAAAAGAGTTTAAAAGGAAGAGGATTAGCTGGATAAAATAGCAAATATAGGGAACATGGACTGCTTGTTCAGGAAGGCTGGAAAGAAAAGAAGGGAAAGAAGATGGCAATACCAGATGGGAGAGATTCTCAGTGATAGTATCTCATATATTTAGTCTTTTAAATGAGTGGGTATCCTCAATCTCTTCTTTGTGTATTTTCTTCCTATTTTGATTCTTTCAAAATGAATTTTTGTTTATGTATCTTCCGTTCAGATTTACTTACACTAGAAGATTTTTCAAAGTGCCTAAGTTCTCAATTTGTGTCAAACTCCAGGTTATGAAACAAGAAACATTTTGTTTCTGAAGATTAGGATCTTAGTTCTGAAGATTAGGATCAGAAGTTTACTCGGAGCCAGTGATGCAACAGTAAATTATGTTTAAGCTTTCCCAGCTGAGTGACATTTTTATAGGAAGTATGCAGTTGCATTAACTTCCACATGTAGCCCTTTCCTGGTCTCTAGGCACCATTTTCTACAGTGAATTAGAGAAATCCAGAAGATAAATGGCAAATTTGTGTATCATCATAAGTAAAGCCTTCAGCTAAGAGAATATCTTTTCAATAATAATAATAATAAAAAAGCTGTGTCTGGAAACCAATGCTAAATGGAGATTTCCGTTTAGTAAAGAGTAAATCAATATGCCTGGACCTGTGCACAGGTTTGAAGAATAGTGCATGCAAAGTCTGGAAACAGGTGGGGAGTGTACCATTATTTTTTTTAAATCACTTCTCTCAGATGACTTCTGCTGCTAAAGTTTTACCACTTGTGGTGGATACCACTTCATGCCAAAGATCTGATCTTGTATTGCTGGCCATGTCTCGGTTTGAAAAATGAAATACATAGTTGAGCATTACTAGCGTGATGGTCTTACTAGAGCCTTTGTCGTCAATTATTGTTCTCTTTATCTCTCGTGTAAACTGAAGAATAAGGAGGCTGAAATCAATAGCTCCAGAAAAAATAGAATAGTAACCAGTCTCTTGTATATTTGGTGGAGAGAGATGATAAGACCAAAATGATACTGTCATTTCTCCTCCCTCTGTTCTAAACTGTTGCATTAGTACTATGTTTTGCTGTGCCAGAAATTACCAAGGAGACTGCTCAAATGAACAGAAAGAACAAGAACTTAATTCCACTTTATCTTTTTCTCCTTGCTGAAAGCACTGACAAAGTAGTAGCCCTTGTCTTTCATTGATAGATAGCTGTACTCCTCCTATAGCTTGAGTTTATATTTGAACTGCGATCTTTTACATCTTTACAGCACTGCATTGCAGTGGTGTAGGTAATGCACAGGCAATGCAAGTGTGCCACAGTCCTTTGGCCAGAAGGGCCCTGGTGCCAAGCAGGAAAGAAAGTGGGAGCGAGCACTGGTATTTGTCTGAATTGCCTTGACTGCTGAAGACGTCAAATATACCCAGATTTACTTATGTCTTCTTTTGTTTTCTTTTGTTTGTCTGCTGCTTTTTACAGTTGCCTCGAAAGGCTGCTCAAATAAACAGAGACTCATTCTTATTGTTCGCAGGTTTCCAACCTGTACCTGTACGACAGTGTGCTCATGCTGGCCAATGCTTTCCACAGAAAACTGGAGGACAGGAAATGGCACAGCATGGCAAGTCTGAACTGCATGAGGAAATCCACCAAGCCTTGGAACGGAGGACGATCCATGCTAGAGACTATTAAGAAGGTGAGAATAGACAAACCGCAATTGTGTGAGCAATTGAAAGAGTTGCTTCCTTCTTACTTGAGATTAGCTTTTGAAGAGGTATGTGACCTCTATTCGACTTTTCTTTGATTTATTGCAAGTGATTTACAACTACCAGGCATGATATACAGCTATTAAAAAAGCAAATGATTTATTACAAACAAATTACACACACTGCAGTGTTGCTTCAGTGGTGCGTGTTCTACTCCTGTTGTTCTCATAGCTACCTTCTGTGGAGGTAGTGTGATTAGGAAGTCATACATTGACATGTGCGTGCATCATAATAATTTCCCAAGAGAAGAAATAAAGGAGCTCAAGGCACCAATGAACGATAAGGTTTAAGACTTAAGTTCCACTTACTACAGCTCAACTAGCTTCATAAGTTAGCTGAGCATTGGTAAGTATTTGTATAAGTATTTGTGGCCACAGCAAAAGAGATCTGATTTAGCTAAGTTGTCGCTTATATTTACACTGTCTTGCAGCATGTTGAATTACTCAGATATGGACTGTGGCTTTGCAGATGCATGGTAACTTCTTGTATGAAAGTTATTTGATCGCAAATACTAGTGGAAAAAAATACTAATTTTTACTATACTAACTTTAGCAATTATTCAGAAAAAAAAGCCCTGTTTCCCCATATATATTGATGGTTTTCCTTTAGTAAAATGATGCAGTTCGATCAAGTGTTATGTTACACTCTGATCAGTCCTAATAACGCCATCCTTTGTTGCCAATTCAAACTTTAGTGTCATTTCAAGCTTCTTTGCTACAAACCACAAATCAAACTCTGTGATACTTTCACAGAGAGGTTTTCATAATACTTAAAACTTTATCTTTTCTTCATGCCTCTCTTGGGAGCACAGCAGGCATACACTCTATCTTTTGGAGTTGGAGTTCATGCCTTTGTATTCGACCCCAGGATTGAACCTGTTGCCCTCAGTTACCCCAAAAGGGCTGTCGCCTCAGGGTCCACCAAACTCCTCCTTTTCTTTGGGGTCTATCTCTGTGAACTTTGAAGACCTGAGATCTGATGTTTTTCTTTTTCCACACAGTGGATATGTTAATGCTAAAGTAATTTTCTAAAAAAAAAAAAAAAAAAAAGCTTTTGTCTGGCACTATGTTTGAGCTATTGGACATGTAATTGCCACATTTAAATTCACTGTAAACAATTTCAAAGCAGATTTGGCATACCTTTAATGAAGAGGAGTGTTTATAAAGACAAATTTGTTCTATTCTGAAATTTCTGAAATTTGTTTCTTTAGGGCCATATAACTGGGCTTACTGGTGTTATGGAGTTCAGAGAAGATGGCGCCAACCCCTATGTTCAATTTGAAATACTGGGCACTAGCTACAGCGAAACATTTGGCAAAGATGTGCGGAGGGTAAAGATATGCTGCTTCTTTCTCTCTTTTGTTTTCCTCTAAATGATATACTTTCTACTTCACAGGAGAAAATGTAATTCTTTAGGAATGAATTAGTGCTACACTGCAGAAGAAATTTACTGTAAGAAAAATATTTTCTAATACCTTACACACTTAAATCTTGAAATCTAATTTTATATTGGTAGGCAGGAGTCCTAGCAAGGCAAATTGTTTCCATATGTGTGGTAACGATGCAGTGCCATAATGATACTGTGGACATAAATAGTGAAGGCTGCACAATTCTGCTCATGTACTTTATTGTTAATTAAGATATAATTGATGTAACTGGCACTTGTCTTAGTAAGGAAGCTAACTGAGAATATAAATTACCTAAAGACACAAGATGTTTCAAAGTATACCTGCTGCAAGAATTTGAGATAAATAAATAAAACCTCTAGAGAAGGTAATTTCCAAAATGGATGATGCTATATTGTGTAAAGTAAAAGATGACCTATCAATGGTAGCTTGTGGAACAAGGACTGATGGGGATTAGAAGGCATTTAGAGTGGCTCCATGGGGTTACTAACGTAAATTGTCATGGGCTGAGAAGGCAAGTAGGAACATGTTAATGCAGAGGGTATGCTCGGAAAATACCTGAAACTCTCAACTGAACAGGGAGATTCCCATTGGAACCCAAGCTACGAAATGTCCCTAAACTGGTCAACTGGTTGAAATACAGGCATTGCCACTGTATGGTCAGTGGGTCCTACATTAAGCAGAGCTGAACAAAGAGGATTCCATGAAGAATTAAAATTTATGACATTTTCTGTTTTCATTTGACCATTGGTTTCTGTGTTTGTTTTGATTCACCTGAATTACATGACCCTAAATGGAACAAACAAGCAAATAAGTTGTGTTTACATTATCATCTTAAACAGCTAAACCTGAGATTCTTTCAGAGTCTAGATTGGTACGAGGATTCTGGACAGGGAGCCAAAGGCTTGCAATATCTGTTAGAATTCAACAGAAGGAAGAGAAGTATTTGAAATGCATAAAGCACCAGGAGATATAATTGAAAAACTTCTGTTGAGAAAAAATGTCTCTGAAGACTTCAGACTGGCTAGGCACCCTCCTGTATTGTAACGGTCAGAAAAGGCTATTTCTCAGTCCACTTTCATTTCTAGAAGATTTCTACTGCAAATGAGGAACTCTAACTTCCAAACGCTACCTGAATGATGAAAAATTATCTAATTTTGGAAACAGTGTTGCCTATTTAAGAGAACAGAGTTGGCTTAGGAGGTCTGGGAAGCCATTCAGGTTCATAAACAGAAGTATGAACCTCCCTTTACGCAGAAGTATGCAAACCAGAAGTGTCCGATGCCATGTGAGATGCTGTGGACTGTGTGTTTCCTGCTGTGTTTCTAGCTGCCACTACAGAAAGCATGAGTGTCCTGTCAGTGCTCTGTTATCCCTAGCAGATGGATGCCATGGGGCGTTGGAGTTTGGTTCCATTTTGTTACAGAATTCCCAGGTGACTTTGAATAAGTCACGTAATCGCTTTATGCTTCAATTTACCTTTCAGTAAAATTGCTATCATCACACTCAAAACAGGTTTGAGGCCTTAAAGGGAAATTAAGATGTGTGAATATACATTAGTACTTTTTTTTTCTAATGTACATTTCAAATATGGTAACACATGTACAAAAGCTCTCATTTCAGTATGTGTAGCACACTGACCAAATTGAGATATCATCCACATGTGTGAAGTGGAGACAGCTAAAATGTCAATCAAAAGCTACAACAGGGCAAAAAAAATAGGTAAAATTGCTAAAACGGTTAAACTGATAACTACTGATCACTTTTGATCCCTAATATGTTACTTTAGGATTAGTTGGTTAATGTAGAATGGCTTAACTTTTTGGATGTTTAATGCAGAACATTATACAGTTCCCAAAATGAAAGGGAATATAATTCTAAATGGGTAAAAAGTTACTGGCTTTGGAATACTTCTCCCACCTAAAAGCAAGTTCTGAAAATTATCTTTTTAGCTTAATATAGAGAGAGAGTAAAAAGTCAGTAATATGCTAGAGAAGTCTATAGAAGAACTTGGAAGAGATGATATTTCTTAGAGCAAAATTACCATGGAACTACTGGTATTCAATTATTTGGACAGCCTGACTTTTTATTATTGCAGCAAAAATATGTTACAGCTCAGAAGTACTTTTAAAAGCCCAGGAAGTCATGCTTGTCTCATTCATATTACTTGAGTGAGAGATCAATTCTGATTTATTGTCAGTTGTTTCCATACCAGCCTTTCCTCAGGTCTAGCTGTGGAGGAACGCATTTGTGGTGAAAAACAGAGGGTTGGTTCTGCATGGTTTTCTTTTCCTCTATATGGAGAGCATCTGGAGCTATTCACCCCTGCCCTGCCCCTACAAAAAACCTTTGCACTTAGGTTCTGTGACAAAGTAGGGCAAAGAAGTACAACATTGAGTGTTGAGCCTTACAGGGAATCCAGTCAAAAGCTAGTGGACTTTTAATACTCAACGTCCCTTAGAAAGTTTCTTGGAGATCATTTCCACCAGAAAGACTCCTAGGAGGACATCCAAGACAGTAACCCAAATCTGGCAGGAATTTTCAGGGCCTTTCTGTAGAGGCATCTTGACTCTTCCCAGTCTGGTCTTTCTGCAGACAATTGTTCCTTCCACTAGCTGTGATTGAGTTAGGAGTGCAAGTCAATATATATTTGCTCGCTTAGTGTATACCTTCTCCTTTATTCCACAAGTCTAACACCATATTTTTGTGGTAAAGGCTGATAGTGGATTTTGTGGATTTTGTGTGTGTGTTTTCTTCTTCCTTTGTTTGGGCATACTTTAGTGAAAGGGAAACTTTGGAAAATGTTCTCATTTCTTCGGTTTAAACATAAAAGAACAGGGCATGTCCCTTAAGCTATACCACCTTGCTTTACAAAAGGCTCAGGTGATTGCCTTCTTTTGACTGTGTGCATGTGGAGGTTGAGAAAGCATGGTGCGTTCATGCTTAAAAATAAAAGCGATCAGTGTGGTGACTTATCAGGGCATTTGAAAGCTGAAGGATAAAATTGTCAGAGAAACTGAAAAGGCTTAAATGCCTGGTGCTTGACGATTGCCAGCGTGATTTATGTTCCTAAGGTCTGTAAACACCTTTAAAAATAGCAACCTGAGCATCTGTATATTTAAAAAAAAAGAAAGGAAAAGAACAGGATATAAAGAGGGTGTGTGTATGCATCAAATTCGGCACCTGCCTTAACTTCTGGAATTACTGAGTTACTCACCAGTGAATGGTCTTCCTCTGAATTTAGAGTTACCAGCATGCTTCTTTCTTTTTTCTTCTCTTTTAAATTCTTATTTATTAGTCCTTTATGAATATTTTTTTTTACCTACATGGATGCGTAAAGCCTCTCTTGTATATTTACATTTTTATGTCTTCTACCTTAAGCTTCCTGAGCCTGTGGTTCATTCCCAGCACTGGCAGTGGCTGGGAGCGATCGGGACATCATTTTGCTTCATTGGCTCACTGTCCCCATCTGTAGCATGGAGTTGAGGGTACTTGCCTGCTTTGTACAAAGTTTTAAAGTCTGATAGAAAAAAAAAAAAAGGCTCTAGCAAAAACATTTAGCTGTTAATATTAAGAAATTGAATGAATCATAGTATTAAAACCTGTGTAGTCCTAGTTGTATGAGACCATTGCTTCAGAGCCTGTTTGGAATTTTCAGTGGAGAACTATATCCCACTTCCACAGTACAAAGGACATGAAATGGGAAAGGTGGTCCGGACTATGTTAATTTCCTCCTTATTGACCATCTATATTATTAGTTCTTATTAATGAAAGCCTTGCTGCAACTTTCAAAACATCTAAGCTGGTTCATATTATGTTTCTGCACTTGAGTAGATTCCACACAATATAATAGTTCAATGATCCAGCTGTGAGAGCAAAAATAAGGGAGTCAGGACTCCAGGGTGGTATTCCTAGCAGCTCTATAACTCAAGGGAGCTCTTGAGGTGTAAACCTATTTGTTCTCGCTTGCCTATGTACGCAGGGAATATCGCAACAGCTAACTGCCCTTGTAGGGATGGGATTAGGCTTAGTTAGATAATGCCTGTAAGGAGCTTTATGATTATCTTCATCCTTGCCAGGAAGATCTTCTGTAAGAGTGAAATGATATTGTTATTTAGTTTATTTTATGACAGGGATCATATTTTTTTATAAAGCAATCTGCAATCCTTTCCCAAGCTTGCTGTAATGAGGACTTAATTAATGGTTTACACACATACTGTATTTCATAAGAAACATTCTGTTCAAAATGATAATGTTTACCATTGGTTATTCATTTCTATCAGTTGGTATGTTTTCATTTTTTTAAATTAGATTTTCTTGAAATATCATCTGTTTCATGAAAAGTCATACTTGTTTCCTCCAGCACTTCTGAGGCAGATTGCAAAAGTCACTGTAAGTAGCTTTGTGATATGTTTCACAGTTGTTGAAACCCCATTTTTGAAGTCTGATACAGTGCTTTAATTGGGATCATTACTTTTAGACAGAATCTCATCATCATCATCATGAGAAATCCTATGCTTCTTATTCAATGCAAAAAGGAACTGTATTTTTAGGGGTCTCTAATATTAAGTGAATATTGCAGTCACATCACATGCTGCTAAAAGATATATCCTGAAGAGAATGATTTTAGGTGGTTACTACTGTAATTGAATCAGTTTTACTCATATGGAAAAATGCATAACTAAATTGCCTGACTTTAGCTGTAAAACAGATGCCTGCCTCCTGCTTGAGCACTTCATAAACACACACTTGGGTATAGTAATTTGGTTTAATCTGTGTTGGCAAGGTATCTTTCAGCTGAAATGTAAGACTGAAGTCTTGGCGACTTGTGATGACTGAAGATCCCCTGTTACCTTGCAAAGGGAAGGGCTAATAGCCCTCTCATTCTGGATAAAATACGGTTTCCACATAGTTACATTTGGGTTAACTTTCTCTTTCTGCTTGAGTTGATTGAGTGTCATGGTAGAATAATTTGGTAAAAGAGTGTTGCAATTCACCCTAAAAATAGATTGTGTCAAACGGAAGAAAAATCTGGAATATTTTACTCAAAATAATAAACTTCCTTCATTTTTAGTTGTAATTTTCTGTACAAGATGGATGTGAGGAGTGAAAATAAATGCATTCCTTGCAAATTCCCTAAGTTGAATTATTCATGGTGAAAAATACAATGTATAGGAAATAGCTATGATCAATTTTTAAACTATAGAAGAACATTAGAGAAGAAATGTGATGAACCTGAGTAATATTTCTGAAATGAAGTGGGATCCCTGTTTGCCCGAGTTCTGAAAACTGGTTAGGTTTTTTTTAATTGAAATATGTTATGTTCTGTGTGCTTTCATTGTAAGATTATAGCTGTAAGTATTACACTTTCTAACTGAAAAGTAGGTAAGCAAGTTTAGAAATGCATTTTTTTTGTTGCAAATATGTGCTACATAGTTTTTTTAAGTTTTTTTTATTTTATTTTATGTTTTTGGAAAGCATTGCCAATGGGACCCATGCTTTTGTGTAAACTGTTACTTGTATTTGCAAACACAAAATGCTGAATGTATTTGCAAATTATACCAGTGTCAACCCGGAGTAAAAGGGATGTCTTGCAAATTTCTGTTGGAATTCCTCCAAGCATAAGATCATGCTGGTCTTCTCCTTTAGAAGACTGTTCAGCTGTTTATATGACATTTTCACAGCATGAAGCTTGAGGCTGGATTTAAAAAGCAGCCATATCTGAGTTAGAGCAGGGCCAGGATACCAACAGCAATTAGGACGCTGCTGAAGTTTCCACAGCCCACATGCGTTGCTGCCTGTATGTTTAGAAATCCTGTTTAATTCATAAGTCACATACTACGTCATACTTACCAGTTTATAATGAATCTTGGGTATAACATTCTCCTTTTTTAACAAGTATGCAATATTGAATAAAATTGGATTATTAAGAATGTTAAAACCAGCCTTCTAAAAAAACCAGTTACATCTTTAATTATGGAGGTTTCATCAAAGCTCCTATAATTTATTGATGGATCCTAGGAGAGTGTTTAGTATGGGATGAAGACAAAGCCCCTTTCTGTAGCTCAGCTTATGAAGAATTCCGTGCTCAAGTGTGTACATTATGAAGAAAAATTTATTTTCATAGGGAAACAGGTCAAGATTTTCTGAACTTGACACCAAAGAAAATAGAAAACATTTGAAAAAAGTTTCACAAATTCTTTTTACCTTTTTGGAAATCCAAAGACAGAGCTGATTGGTTATTCTCTTTTGGACAGTATCAGTCTTGAGCAAAGGCAATAAGCCCACTACACCACAAAAGAGGGACAGTCTTTTTTTTTTTTTTATTTTAATTTCCTGCCCTAAGAAATATCTTTGAATCATGATTGTTGTATAAAAATCACACCAAAACCAGAACTTTCTGTTGAGTGTCAGACTAGATTTTTAGCATAATGTCCATTTAGCAAAATCACTTTGAGAGGTATTAATGATAACACCAGAATACACACTGAATTATTTTAACTAACAAATCAAATAGATGTCATCTTGGCCTTCACAAGTACATAAACTGAGGAGTTCTAACGTCTCTTCATTTGTAGCATGATTTCAGTGTCGAGGACAGTTGCAAGGACTCTGTGTTGAGGGAGACCATGCACAGTTTCCTTTCTGCAGTGTTTGACATGCATTTAGTTCCTCTAATTATTGTTGCTGTCTTATATCATTTGGTAAACTGCAAATACACGTAGGTGCCTATCATAGTTTATGAAGTAATTTACTTTAGCAGTGATTTTAAAATCCAGGATAACTATGTTGTCTTCATCTGTATATTCCTCTGATATATTCAATATGTCAGAAAGTGGATGTTTAAATACCAGTAATTAAGATATTTGTTCATGCTACATCATAGTTTTGTTAAGAAAAAAATGACAAGATTTTATGGTTTCTGTTTAGTCCTATTAAAATAAACAACAGAAATAGAAGTTATTTAAAATTCCCCTTCTATTTTTGCTTTTCTTTCTGCCATTTTGTGTCAGATTATATCACTATATACCAGTAAATGCTTTCACATGCAGGTTTTCAGAAGACAAATTTAATGGCAAGGTATCTTAGTGGTCAGCCAAAATGTGGGACGTAAGGAACTTCTGCGTCACAAAGTGCCACAAACTATCTGACTTGCTTTGGCTTGGTTCCTTAATTTCATTATACTTAAAAAAAAAGAATAACCTTAATTCCTCAACTTAGTCTTTTGGAAAGGTACGTGCAAAAGGGCATCAGAGTTCTGATTAAACCTCTTTGTCTGTATTGGCTAATTCACTGAAATAACAGGACTTGGCAGAGATTGCCTGCTTGTGTTCCAGTTCCTGGCAGAGGTGCCTTTAAATTGTCGACCACACAGAAAACAGTCAGTTTTACCTTAAAATAGGTACAGTCTAGAATGAGCATGAGCCTGTGTCAAGGAAAGAATTCTAAAATATGCCTGGTCCAGAACCACAATATCTCTTGCTACAGGAGTGAATGAATTTATATACTTGTGTAAAAATACACAGGCGTCACAAAATAAAACTTGTTTTCCATTTTGAGACAACATCCTTTTATGGAGTGGGGACAGTATCAGGCATAGATAATAACTCTCAAAATAGAATATCCTTTCTGAGAATGACATCTATGTGACAGGCTATCAGATTATAGTATATCTGTATTTTTAGTATGTTAATGAGTGTGATGTGCAAATATATAATAGAGCTCCCCAACAATGTGGTTGCTAACAGGACACAGTTTTAAGTTGTATGTTGGCAACAAAATATATCCCTTTAAGCAATATAGAGTATTATATACATATATTTGAAGTATTTTCTAGCATAAGAGGTACAGGAGCAGAAAACGACGAGAATTAAAAATATTGACACTGTTTAAAAAGACAATTGTTGATATGTTGCCGCAGCCTGAAATAGCTATTAATTCCACTTAGACCCAATGGGCAAAAAAACCCCCGACACAAACCCCTTGGGTACGGAAGCTTGCCAAAATCCACTTTTGATGGAGATTATTGGGAATGATAATAGCAAATATCAGATGAATCGCCCTGTTTTCACTAGGAAGCCATGCCCTGGCTATTTTAAGTGAAAAATATAATTGCCACTAGAGTGAATGGAAAATGGGATAGAGGGGATTTCTTAGGTGGCCGACTCCAGGTCATGCAGAGCTTTAAAAATAATGTTAATAACCTGCAATGACACCTGGACCTGAAGTGGTGAGTAGCATCTCACAGAGAAGAGGTGTACTTTGCTGACAGTGACCATGCACGCAGCTTTTGCTTCATGAAGATGGGGGCCAGGCTCAGAAAGCATCCTGTTAGTGCAGCGTAAACCAGGCAGAAGTGTCATGTAGAAGAGCTGAAGCCTGATATCTTAAAGTGGCCAAATCGCATTTGCAATCAAAATTCTCTCATGAACTATTATATACCTGTTCTGAAATTAAATTGCAAGTTGCAAAAGCATCTGATTGCATGCCTTAAGCCCACAGGGATTTTATAAACAGAACTGTACAGAGCATACAGCATGCAGGATGCCAGTAGAGTATTCTGCCTTTGAATTTAAGGTGCCATGAAGAACTCAGTGGTGTAACTGTCTTTCCATATTCATTATTAATTTTTGTGCTGTGCTTTGAGATCACTGGATGAAGGACGCTATCTATAATCATGTAATTCTTCAAATGCATGAAGTAAATCTCTTTGAGACAGAGTGCTGTTTTAATGTAGTAAAACTGCTCCAGCCTGCCAACATCTACTTCACTTGCAACAATATCTTTTCTATGAAAAGGTAAGTTGCAAAGTCCCATAGAGTTTATTGATGAGGTCTGAAGAACTTATAGGTATTGGGCTTTGTTGGAAAGGGGATGTAATGAAGAGTAAAAGAAAAGAATAATAGATATTTAAGATATTTAATAGTATGAGAACATTTCAGTTTGAGTAGTTCTAGCACCATCTATAATTTTCTTAAAGCTAAGCGCAATTTATTCTGCCATAAGATTAATAATACAGTAAGGCATAAGTTAGTAAATGGTTTGCAAGATTGCTGTCTGAGCTGTATTGAATCTAAACTGAGCTCTCTCTCATTCTCGCCACTCTCATTCAAGATGCCATTCAGTACCAATCTACGAGGCCGCTGTAGCTATTTACATTTCAGTAGCACCTGGAGGCTATGGGTTTGTCACACCGAGAGTGGCCCAGGCGGTTAGCTGTATTATTATTGTGTAATACATAAACCATGTGGTTGTGCATTCAGAAACCTGCTATTGTAGTTTTGCCAGCCTGACAGAAAAATGCTATCAAAATCTAAGTTTTGAGAACATTTCAGCATTGGGACTTCTCCAGGGTGTTTGCTAAGAGAGGGATGGATAGCCTGCAGATGCGGTGTGAGGGGTGTTTTTCAGGCTAGGCTGTAACAAATGCTGCTGCTCACGGCTCAGGCTTGAGGAGGGAGCAGCTCACTTCTGGAGTTGAATCTGAAGTTTTGTCTGCTTTTTTTTTTTTTTTTCTTTCTTCTCTCCTAAGTTTTAAAATAAATGATGGGGAGTGAAGTATTTCTTGTTAGGCTTTTTGAACTCACTCAGTGATATGACAAGGTAATTTCACCATAGATTTTAAAGAGAAACAAGTGTTGTTACTCCATGTTTTTGTTAGGGTGAGCGAGAGCACAAAATATTGCCTTTATGAGCATTGGGGAAGTGCACTGAGATTTTGTTATTATTTTTCATTAGTGCTGATTGGTTTCTGAATGTTCAGAGGAGGAGTTTTCCTTGATAGACTCACTGAAGGGACATTCAGTGTCTAGAGCTTTTTTTTCTTTCATTTGAACACAAATAGGGACACAGTAACCAGTGAAGCAGAAAACACAGATTTGCTGGCTGAGCAGGCTTAAAATGAAAAAGTGAGTCTGAATCTAGGGTACAGCCCACAGAGTCTGCTACTTTAGTGTGGCTCTCATTACAGGACATTGCAGTGGCTTTCTTAATTAAAAGAAAATGTCCGATCATCTCTGGATCTCAGGATGAATCTCTTATGTCAGGAGCTGGCTCTCTGAGTCTGCTTCTCTTCCTCTCACGCATCCCCCAGTTTCATCCCCAGCTACAAGGTCCTCCCTTGTGTATTGTGTCCTGCACCCTGGAAACTTCTCTCTCTCGAGGACAGTCATTTGCCTCCACAGAAGCCACAATCTCCCCTATTTCAGCAAGCAATTCAGTGTGACCCCATGTGCAACCTGGCTCTGAAAAATCGGTACCTTCCTCTGTGCTGCCTAACCACAACTTTTTAATAGAACACAACATGAAGTCGTACAATGAGCTGAGAGATGAAATAGGTGCCACCCATTCCACAAATCAATATGATGGAGCAGGATTCAAATCAGTACTGGTTTCCTCTCTGGTCCTATTTTGAATCTCAATGGAGGGTTTGGGCAAAGACAGAAGAATAGTTCCAAGATCTATAACAATGTTATTTTAACTATGGTTTGATTTAATAAAAAAGAAAAAAAATGTAAAGAAATGCCTAGTGTTAAATCTCAGAAGAAGAAAGGGAGAAGTTTTCATATATGTTTTCATTATTTATGTAGTGTATTTCTGTATATTTTGCCTATGGGTGGTATTACAAGCCTTCTGTGCGTTATTAATTCTACTATGTCAACCATGACTTACTACCTTCATAGCACTTTATCCAAGATGACTCCTGCTGATCTGAATTTTTTTAATTACTCATATACCATGATCTTTCTCTATTTCTTTCATTCCCAAGATGCAGCGCAAAACAGGCATTTATTGCAGCCAGTAGAGAAGAGCAAATGGAAAATATGGATTGGATTGCCTTTCGTTAATATATTCAGCTTTCGGTGAGAGTCAGATTTCATAAGGAAAGGAGTTCAAGTTAGGATAGAGAGGCATTTTTCAGAATTAATCAAAATTTTAAGGCATTAAGTAGTTTTGGCTTTAGAACAATTATTGCAATTACATTAGTTTTTCAGTATAATTTATTATGATTTTTCAGGTTCACAAGAGAGAGCTTACCGCAGTGCTAGGTCTCTGTTTGACAAATACGCTGCAGGCAAAACATCTCTGTAGCCACGTCCTTTGTGCTTCAAGGCGGTGCATTACTGACCCAGCCACGGGGGTAGGGACACTCAGCATCCCCGCAAATCACGCAGTGATCACCCCGTTGCTGACTTGGTGTGATCATTCGGGTGAATTTGTTGAGTATAATGTAGTTCAATATCGGACAGTGTGATGAGGATATGAGAGCAATTCTTATCTGACAGCGGAGTCATCTGTGAAAAGTCAGAGCCACCATCACAAAAACCTTTGTGTCTGCCACAGAGGGACTCTGCTTTGGAAAATAAATAGCCTTCATCTTAAGGGAAGCTTTTTGTTGGAAAGGGTCAATGTTGGTGGAGTGAATGAGGTTGGACGTTGTCTGTCTGTCTCTGACATGTGTGAAGCACATGAAGTTGAAGTCTGCTGGCACTGCCTAGCATAAAGCAGCAAGCTTCTGTTTCTTATTTGCATTAATGGCATGCTTGCAATGTTGTCTAATTGCTTTTTGTCTTGTTCAAGAAACAATGCATTGCCTAAAAATGTTATTTATTCTATATGTTCTTTATAGGACAGGCTGGCTACGAAATGTCACGGGAGTTCACTGCATTTATCGGTTGAGCAATAGCTGCCCTGATAATATTTTATCCAAATAAAGCCAGGAAACAAATTTCTTTGCCTAGAATATGTTGATTGCCCTTACTATGCATATTCTCTGGCTTCAGTCAAGGAGAACAAGTACAGCCTGTTTCTTGACCATTTACAGCCCTTGTGAGGGGATCTTTACCTGCCCGCTGCTCCTACCGCCTGCCAGATTATATTTCTCTGTTCTCACAGATTTTGAGCAAATGTACTTTAAGAACCTGTACTAGTATTGCTGGTGTCTCTGTACAGAAGGATTTAAGGTAGGTGTTTTGAGTATTGATACTGGATTTTGAAGATAAGTTGCCCTGTTTTCTCACCCGTTATGAAGCAAAGGAAAGGAGTCAGCGGGACCTCCTGGAAAGGCAGGAGGAAACGGAGCAGCAAGGATCCCTTCAGCTCCCTTCCCTCCTGTGTCTCCCAACACAGCCTGCCCACATGAATAATCCTCTGCTCCGTGGTAGTTAGTGAGGCTGCAGCAAAGATTAAATCTCCTTTTCTGTAGCTGAATTAACTTTCTAGGTGTAGGTGGTATAAAATAAGTACATCAGTGCACCTACTGCCTCTCTGGTTTTAATTACTTCAGAAATCCTGTCTGTTCTGAATTCATAATAACTATGAGTATTTCCAAGACTTGGAAGTTCAGGATCAGACCAACAGCAAGGCTCTGTAGAGGCAGACTTTCCCGGTGAAGTGAGGTGTTATAATTCTGATTTTGAAACACCGCCCTAGGATATCTCACTTCTCTAGCTCTGGCTCCTGCCTCTCTGGTTTTAATTACTTCAGAAATCCTGTCTGTTCTGAATTCATAATAACTATGAGTATTTCCAAGACTTGGAAGTTCAGGATCAGACCAGCAGCAAGGCTCTGTAGAGGCAGACTTTCCCGGTGAAGTGAGGTGTTATAATTCTGATTTTGAAACACTGCCCTAGGATATCTCACTTCTCTAGCTCTGGCTTGCTTCAGTAGGTATTGCCTGGTCCAGTCCAGCAAGACGGTATGTGGGTTAATGCTGCTCCACTTCAATTAGCAAAGTGAGTGTTTTCTTTCCTTCTCCCTTAGAAATTAAGATTCCTTAAACCCAAAGCCACTCGTGTGTTTGTGTACAGCCAGGAGCCTGCCCACTGTCACTGCTTCAAATTCCATGGTGTTCCCCACACTTTCTATCACCAAAAACCAGCTTCCAGGGTAGAAATTGGGATGTCTGTTAGTTTGATCTATCTTAGTTCCAGAATATCTTTAGTTTCTCTAGGCATCTCAAAATGCCTGATGACAAATTAAATGGGGCATAGACCCAGGCAGCAGAATGGTTCTTCATGGGGGGGTGGGGGGGGGTGCACCAGGAGCACAGGCAGCTAATTTGAGTAATCCCAGAAACCAGGGGATGCAGTGATTAATGAGGAAGGGACCTCCAGCTGGCCTGTAACTTCAGCAAGCTTACAAGGTCTGTTGAATTAAATACTGGTTTGATTGACAGCATCACTACTGAAATCCACATCAGGACTAGTTCTCCTGCCTTCCTGATGTATATTTATTCTGAAGTATGCCTGGTCTTGGGTATCTTAGTCTTTTTATATCTTGGTATGCTGAATTGCAAATCTAGATGTTCTCCTTTTGTTTGTTGGCTGTAAACCATTTACATAAAAATGCTGAGTCTTTAAATTGTGGGAAAGATTATAAAATATGCAAACTCAAATACATGCATACATGCATATATAGATTCCACTGCATCTTAATTTCCTCTGTGGCATATTAGAGTCTCCTTTTCGTGTCAGTCACTTAAAAAAAAAAAGTCAACAAAACCCAATTTTTCTGGGGGCATTCTGAGGGCTTTGTATGGACACATTTATAGATGAGAAAAGCACAGCAGTAAGATTCATTATTTTACTTTGCTATGCTGACTAACGCTGTCAAAAATATGGGTTTTGAGAAACAAAACATGCCCAGTGGAAATGCAGGGATGTGAGAAAACCAGAAAGAACTTATGGCTAATAATCATCAATACACCTGGCAGATTGTATCAGTACTTCCTTTAGCTGATTACAAGCTAGAAATACAATTATGCTCTCCAGACTGTGCATTAGGACTTACATTAATATTGCTGTGAGGAAGAATCTTTCCTTATATTTTCTACATAATCTTTTGAAGTCAGTCATGTGCAGCCTCCCTTCTGGTGCTCTGGGCTAGCCCCAGCTGCCTGGCCCGATGAGCAGCGCGGGCGATGCTCAGCTCTTGCCCTTCCTCTCAGCAGAGGATCTGAGCTCTGGCACCCATCAGGGTAACACACCTGGGTGCCTCCTGCTCTGGTCATCGCCCAGGGAGAGCAGCCTCATGTCTGCTTGAAGGATGGACAGAGATGCTGGAAAATGCTATAAGGGTGGTGACATCTAGGATGCTTCACTTTCCTCTAGCATGGGAAATTGGAAGTTACTGTTTCACTTATCTGCTGATGAGCATTTGATATTTTGGGCAATGACAAAGAAATGGTAACAGGTTTTCTGGTAACAGTTCAGAAAGAGATAGAAAGAGGGCAAATTTTGATGTAAAGAAAATACAAGCTAGTTTAGCACATGAAGAAATACTTCTTATTTAAAACAGATGTGATTTTTTTTTCAAAATAATAGAAATTTTTCATAGCTTAAAAGATAGTTGGCATTCTAGGTCAACTTTTCTCTCCATTTTCCAGAAACTTAAGAAATATTTTTACTATCAGCTTCAATGTTTTGATTTTCTGTTTCGTGCATTAATTCCACGTAGGGATTTTTTTTTTTTTGTATGGATGTATATATATACATCTGTTAGCTGCTTTCATGTAAAAGATGAGGAACTCAGTCCCGAAAGCCTAACTAAATATTGCCCTGGTTTCACAGATAATGAGCAATTACTCCTTCCAATGGCAGGCAGCGAGTACAACCAGTGCAAGCAGGGTTCCGTTTGCAGAAAGGGACCCCATGTAATGGAATCTAGCTAAACATGCAAAACATATAACGATCCTCTATCTGATTTTTCTCTGTCTGTTGCCTCTCTTTGCAGCCATTCTAAACACCTTTCGTCTGGCTGTGTGGCATTACACTATGCCTCAGCTGAAAGATTATTAAAGGCGCTTATTTTCTATTCATGACTGTCTCTCTGATTCTAATTTATAAAGTGTCCTTTATTAAAATTTACTCTCCTTTGGCATTTCTTTTAATTATCTGAAAGAGAATGCTCATACGCTTTTTTTTTTATTTTTCATTTGTAAAGACTAAAATATTGATTTCTAGCTAGCTGGATTTTGTTGTCTTTCTTGCTACTGCTACTGTTTTGTCTCTGTAGAAATACTGTCTCCATAACGTTACCTTCACATGAAGACCTTTGTACATCTGCAGTTCTTTATTTTTCCTTTAGAGGAAATGAGGCTGCCTTGGAAATGGGGTTTGAATGGACTTCTAGATTCTCTGATGGTCAAAGAAAATCAGTTAATTTGCAACGAAAAGAAGAATACCTAATGATAAGGGGGTTTATACATAGGTTTTTCAAAACTGTTACGTTCTCTTGGTCACAGCATGCGTGATAGGACTCCATGATGCTACTTACAGCCAGTCACAACTTCTGTGAGAGGACACGTGTGGAAGGCTGTTAGCACAGATCTCCTGAACAGCGGGAGAATAGCCTTACTTGCCCAGCAAAGTTCTCGCCTGCGTGCAGTATTGTGAGGCTGCATAAGCAGCGGCACCGCAGTAGGCGAGGCAGGGTGCTCCTCGGGGCTCGAAGGCAATTGCGCAGGCTGTGACCCAGCTGTGCGCAGCTGTGCCCTGTCTCACCTAGCGAGGACATGGCTCGCGACTGACTGACTGACTGACAGATGGCTGCAGACAAGCAAGAAGCAGTTATGTCAAATTGTTCAAACAGAATTCATTAATACCACAAAGAGGTTCGTTTTCTGAGCCAGCCTTGTGTAGAGAGTGAAGATGAATTTCCTGCCTAAAGACCAAGGTGGAGAACAAAGTGCAGTCACACCCAACGCAGGTGTGCTTCAGGACCCAAACCCAAGCCCTTCCAACTGCCTCCAAATGGCAGTATGTGTTTGGAATCACTGCTTGCTGTATCAATTTATCACTTAAAAAAAATAAAAAAAAAAAATCTCATTCCTTTGTAGTAACGTGCTTAAAAAAAAAAATAAATCCAGTTCTTTGCAATTACAGAAGACGTGATCTGCTTGAACAACTCCCAGCTAGGTAGTTTTTACCTCTCTTAATAGGGATGTTTGGAAGACAGCGACTTACGTATTTTAAGTTATTTAATTTAAATTATTAATTAAATATAGGGGATCAGGTTACAAGAGCATAGAAACCGCCTTATCGAAATGCTTCTAATCAGTGTCAGTGGTGTATATTGGTTTTGTATGCCTGTTTTAAGGGATATATCTGGAGAGCATGGGAGGCAGGGAAAGGACATCCAAGAAGAGTAGCTGCCTGGCTTCTTCTGAAAATCAGGTGCCTTTGAGGTGACCAAAGTCAAATGAATGAAGTCCAAATGAATTTGGATCTGATCACAGCATGACTGCCCCTGTGGGTCTGTCTCTTGTGCCCAGCCTGGTGTGTGCCGCAGGAGGATGAGGCCAGGTTGCTGCCTTCTTAAAATCCTGGCCCTGTCCCACGGCGAGGGCTCGCACTGCCGTGCTGTGTGCGCGTACCCTCCGAGGCTTGGCGTTCTCCTGTCTGCACGTTCCCTTTCTTGTCCTAGCCTATGTTTCCTTCCCGTGTATCACATTGGCTGTCATCTTTTGCTTAACTTGCTTGTATTACAGTGCAAATCAGCCCATTTGTGCCTAGCCAGTTTCTCCCTGAAGTTTCTTTTCAGCTGTGTTGTTTCTCTGTGTTTGAAGCAGATTCTTAACTATGTTAGTTAATGCGTGACATGAACTGACTTCTGTAGGGATAAATATAAGCTGCGAGTATCCATCCCCCCGAAAACTCCGGTGACTTTCTCCCCTTCTCCGACTGCTGCCTACTTTGAAATGATTTACCTGGCATGTCTTAAACTGTTGACATTGTGAAACAGTTGTTACATTTCACCCCAGAATACATGTGCAAAAAGATTAAGGGCCCTTTAGGATGAAAATCGCTATACCACAATAATTATCCTGACTGACGACATCCTAAACTGCATGTGGTTCTTTTTTTCTTCTAAACAAGACAAAAAATAAAAACCATTAAAACATTCAGACATGTTATAAACTTCAGATGTGGGGGTTTTTTTTGAAATAAAATAGCAGACATCTACCTCAGTAAGGTTTTAAACAATCTTTCAACTTCAGGACTTGGTTACATTATGCCCTCAGGAACCTATTCTTATTGTAATTATGATCCAGCGAAAACATTCTCGAACAGTAATGCTTTTCTATGGTAATAGCACAGTAGATGTTATACTGAATTGATGATTGTTTAAAAGCTTTTTGCCACCATGAGGTAGAATGGTCCAATATCTTTGAAACAAGATACTGACTTCGGGTTGACTCAAGAACTGTAATAAAGAAGAAATATGTTCTTAGGAAATGTGTTGAAAATTAGTAGGTCGAAGACGAAAAGACTGAAATTATTAATAAGAGTTTTTCTTTCATTGCACAAGAGCAGCTGGCATTTGGGCTGTTGGATGTTTTGTGGTTAAAATTAAAGGATCTGTGTTCTCTCATCGCTGTTCTCCTGTCACCTGTTACCTTAATGACTGAACAGGTGTCATGGGCTCAGTAAATACATAGGGGTTTGGTAATGTTCAGGGTAGTTTGATGAATATCATCACCACCACAGCCATAATAATTATTCTATATTCTAGAATTTATATTGGAGCCCAGAACAGTGGCACTTCCAAATTGGGGCAGGTAAGATCGTATGACTTACGTGGCTAGTTACTGCTGTCTGTGGCTACGGTGGGTTTGAGTATTGTCGGTACATTTGTAGTCTTCTCTTTGATCTAGAAAAGAGTCAAGGCAGCTGAAGGTATGTACCATGCTGTCAAGCTAGCTTTTATAGATGTCATTCATACCCCTCTTCTATTTTACTGTTTCTATACTTTGAAGTTCCCTTTTGGGCAAGAAACTACGGTCAAAACATATGGAAATCAAGTTTTTTATCATGTTTTTCAGCAAGTACTGAAAACCTTGTAGAACACTCTCATCTTATTTACTCTGTAGACCAGTTTTAAAGGTGGCTTGGATAATTCTGTTAGTGTTTAATCTGGTTAGTATCCTGATTGATATCAGATGTGTCTCTTTGGTGGTTTTCTTGTATTTCTAACTAAAATGAGGAAAACCCCACAAACCAAATCTATAAGCCCCAAACCTGTTCTGGCTTTTGCTTGCCTTGTTTCAGTTTTCTGTGTGTTTTTCTGCACTTTTAGATAGGAACAGAGTGTATGAGTCTCATCTTGGGTTGTTCAACATGAGGATAATTAACAGTTGAATAACACATTTATAGACATATAGACTATCCATGAGTTTGTTTTTCAGGTCAAAGTTAGATGTCTAATAGACATGTTATCATTTCAAGAGAGGCTACAGGCCTAAGTGTTTATCTTCAATCCTTGTAGTGCAGGGATCCAAAGCGGGGTAGTCATGGTGATCTCTTCTGGCCTTAAAGTTAAGTCTAATAACTCCAAAATCTGATAATGGCACTGGCTTTCACAGTTGGTCTCCATCATGGGGAAAAAACAGTGTTCTGGATTTCAGTTGCCTCTGATTTACCTTGCTTGAAATTCTTATTTTTCAACTATGAGTCAGGTTCAAACCTAGCAATACAGAGAAATATCCATTAATAGCCAAATTCATTTATTTGTCTGATTTTTTTCACTTTACTAAAAAGAAAACCTTGCTTCAAAAATAGGTATTCTTTGTACTAGCATGAGACTGAAAATCCGCAGTGGATGAACTCCTGAAGAAGAGTACTTGGCTGGAAAAAACACTTGGGTTTAGTAGAACTGTTGTTCACATTTTTGTTTTTAATTCAGAATTTTGGGAATCATATTCATTTCACTTTTTTCCTTTTCATTGTGACAGAACAATCTGAAACAAAATAGTGACAGTGCCTAATGTCCGTACACAAGTAGTGAAAACAAAGTGTGAGTTTGCCAAGACTTCTTATCCCTCAGACTTGCTAATATGTCTGTAATTCCACATTTTAGAATACATATGTAATATTGAAATGCAAGAAGTGAAAAGCTGTTGTATAACCTTGGTGGTGTTTTATATCCTCTTTCAAAATTTGCATTGTTTTATGTATTTTGAACTACAGTCATTTTTCTATGTGCTGTATCTGACCTGAGTATTTTGCCTTCTAAGAATATATACGGAGGGCAGGTTATAATATGCCTGGTGAGATGTAACTGATCAAAAAGTAAACTTATTTGATGACAGGAGCACAATAGAATTTGTACTTAAATATGGAGTAAATAGCCTGATAAATTAACTTGGGGAATAATGAGAGAGCAGTGTGGAGGAAGGTGCAGAAGTGACTGAAAAGGGGAGAACAAATTTGGGAATAACTTAAAGTGAGAAAACAAAGGGTAAGTGGCAAATAATTGTATTTTTGTATCAAAATGTGGTCATTGTTTGTAACCATTATGATAGTTAATTGAAGCAGTGGTTTAAAAAAAAAACCAAAAAACCACAACCTGGAGAAGAAAAAAAGAAAAGGATGCCCACCATAGCTGTAGTAATTACTGGAATATCGCTTTGATAGACAGGTCTAAAATTAGAGTTTCTCCCATTTATTTAGGTTGTAACAGAATGTTTGTCTCGCATCTATTATAAGAGATTAGGAGACATTATTGACGGTCCTTCCACAAGAAAACCGATCACAACAATCACCTGCAAGGGGAAGTCAGCTCCTTTAAACCAGGTGATTAACCTTGTCATATTTCTGCTGGTATAGCAGATAACACTGTCAGATGTGTTTGAAGCTCTTTCTGTATTCAACATGTTTTAATTAATTGAGAAGAGAAAGGAGATCAGTGTAGAATGGAAGGGAAAGAAGACCACTAACTTGTTCTTATTTTCTTGTGAGCTTACAGTATGTCTTGAGCAATATACGCAGCTGAGTAAATATTACATTTAAGACCATATTTGTAAAAATTCTTTTTCCTTTTATTTATAAACCTTTGGAAAACCTCTAGTACTGTAAAGTTAAACATAGTTTTAGTTTGTGTTACGGTTCCAAAGTGTAGCTTTCCTATAAATGGAATGGCGTTCTGACAACTTCATTACATTAAAACAATTTGAGGCTTCTACTGTGCCTTAGGAGGTGTGAAGAGACCAGTTTGCCATTTACTTGTATTAGAGGTAAGTTAAGAATGACCAAATGAAGCCAATAAAAAGTTGGAAAAAATAAAAAGCTGTAAATAAGATAATTAATCTCTAAGATACCTCTTTCACAGAGGTTTCTCTGTGATAGTTTGGTGATATAGTCTATGACCTGGATGTCCACAACATTGCAGTACAGAAAGCCGTGATTTAAGAGAAAGTGTACTGGAGTGTGTGTTCCTGAAATGTTTCTGTTAATGCAGACAGAAAATCACTAGGAGCACTTAGCAAAGATATCACTGGTAAAGAGTCAGCTGGAAGCTCAGTTGACATATAGTCCTATAAGTGCAGTCAAGTCAAGGGATCTTTATCAGATTTTGCCAATTAAGGGTCTTGCTTGGAATATATTTCCAATAGGATTATAACAGCTATTTGCTCTGCAGTCTGTGTAATAACAGTTCACCTAGCCATATCCAACCTAGCTTTAAATTAGCTAATTTAGGTATTGCTAGTTTTGTTTCTACAGCACCATGGAATTCATACATAGACTGCAAAACCCATTTGTGTTTATGCTACAAACCTTGCAAGTACAGTCACGTGGCTGCAGTAGAAGCAATGCAAATTATTGTAAACAGGATTGCTGTATTAACTGCTTATATTCATGCAATTTTATCTTACTTTTGGCATTATGCTAATAAAATAGGAAAATATCAGTGTTCTACTGAAATATTTCATTGTCTTAACCACATTATGTTCCATCTGAAAAGCTTGTCATTGTTTCTCAACAAGTGATTTCTCATATCTGGATCCATCCTGTCTTGAAATGTTCATTGATGTAAAAAATCGAAACGCTGATACCCTGTAACTCTTTTGATGTGCTTGAGCAGAGCATCTGAATGCAGTATATGTCTGCTAGGTAGGTTACATATGCCCGATTCTGATCTGAAATCAAGAATAATCTGGAATTACATTAATGTAAAATAGGCTGTTTGGCTGTCCTGTTCCTTGTCTCAGCAAGGACTTAATTCTATACCAAACAAGAACCCGATTGAGTCTGAAACCTGCCTTCTAACCCTTACTTAAATGAGGGGCTGGATCTGTTGAATTAGTTCCTCTGGGGTTCTTTAATATGGATTTCAGGATCAGAATCTTTATCTGATGTGTTCAGGTATAAGAGATGATTAATTGTTTGTTGAATAATGGATGATCTTGCAGCCTACCTTGAAAAGGACGTTTTTGAAATGGTTTCTGTTTCCTTGCATTTTATCTCACCGTTTGCATACAATAAAGGGAACTCTGAGAGTGTGGGAGGTGATGCTGGCGGTGAGGGCAGCCGCAGGGGTAGCGCACCTGTACAGAGATGCAGCCTTCACCATGCCATGGAGTGGTGGGCTTCATCTGTCCTGCACCTCTGGGAAATTCAAGTCTGTGGGGGCTTTGAAGACTAGAAGATTCTGATCTAGCATTATTTTAACCCTCTTGTGTTCACAGTTTACCCAAATTCAAAGTGGTTGAGGTTTTTTCCCCAAATGGTTTTCTCTTGCTCACAAGATTCCAACTACGCAAAACCAGATTTATTTTATGTTGTTTGTTCTTGTCAGATTTCTCTGAGCACCAGAGGAATTATCCAGACAGCTCATGAGAAAGGCTAATAATCATATTTATTTGTTACGATGTTTTAAATTTCAAGGAAGGGGTCCTGATGCAGCAAGGTCCTTAACCGGAGTCTAATCCAAAATTCAGAGTAACCATTGGCACGTGTCAATTCTTTGCTGAACTGAAGCTGAGACTTTGCCCACTGTTAATGTACGCAGTTCTTGTCGACAGCGGTGAGAGCCTCATGCTTGTGTCCAAGGGCAGCCTGGCTGGCACTGCATAAATTCCAGCCCGCAGAAGAAATCTGGAGTGAATGTGATGACTGTGACAATGTACAGCACTATAATTATCTTGAAAGCTCTCTTTATCACGTATTGGCATCTCTTGAAATGAAAAGATAATACGGTTTATGTATGAACATGAGAGAATTTACTGCACTTGTTTATTGTACAATCGATTAAATTATGATGTCACTGTTAAAGTTATGGTTAATAAGTAAGTTAGACATATTCAAAACTGTCTAACATCTGCAAATTCTAAGAAATTAAGGAAAGACAGAAAAGGAACAGGAGTAGCATAACCATAATGCATCTGCTGTTTTCCTTTGTATATTTATTCTGCAATAATAAACTGAGATTGTATAATGTAAATCATAAGCATGTTTGCAGATGTTAATGCTCGATATTTTATCATTTGGAGTTCTGCTTACTCTGCCATAGAGAAATGTTTATATTAAAATACAGCATCTTTATCAAGTAATTTGAGGTTAGTCACATTATGGTATCTGTGGAATGGTGGAAGGAAGAAGACTAGAAGAGGTCTTTATTAGATAGGTCATCAGAGACACAACTAATCACATTTTGCCATGTTGTCGGAGGATGGTTGGGAGGAACAGACAAATGTTCCTCTGTTTCTAAAGGATACTATTTGGCTAATATGCTGATCAGCCTGTCAGGTGCATTAGCAGTAAGTGATGCTTATGATGACTGCAATCAAGGAAAACAAGCTGCATGTCCCTGCTTGCCGGCCATCTCTTCTGCGCTGAGGCATCCTTTCTACTCAGTCCTTAGTGCCTCTCTTTTTCTTTCCCTCTGTCTGTCTTCCTCCCACCTCCTGGCCTTCTTGCTCATGTTTTTCCTAAGCATTCCTTCCTCCTCTTCCTCCCACAACCCTCTGCCCCACCACTCTCTGAGATTTAAACTGTGTCCATACAAACATGCATATTCCCTCTTTTATGTCCATCAGCTACATAGTATCATCAGATGTATCAAGTCCCTGCAGACCTCTGTCACCTTTCTTTTCTGTCTGCTTTTGTTTTAAAAGCTATGTTATTTTCCATTGTTTTTTTTTTTCTTCCTATAGTAGACTGGTATTAAAATTGTCAGTGTCCATTTCAAAGAAATTGGTTTTTTGTTTTTTTTTTTTTTTAATTTTACTCGTTACCTGGGAAGTTTGTCTTATAGGTCGTTTCTCTTGATGAAGAACGCTTGATCCCCACTTCTGGGAAGTGACCCAAGTCTACTGATCTGCACTGTCTTAGAAGAATGCCTCTATGGTGTTGGTTTATAGATCAAAGAAGAGTTGAAATTTTACAGAGTGATTGATTTGAATACGAAGAAGATTCAAAATGAATGTTTAATATGAGGCTTTAAAATTATTGTGGAAAGTTGACAGGGAACCTGCAGGAGGAAGGCACATAGAGTGCAACTGAGATTTAACCTGAAGAGTAAATGACTTTTGTACCAGCTGAATTTTTCACATCTTTTCATTCTCTGTGTAGTCCCTTGCATTAGAGCTTTTTCTGATGTATAGATCACTCTGGCCAGATCTTTATCAGAGAAAAGTTGATAAACCAGATAGTATTATTGTTTAAGTTCAGCAAGAAGTCAGATAGGACTCCAGAGATTTTGCAATTAAGCTAGCTACTGTTAGGCATTTCTGCTTCTTCCTATAATTTTGCTCATTTCCCTCTCTTCATTATCATCTACTACTATTATCAGAAGAGGGTAAGCTGAACTCTGAACCAAAATCTTGTTTCACATGCCATTACTTAAAACTTTATTTTACTCTCAGCAGATGTATTTGATACCTCTTAGGTTTTCCAACAAGTATTTCCCTTCATAGCTCTATGCAGAAGGAAAGACAAGAAGATAACTTTTGATCAACTTGATTGCTTTAACGAAAATTATAAGGACTTTTTAATTTGTCCAGGTGTGACTACATTTCACTTCAACATTGTCAGTCACTTTTTCCTTAGCCATAAAGGCCAGAGATTTCCTCTTTACAGTTGGAGATTTGGTGGCCTTATAATCATATGACTCCAGCATCTGGAGACTTCAGAGCTTTTAATCAGGCTTGCTGGCAACGTTGCAGTTAATGTTCACAAACTAATTCATAAACTAGCTAACCTTATACATGATGCATGAGCAGAATGACTGCCAGTGCTTGGCACCAAACCTATAGTCTTCTGTTTTATTTTGCTAAATTACTTCGGCCAATAAAAAAGAATTGATATATTTTCTGAACAAATTCATGTTCTGCCTATTAGATGGCAGACATGCGAAATATGCAGATTTTCTCAGCCTTTGCCCAAAATGTGTTCTGCCGTGACTTTTGATGCAGTTTCAATATCACATATTATTGAGTGCTGATCATCCTAACAGTGAAGTTTCCCTGGAATCTCACCTCCAGAAGCTCAGTGGCCAGCATCCTGGGTTGAACGGGTGAGCCTTGCTGACATTAAAAAGGACTGAGCTTTGATAGTTCAGAGAACCTGATTAATGTAGACTGAATGAAAGCTTCTTAACGTAGTATTTAGAAAAATCACACCAACAGAAATCAGCTGTAGTGATAGCTGATTGGCGGTTTTTCATTGTGATGATTTTCTGGTGGATAAATTTGCACAGAAATACATTTATTTTGGTGAAAACCTATTAAATTGAAATTTAGAGTTTTTTAACTGGCCTGAAGGTTTTAATTTTGACAAGATAATAAAAAACCCCACAGTATCGAACAGTTTTAATAACTTCTGTCTTATACCGTGGGTCAAGTTCTCTTATATATTTCCTGTACATGGGGTTCCTGAGGGACCAGAGTGCATTCTAGGAATTTATTCGGTGGGATATATAATATGCTTTAACAACTGGTCCACAGGAAGAAATTGAGAACTAGGATTGAAGCGAATAGAAAACAGAGAAATGTGTTTTAATACTGGAATGGATGAGAGCTGCAAAGGATTTTTCCAAGGATTCTGCTTCGTCAAAACATTTTACTTGAATTGAAAATGTCTAAACAAAATGTTTTGACACTGCCCAGCTTAGATTTCTCTCCGTGGAAAAGCTCAGCTCTATATCCCATTTCAG
>NW_009259424.1:5334682-5361139 GCF_000687185.1 Egretta garzetta | reverse complement strand
GCCTGGTTTCTCCTTGAGATATATACATAAATTAGTGTGATGTTTCAGATGAGAGGAATTCCTGGGCTGCTTAAGGCCAGCATTCTCCCAGAGGAAGGGTGATACTTGAATAGTGGAACAGGTTCTGAAAGGGTTCTACTGCGTCCATGTTTTGGGCGGGAGGCAGAAGGAGAAAGTGTCAAAGTGGATCTTGTTAATCATGCCTGCTGGGTTTCTTTCCCATTCGAGTGGTCCCATGCAGCACAGGTAAGTCGTTACGCCAGGAGTGTTCTAATTCAGGAGCATTTTGCTAGTGAGCTGCTATAACAAAGGAAGGCGATATTAAAGTGTGCATTTGGGATTTTGGTTATTATAAATTACATACTTTGAAATCTCATTTAGAACCAGGAACTAAAATGATGTTGGAAGGCTCAGAGGATTAATTCTTCCTGAACAATAGACTGTCACTGATCACTCTGTAAAGTAATTATGCCAAATTTAATTATAATACAAGCACATTGTATGATAGGCATAGTGTGCCCAAAAGAGAGTTTGAAAAGGTGCCTCACAAGCATATGGACTAGCTCTGGGAGCACAGTGGCAAATTACGCACGTTGTAATTGAGTACAACTTAATATCAGGCTTTCTTAATTAAAGGTTTGGGGTTGTGTGGGGTGGATTCTGGCTGGCACACTTTGCTTTTCAATATCATCAGCATAATGGAACAAACGAACTCTTCCCTCCCCGTTTTATAGATTCTGCCAAAAGCCCTTATGACTTCCAGTAGCATTAATGTATTTAAATCAATCCCAGTATCACTGTAGTGGTAAAACCAGGAGCAATCAGGTTGTTACAGCAATGGAAAAGTAACTGTCCCTCCTCCTGATAGTTCAGCTGCAGGAACCGCGCTGTCATATGTTGCTGATCTTCCAGCATAATCCACACATGCAAACCTAAGGCTCCTACTTCACCATGTCAGTCTTCTCAGTTTTCCATCTATCTTCATGTTGGATTTGGACTAGTTATGGAAATACCATTGTCCTTTTAACTATAAAATCAAGTACTGATCCTGTTTACAGTTCCACCCCTGTGGCAGGCTGGAGCCTAAGGCACTCGCTAAACTGAGGAAGCCACCAGGATCACAGTCTTAACAGATCCAGTCCAAATTCAGAGTAGCCGTTAAGATGCTTGGCCAGAACCTTTTCCTGGGAAAAACAAAAGTTGTGTGAGTATTACATAAACAAATGAAACGACTGCCAGTGCTTGGGGAAGCTGTTCCACATCTGGAATGACATGGTGTGCCGTAAGCCTGAGCTGAAGTGTCATTCTTGTGTTATGTTAGGGCAAGTATCTTGGGAGAAAGCTGATGAGGTATAGAGTATAGGTATCAGGAGTAATGAGGTGGGAATGGTGGCAGTGAGAGGTAGATGCCTCTGGATTGCATTGCAACATAAGGTGTTTGCTGCAGGGCAACAGAAATGCTTAGGACCACAGGTCAGAACTGGCAAAATGAGTGCAGATCTGCCGAGTTCCCTGGGTTTGTACCCACACCAGGCTTCAATTTGGCTTTACATCTCAATGGGAGAAGTTAAAAATAGAACATCCGTGAAGAGCATGAAAGCCGGTCTAATCTACTATGCCTTCTTTTCTTCCTTCTTTTACCTTATTTCTTTCATATGCAACAGCTATGTTACGCAGGAAATCTGGTCAACACAGGAGACTGGTGTTAACCTTTCTACATCTAGAACAGAGGGTACTAATGCCCGGATTAGCAGGTGCTTCCATATGGCATAACTTGGAGTTAGGCAGGGGGTGGTGCCAGTGCGTGCTCTGCCTCTGCTTCCCCCATTCCTCCCTGTCTCAAAATGCCTTAGTTGAAAATCGTTGCTCAGTAGAACTAGTGAAACTATTTAAACAAAAAAGTAGGTTAAGGTGTGTTCTCTGCTTTCCTCCAGTGTAGAACATTTTGTTTTCCAGGTCATCTTTACAGTACTATTGTATTTTCATTGAAAGTGTAGAAAAAATGTGTTTAAAAAAAAATAAATCAAAATCCCTATGTGCATGTTGGTTATTTTGCTTAACAATGTGATATAAATATTCTCCTGGAACATGTTAATAGCCAGCCTTCTGTATTAATTTACACCAACACTGAAATGTTTATCAGATCCTAGGCCATATCTGCCATAGATGGGAAGAGTGTCTGTTTTATTGAAGAATATTGAATGTGAAGTCTTGCATGAGCTGTAATGTCAGCAGTTTTCACGGCATCCACTAGGTGACATTTAACATGTCTGTGAAGAAATCTGTGTTGATATGGTGGGCTGTTAGGAGGATAAGAATGACGTGCTGGTGACTGCCACTGTTTGATGTGATCGCTGGTCTTTTAGTCTTGTGAGATTCCTTAGCCAAAAGTTTGTGACATAGTCATATGCAGCCCGTTATACAAATGCGACTTAGCCTCTTTCAATTTCTGTGTATGCATGCAGCCTCTGTAATGTTGCCAGTCTAATGCAGACTGAATTCTTGATGGAAATTATTGACATCAGATTTATTCATACCAACAGCAAACTCCTGCTTGTTGAGAGGTCCAATATTCTTTCCCTTTTTTGATACCATTTCAACACCAGGAGACTTGGTATATGTAGATAGAGGTGTCCAAAAAGGAGAACAAGTAACTAGATTAAAAAACTATGAAAACTAGTTAAGTATATTGAGGAATTTTTTTTTTTCATGTGTCTAAGTTTATTTAATTTGTAGCTCTCCACAGTGACTATGACATTTAGTACTGAAAGGCAATTTAAACTTAGCCACATTCATGAGGGATAACTGCACAGGCTTCTTTATGCATACATATATACGTATATATCTATCTACATATATCACGTATATCATATGCATATATGTATTTAATGCCAGCTGTGTGTTCCCTAAAGGAGAGATGAAGAAATGCCATTTTTATTACAGCCCTAGGTGAACGTAGGGAGGAATATATTTTTAAAAGAGAACACTTCAGCTCATTCAGTTATGATCTTAGATGATTAAATCTATGTTACTTGGCAGGGTGAAGGCAAAGTCCTTCACTGGAGGAGGTGTCTCTGATCAGGGTCTGCCTTTTGAAGGAGCAGCTGAAGAGTTGCATCTTGTCACTCTTGGGATGCGGGGCCTGTGACCTGGGTACCCAGTCCATCTGGCTAGCCAGGCTTTTCAATACTTTTTGGATGAGAAAGAGTCAAATCATTTTCCCTTCCTGGACTCTAAAAGTGTGTTACTGCTTGTGCTGGTACCGGACTGACAGCCCTCAGTGTAGGAGCCCTCCTGCCTCCGAGCAATGAACAGACATAGCTTTCACGGTCTGAGCTGCCAAATCTGGAAGGACCTTGGCTATTGGAGTTTCTTCTCCATCCTTGACTGAGTCCATTTTGTATGCCCATCTGAGCACAAGTTGTTGACTGTGACCTTGGGAGTGCTAATTAGCAGCATCTTAGTAGCATCACCTGGGGTGATGTGGTGGTGATATTTGTCACCTATTCATTCATCCCTCCTTGTAGTTGCTACAGTTTGAAATCTCTGATGGAGCTAGTTATTAATCTGTTTAATGCAGGCCCTTCTAGTTCAGTAATGGGCAAGTTTTCACTCAAGTATCACAAGCTACTAAATTGGTGGACAGCCAGCAGATTGTGGGGCCTTTCAACCATCAGTGCTTGTCCTAAGCCTGTTCCAAAGCAGCTGGGAATATTGTACCATGGAGATGTGGACAACAACCCATAATTATTAACACGCTGTTAATTTTGTTTCCTTTAATTAATTTGATTTGTGAGCAAATTCTGGAGCCTTCAGACATTTGGGGACCTGCAAGGCAATCCTGTGAATTACAAAAAAAAAAAAAAAAAATCCATGTTGGCTGGAATATTTCTAGAGGCTTGATGTGCTTTATGCAGACAGAAAAATAGTCTACAAAAACGCTGAAAGATCAGCAGTTGCTGCAAATTCCCCTTAGCTTTATGAAGAGTTGTAGCCAGCCAAATACCAGCAAACGATTTGTTTCACTCTGAGCCTAGCGAGAGGAGGGAGATTATTGTAGCTCATAGCTTTCTCCTTCGTGTATGTCACCTTTTGGTTATGCAAGGGAAGGGTTTTAGGAAGAGTTCCCAACTCATACAATGGAGGGTGTTATCATTTTTTCTACTGAATGAAAGTTTCTTTTTCCAAGAAACATTACATAATTCTGCACCTTACTGTGCATATAGCAGGTAAGCATTTATTTTCCATTTTCTAAGTATATCTTACATAAATATATTCAATTTCTATCGGCAAGTGACATTCACTTTCCACTTTCTTTGTTCAGCTGTGTCTGCATTTTAGTTCTGAAATGCAGTGTTGAAGAGAAAGTAGATTTTTAAGGCAACTCTTCTAAGATCATTTTAAAATAAAGGTTTACTCCCGTATCAGAAAGTTAGCTTTCCAAAGCCAGTTTTCCAATTTGCCATGGGCTGATTTTTGGCCAGTCTCTATTATTTGGATAGGGTTGGGGTTTTGCTTAAGTTTTATTTTTTTTCCCTTCTGAAAAATTTATGGAAGAACTAGCAGAGATACAGAGGAGGAAAAAGGGTGATTGGAGACATCAGATTGCTTCTATATGAACAGACTATAGAGACCATCATTCTTTAGCTCAGGAAGCAGACAAAAGAGGGGAGTGTGGCTCGGTGTTTATGAAACAAAGAGATGAAAAAGCGAAATGGGAACAATTATTCATTTTTTCTCATAACGAAAACCTAGAGGACACTTAATAAAATGAACAGGTAGCCAGCTTACAACTAATAAAAGAAAGTACATTCTCAGAGACTGTATTCTTATATTTTGGAATTCATTGCCATAGAATATGTGGAAGAGAGACATTTTAAATGGACTCAGAAGACCTTAGGAAAATGAATGCCTGATGGGTCCACTGAGGAAATAGTCTTTATATTGCATTAAGGAGACATTTCTCACACTTAGAATTTCATGAGAAGGAATACTGATTTTTTCTTTAAATGTATAAATGGCTGGATAACAATCACCATAGCAACGAAAAGAATATCAGGTTAAAGCAGTAAGGAAGGAATTTAATGAATGTAACGTGTGTGGTTTTTTCCTCCTCGGATATGTTTGTGGTAATTCTTTGCCGTATTTCTGCGTCCACATTCCTCTGAGAGCATTGCCCATTTTAGCCCTAATGTTGGGTACAGATGAAAGACTACTTGCCCCGCGGTGACCAAGAGCCATTTACGCTGTACAAATAAATCTTGTAATGTTTTAAGCCAGGTCTGCAAATGAGATCTGACCGGTGGGGCCATTCCTGGAGAGCTGCTGCCTTTCCCCCAGCATAGGCTCTTCCCGCAAGGTCAGGGTTTGGTGGCAGGGCAGGGCAGAGCCCAGACGAGCAGTCGAAGCTGGGGTTGTCACTAGGTGTCTGTGACTTGGCCTCCTCCCACCGAGAAGTTTGGACCATGCATAAACCATGTCTTGTTTTCTAATTTGATCATGTTTGACCTGTCAAAAAGCTTTACTCAACACCTTGGGAACATCATAAATCAAAGCATCAGGTGCAATATTAAATGAGCTTTGGAGTAATTACATAAACTTATCAAATTATTAAATCCTTCCAAACATGATGTAAGGTTCTCTTATAAAGCTTCTTGGAGATCAGTGTTTATATCTAAGGCTATAGTAAGGAACCTGAAAGGCAAGTCTTTAAGCATTACAGATAGTACAAGCTGTCTTTCTTACCTGGTTTCATTTCTTACCTTTGACTACTTTGCTGAAATTACCACATCCTTTCTAGTAATGGGGTTTTGCTGGTACATGTTAGTTTGTGGAGCTGGGGAAAAGTATTTATTACGGTAATCTTTCTTATGTACCCTGTGTGCACTGTCTGTCACTGCGTAAAATTGCTCAGAAATTCTGGACTTCCAGTATTTTTTTTTAAAGCTAAGAAGTCTCCCAGTGTTGATTCAAAGGGCAAAAACTCTGTAAGCAAAAGGTAGACGGTAACACAGAAAAGTATTTTCCATGTTTACTACAGTTTCTTTATGAAGAATAATCAAAGATTAGCGAAGTGTATTGTTATATTCCTTGTGAATATTTAGCAACTGGTATACAGTTTATATAAATGATAATATCTATGGATATAATGTTTTCATATTCTCTGCTAATTGGCCTTGCGAGCAAGACAATTTTATTTGCCGTACAAAACCTGCTCTATGTATGTAACAAAGCCAAAGGGATTAATATATTTTTGAAAGCTGTCTCAATATAGCTTGTTGTTAATTAAAACCATTACATGTATATCATTACACAGAAGAAAATTCCTATTTTCCTTAACACTATCTACAGTTCTTCTGTTTCTTGGAGAGGTAATTATCCATTACCAAATAGCAAGTAATGTTTTTTCTACTCAGTTTTTTTCTTTTTTGCTGGGGAGAAAAAGGTCTACAAATTGTGAAGCCATTCTGTGTCACGTTCTATGAGGAGTAAGGAAAGAGATGAAGTCATGTTGTAAAGATCAAGACAAGGGAAAGTCCAGTAAAAGTAGGTTCAGTAAAAACTGAACTTTTAAATTTATTACAGGAATTTTCAGTGTTCCATAGATATGGGTCTAGTTCCCAGTCCCAATAACCAGAGCTGGTCAAAATTCACTTAACCTCTTTGGCAGGTAAACTTTGGTGTTTATGGTTATCTATGTCACCAGAGAATATTAGCTTTTCTTGACAGGAGTTCTGATAAAACATTAATTGTTTTTTAAAATGCTCATTTTGAAGTACGAGCATTTAATCTCAGACTTTGACCTCTTTGTGTAAAGGTTTTTAATTTATATTATGTAACATTTATAAATCCACACCTTCTGATTTAAAATGTGAATAGGATATATTTTTCGTCTAGAACATTGTCCTTATTGTTATATCAAGGCTGCCACCAAAATATCATGCGGTGATTAGATAATAGCAATGGTAGGAAAATAACAAAAGTATACAAATGTAATGGAAATTGTAAGAAGACAGTGAATCTCAAAGCTTTGCAACTGAAAATTCTAGTAAGAATTTTATCTTTTAAATAATCTTCTACCAAAAAAAAGGCTGTGGAGCTTTTCAAAAGTATCTGGAGTTTGATAGAAGAGCATTTTTTCATTACAGGATTGAGAGCTAACTTGACAGGTGATACCAAGGAGTAGGCTGAACTTCTCTTTCTTTCTGAGATGACTCAGTGCCATCAATCAGAATCAGAAAGTGAATTCACAATGGCCAAGCTTTGGAAGGTCTGCAGCTGGTGAAGTCACACTGTGGTCCCTTTCTCACATGACCATGGAATGGGCCAGGGTACGAAAAGTTCGGTTGCTAGAACTGCAGGTGCATACAGGTTTCTTGAATATGTAGTGAGAAGTCAAAAGCATTCAGCTCAGATAACATCCGAGGAATCCAGTAATGAAATGCAAAAAAGAGCAGGTATTTTGGCATAGCCAGCCAAATGCCGTGTGCCAGTTAATTGCCCAAGTGCAGAGCTCTCATGGAGAATGACTGGAAAAGATGTAGTTTTCCAGCTACACAATCTTCCCTTGCTCTCCCTCCCCAGTAAAAATCTCAGAACCTCACTGCAGGGAGGTATTTGGTTATTATACTGCAAAGAGCAGGACAAGAACCTATATAAAATGAACATGAATTTGTATTTGTGGCGAGATCCAACTTTGCAATGATTTTTTTTGTTTACAAAACAGTCTGCTGAGTTCACTATTGCATAGATAACAAGGGTAGTTCTGCTCTCAAAAGCTAGTAATTTCCCACCAAAAAGCATTTGGAAGCTTTGAAAAGAATCTGTTCTCTGTGTGAAATGGATTCGTTTCCATTTTACCCACACATAATGAATAATGGCAGGGGGAATTGCTTCAGTTTTGTCCACAATCGGCTACTCTTGAACTACCTGGCTTTCAGTATTTAACAGCAGTGTTCAGAGCATCCTTAGAGTCCAGCACGCACCGTCTCCCAGTGGGCAGCAATTTTGGTTTTAAAACTGCAGAAGGGAGATGAGGGGCTTGTTTGTCTTCCAAATGGGCAACCCAGTGGCAAAAGCTCATGCCCGTCACCTGTGGCATCCGTTGTGGACTTTATATTTGGATTGGTCTAACTTTTATGATTACTTACCAGTTTTAATTTTATGCTTAGAGGCCTGCTTGTTCATAGCAACTGGTACTTTACAGTGCCCCTGGGAAGCGCCTGATTCAGCGGTACCTTAGGTACTCACAATTAGTTTATTCAACCCTTAGAATTGCGATGCTGCACGTACATTTTTTCCTATTGCAACACTGCCATCTGATTCAACAACAGCATTGCTACGTTCTAACATGCTGTTCATATCTTAAAGCCTTGAAAAGTGGCAAAACTGCAGATGGACAGGGGTGGAGGTTACCTGCGTGCTTTACAAGAGAAAGCCTGTGAGATCCTAGAAGAAAATAGCTCTTATTTATTTTCAACACCATTTTCACCACATTTTGATTTTGTGTTAGGGAAATTAAATGCAAAAATTTGGGGACAGAGTAATACTTGCCTGCACTTTATAGAGAAACCATCAGAGGATAATATTCTTGTTCATATTGTTTTCATCACTCTTATGATTGCTTCATTTAAAACTGCATCTGTTCCAGTGTGTTGCTGCAGCGTCCCCCACTAATAACATCAGCAGGTTGCAGTCGCTGCTTCTTCAAAGACTAGTATTAATTGAAGCAATTTATTTTACCAGAGCTGAAGATTGCCTATTTATACCTTTATATAATGAATAATAACAGGTTACATTTATCTTGTCATGTTCTGTCAGCTCCTTTTTCTGCTTCATGTGGATTTGCTGCCCCGTCCACGCTTTGCTCAGGCTCGGCACAGTGGAACATAGGTGTTTCTCTGTGTTACCTAAGAGATCAGGGATGCTCACCAGCTAACAAAATATGGGAAGAGAAGCAATCCTGAATTGGTGCCATTGCTCCTTCATTGACTTGCTGGCAAGATAATGTCTTATTCTGCCAATTAATGGAGCAATATCTTATTTCAGCAAAAAGGTAATATTCATAATTTATGTCCTTCAACATAATAATAAATGTGATGTATATGCAACATAAAATATAAAGTATATGGTGCTGATCCATTCCCAAGGGGTATGAGAAGTCTTATTCGGCATCAATAAAAGCTGTAGGGTTACAGAAAACTGCTTCAATTCTGCATGAAACTCCTCACTCACAGTACTGCAGAAAGCTACTGTATACACAAATGCATGTACAAGAATATCTTAGCTTCCTTAATACTACTAGTATAAGGCATAATGTGTCTAATCTTCATTTATGTCATAGAGCTCTACTAATGTGAAATAGTTGGCTTTTAGTAATACGGCCATTACATTTAATTGAACGGAGCTTTGGCTAATGAAAAACATAAAGGAAACCACCTCCTCTCGCATCAAAATATTTGATATTCTCTGCAATGAAGAACCATAAAAATAGTGGAGTAAGATACTGCTGAGTTATGCTAGGTAAGGTCAAAATTGTTGATTGCAGTGAACAGCAGAATTTGTAGAGCAAGAGCTGAATAAATATTTTTACACAGACTTGTAGAGAATGAAGAATATTGATGCTGAAATACCTCTACCAAAACCTCTGTTTGTATTCCTCCGTCCTCCTAAACTACCCCCACAGTTCTGGGTTAGGTGTTATAGTTTCTCCTCTCCAGGTTTTCCCTATCTATTATGCAGAAATAATTGTAAATGACATGGAGAGAGACTGCATGTTAGGGACTAATTACTCTCCGGATGATAGTGGTTTAATACTGCAATTGATCTTACATGGCAAAAGCATGTTTCTGATACTAATTTGCATTTTTCGATGTCATTTGCATCACTTTTCATTGGGTTTGAGCCCTTTGAATTATTTTGAAATTTTTCTTCCAATTTGTATAAATTTTCTGCTTGTTATTATGCAGCTTCTTGCTGAAGTGCCTTTTGTTTGCACAACTGGAGATTTGTGTTTTCTTAAATAAGATTTTCCGGGTCTATCCATGTGAGAGTGACACACTTAATGCTACTCTTCTCTCTTAATTGTAAGCCAGTTCCCTTACATGGTTTGAAGGGCATTAGGCTGCTTCAAGGGCAGTCTTCATGGGGCATCTTAATCCTAGACATTTGCCATTTATCTCACTGTGCTTCTCAGAAGAGCAGTGGTGTATATCTGTTTCCTTAGATATGTCAGTTCAGGTTGATTGCTCTTTCCTACTCAAATCCCTCTTTCAGTGTTCTTGAACTTTCTCTATTTTCTATTCTAGGTCTATGCTCAATTAACTTTTTATAAGTGTTCCTCTCAGGATTCAATGGTATTATGTATGTTTGCTAAGCTAAAGCACAATTGTAGGGGATTGTAGGCTGGGACCTTAAATTGCTCCTGTGCACTTTCTGCATAGTTTCTCCCTGGCTGAGTTCTAGGAATGGGTTCATTTCAGCAGCAGAGAATGGACATTTCTATTAGAGATGAAAATATTTGAGGTTTTCAAGTATTCAGGAATTATGCCATCCGTCATAAAGACTAAACCAATACCTTCGACCTTTGTAAATGATAATAGCCTTAAAGATTAATCCACTCACCTGAGATGTGGCAAACTGATGAGATCCCAGGCTAAACCTTGCACTTTGGGACTTGAATCAAGTTGTTCTACATTTGAGAAAAGTATCCTAATCCCCTTTGGCTGGGAGCCAGCATTACGTGAAACACCGGTTAAGTTCTGATATCTCTGGTGTATTCAGGAACCACCGGGCTGTCAGGCTATTCTTTGATTTCCTTTATATATGCACTGACTCACATCCTGGATGTGTTAAACCTTTCCCATGATTTTTTTTTTTTTATTCAGAAATATCCAGACAAGCTCTGCCCTTTTATCTAATTCTTATTTCACAGTTTGCATTGAGAATGAATAAATGTTTCTAGGAAATGGTTTCTATTTCATATGAAAGGGTCTCTGTACATTATTAGAAGTCAGCAGCGGTAGTTCTATTGTCTTATATCTAGTTTTGCTTCTAATTTCCCCATTTCTTAGTCATCATTATCTTAGATATTCAGAGTTGCGTCTTTTACTCTTCTTGTACAAACTGACTCCTCCACCAGTAGTAGTTGTCCTGTTCTCCCTTGATTTTCTTCCAGCATGCCTAAATCTTGTTTAGACAGATGTTAAGCATGGTATTAAGACTGTATATTCTTCTCCACTGTGTTGTTACTGCTCTCTGTGCAGCCTACACCATGAGACCTGTGGAGTCCAAAATCACACTGGGACTTTTGCAGCCATACTGTATTGCAACCTCATCACCTATTTGCAGCTCACTTTCACCCTGCACAATTTTTTAATATTAATTTCTGTGTTTCTTCAATTGAAGCATCTCTATTTCTTATTTTTCCTTTTCATAAATGTTTTTTCTAGTTATGCAAGATGCATATTATTACTTCATGTCTGGGTTCTTACCACTCCCATTTATTTTTTTCACTGTTCTAGTCTGACATGTTTGCGGCACTTCCCAGTTTTGAGATATCTTTGCATCTGAGACATTTTAATTTTAGCAATTTGCTATTTCCTGTTCCAAATCATTAAAAAAGCTATTAAGTAAATAAGAACTTAATATTGACTTGCTCTAAGCTACTTCAGAAATTGTCTCCTCATCTTGATACATCATTCTTTGTTGTTGCTTAGCAGCTAGTCTATAAATCATGTGATAGTGTCCTTATTCAGGAAACAAATTTAAATTGTCCTAGGTGAGGTTTCACAAGACCCTGTATGAAACAAAACTAAAATTCAGATACAAGTATATTGTTACCTATTAATTCTGCAGTACTATTGAAAAAGCAGTCTAGTTTGTCCAGAATGGCTTATTCATTATAAGGTCTTGTTGCCTAATGCTCATCTTCCTGTGATTTTCCAGAGATGTTTTATTATCTGTTATACAGCACCATAAATTTGCAAAACACTAAAATTAGAATAAGCTGCATTCCCCTGCATGATCTCATATTCTAAAAGGCCGATTAAAGGAGCAACATTCACATAAATGTGCTTCATGTTCCTGCACAGAAAACCAGGGTCCTGTTGGACAAACAACAATGGCATGGTAGCCACAAAAGAGTCAGCCCTTCTTTACTTCTCTGTTTTTTTCTTACTTTATATTGGCTAGTCATTGCCTTTAAAGAGCTGGATATCTCAGGGGGTGGATGATGCTGTTTGCTCAAGTATCAAGAATGGAAGAGAGCAGCTTTCCATGATCTCCCTGCCCTTTGCACTTTTACCATGCTGATGCAATCCTTGTGTGGCCCTGTAAAGGCAAACTGAGAGTTTTGGGCATTGGACAGGATGTGATAAAATTTTGATCCAAAAGACTGAGAGTTTTTCTACCACTTAAGACTTGGTTCACAATCCTCTGCTTCATAGTCTGATACATTTTGGAGTTCTCAGTGGCTCTATGGCTATGAGTGCATAGGTATTCCAAACCCACTGCGGATGTTGGAAGCAAGCTACGTCTTGAATACAAACAAATGCAGAATATCAGACTAAACATCTGGATGTAGATGACTTGCAGGTATTTCACTGCAAACAAAGTCGAGTTATGCTGGACCACAGAATACAGCTTAAATCAGTCCAGCTGGTGATTTTGTCCAGTGTCTTATCCCTAATAATGGCAATAAGCTTATGCTTCAGAGTAGAAATGTTAGAATACTCCTAATAATTATGTAGCTGATATAGAAATAAATTGTATCAGTGTTGGGATTTGCTTGCAAGTATGAGAATTGATACCTTTATATTTTCCTAATCCTGTTTTATGTAACTATGGATTATACAAATACACAGTCCAAAGTTTGGGTTTTTTTCTTTTTTTCTTAATTATGATCCCTTATTTCAGATGAAAAGATTTTGGTACCGTCAAGGCAACTCCAGTCATAAAAAGGGAAATGATGTTTCAGGGAATCCTGTCAGTTCCTTAAGAAGGACACATAATCCGACGTGTGAATCCTACTAATACCTTGCTGTGAATGATATTACATGGCAGCAAATTCCCTAGATTACTGATATACTACATTTTAAAAGTAATCCTGGGCTTCAATGTAGATATTTTCTTTACTTACTATTTAAATGGAGTTCCTTTTATTCCTTAGACCTGCAACACAGCAGTGTCCAATTTACTCCATTTATTTAATGGGCCACTGTCTTATTTCATATTTGTCTCCTGAAAACATTCATTTTCTTGTTTACATTTTGGTTTTTTGAGTGGTTTTTATTTATCATGTTTGCTTAAAATCTACTTTTATAATGTTAAATGTTTCAGTAATTGTTTAGCCATATTGCAAGACTGGCAAAGGGAGTCAGAGGCCCCAGCATGCAAAATATACACACATGCTACAAGGGCATCATATTTGATATACGCTGTGTCGACTTCAAGTTTAAGAAACAAGTTGTCATCGAACTGAAATCCATTTCAGTTCAACTTTAATCTAAAAGCATTATCAGATTGTGAGTGGCATAGATTAATTTATTTAACTCCGTGCCCAGAACAGCTTTCATATTCAGAGAAAATGTGCTCTGGGTTGATACAGGTGTCCCTGTCTTACAGCATGAGAACTCCTGCCTCATGCTCTCTCTTCCATTTCTTGTCTGTTAGAAGTTCTTCAGGTTTCAAGGCAGGGGTTCCCAAATTTAATTTGTTTGGGTAGTGTAATCTTAGCTCCGAAGGAGTTACCAAACAAACGTTTCCAGGTTTTGGTAAGGTAGAAGATGCATGCTCTGGATCGGTTACAGCCCTTTCAAACATTACTATACATCTGCCAAAAATTATCTTGTGTTATTTCTTACAGGAATCCCGTTTTCCCTGAAAAGTAGATCATGTTTCGGATGGCGTCATACTTAAAATGGTGTTGGGCAGCAGTGACATGCATTATTTAGACAGGAACTACTGCATCATAAACTATAGTAATGTAGATGATCGTATTCCCTGTTGTGATATAAACATTAAATATTCATTTTTTATGCTAATGTCAGTTTTCGACTGTATTTTCTAGTAGTTTGGGATTATTTTCGTCTCCATTTGTTTGGGCCTGAGACAGACATCTGCTGTAGTCCAGCAGTGTGAACATTCACAGCAGAATTAGGTAAACTAGATTCAAGTTCCCAATTCAAGGAATAAGTAATTATTGTGTAGTAGAGCAGCAGTAACAAGCAGACTTTGCCGACAAAGAGATGAGTAACAAATAAGTGAGTTTATCATTGGTTTCATCTCCTAAAGGAAGCAGCACGCAGGCTCGCAATCTAATTGATCAAGTTCACAGGAGGTGTTAAATCTTGCAAATCAGTGCTTAATGCATGCAGCCTTGATTTATTTGAGCAGAAGCGTGGTCTGCCTCATTGTGCTGATGAGGGTCTTCACACTGCTGTGGAGTTGTTTCTGATATTCTCTGATGTGAGTTTACCACAACATCTCAGTATGATTTCCCCTGGGGAACTAATCGCTCAAGTAAGCTGCATCATTAACAAAGTCATGAAACTCCTTTGTAGAATTTGGCTTTTAATTTATTGACGGGAACTCAGGAACCCCAAAGTTACATTGATACCAAGTTTTCTCTGGATGTCCTGACAGATATCAGAACCCTTCAGGACAAACTCCTGAACAGCAGGTTCATGAGGTGTACTTTGGATGACATCCTTTATCATTTGACATTCCCAGGTTATCTAGTCATGTAATTGTTTTGCTTGTGCGTTGAGTATGTGTGTTTGGAGCTATACATTGCTTGTGGAGGTTGAAAACAATGTTAAAATTGTGACTTTCTGTCTCCAAGCTTTTCCTTGCAGTTCTGATTGAAAATGCATAAATATTGACAAAGGCCAGAAGCATGTCTTGAGTCAGAATTTTCCAACAAATTACCTTTTTGTCTGAATTTCACAGTTGTTTTCTCTGGTTTGTTTTTATTGGATGATTGAGCTTCTGATGCATGGCTAGAACTACAGGTTTCCCAGCAATATGGCTATTTCAGAAAGAGAAGCTAGGGAGAAGATTAAGTTGAAAAGCTTTAATAAAGTAGCTGTTTTCAAAACTTGAGCTGCTGTGACCCAGTAACTTGAGAATCAAAACCCCCCACCCAGACTGCCATTAAATATATGTTCCAGAGACCATTGGTTTTTGAAATACATCCTACAAGTGCTGATTCTGCAAGCGGTTGTTTGTTATAATCAGGTCTAAAAGCCCTTTATCTCCTATCAGCTGATGGCTGTGCTATAACCTTTGGCTTCAGACTTCTGGTAGGAACACGGTGAACATTTCCACAAAGAATGAAACTCTAACGGCCTTATCAAATAACAGCAGTACTCATTGTGGTTAACAGTGCTGGAAATTAGTTTCTTGAGCACTGATCTTGACAGGTCAGCTGTCACAAATTGGTAGATGTATCTGTAAATACATCGGTCCTATAAACAAAATTCTGTCTGCAAGAACTGGAAGTTAAAATTGGCACGCTTCTGAACAAATGGAATGTTCTGAAGCATGAGGATGCACAGGAAAAATTCCTTCTGGAAAAGGTTTTTTCTCATTTGTTAACTTTAACTGTGTAGTTTGTGCCTCCATAGGGCATACTATGGAGTTCTGCACTGAAGGGAAATATGCTCCTCCTCCGTGCACCTACCCCTACTGCGTAAAAGAGGAATCTTTGTCTACCTCCTTTTGAATAAAAGGAATAAATGTATGGTGTTTCACTGGCATATTTCCAGCTCCTCTTAGGAATTCGTAGTGTTAATGCAGAATGCAAAATGTGTGGTATTCAAAAAGTCTAAGGCCTTTATATGAAATCATTTTTTGAAGGGAAAAGGAGTGGGAGAAGGAATTGAAATGTCAATCCACCAGTGGTGAGGTAATAAATGAATGTGTTACATTTCCCATTTTTAATAAATATTTAATCATTATCTGTAGATCATGCAAGCCATTTTGGCCAAAACCTTCCCTGGATCTTTATCATATGCTTACTGCATAGGACAGTTGAAGAAGGCTTAGACAGTAAACTTTCTTTACAGACTTGAGACACAACACGTACCACACACACTTCAACATATACCACACACACTTATACTGGTCTTTGAAGTCTGTTGAACCATATTGATTTATGACAGCTGACAAATTGGTCAATTTTGTTTGGCAATAGTAAAAGCTAAGAAACATCTGGCCATATTTCAGAGCAAGCATCTACACTTGAGTTTAAAAGACACCATGACTATAGGTATCTACCAGTATTGCTGCAGACCGGCACCACAGGGGGAGAGATCTCCATCTGAGATCTTTAGCTTTCAGGAGTGTTATTAGAAAGCTGAATATTTTTCAGCCATTCTCCTCCTCCTCCTCCAGGTCAGATGGATAAAAGGAGGTGTAGCTTAATTCTTTTCCTCTCCTGCGCCTCAGCTTTGATGATTTAGTGACTGTAGAATAATTTTCATCAGCTGTGATAGTTACAATGGCTGAATATTCACTGAATGTCCTGTTCTTTTCTAGGTTCCTGTTTATTAGTTTAGTGCAGCAAACCGAAAATAAAACTATACAGATCTCTCCCATCACATTTTATCCGTTGGTTTGATTTTTGAGGCTTTAGGATAAAGCTGAAGTCGTAGAAATAAATCATGTAGGACATCTAGCCATAGGCATTTTCAGTGAAATAAGTTCTTTCCAAGAAGGTTTTGACTTGTTACATGAAAATTAGCTTCTGGCAGGAAGAAGTCACATTTCACAGATCTTGGACTGTGTTTAATTTCTACAGGGCATGCCTTCAGCTAACAACACTGCTTCCACATATGTGAGCATAGTATTGGTGTTTAAGAGTAGAGCTGAAAAAAAAGAGGGAAACAGTTTCTACTTGATACCATTCATGACTCTTCTGAACAAAATGACACCACGGATTCTGTTGGAAGGCAAAAGGAGTGTCTGACTTCTGCTGCTGAAGAGCATATTTAGTTTGAATAATCCAAAGGTCACTTAAGATTGACTTTTCTATTGAACCTGCTCTATTGAATTGTACTGCATTTCTCTTCAGAAAATGCAGTAAAATTAATTTTTAAAGCGATATATTTAATTGAAAAATAAAATATTTAGGTGTAATATTCCAGGGAGATATCCTGAAAACATGCATCCTGGTACCTCTAGCAGATGCATGAAGTACTGGTAGATATGAGATATTTGATCATCGGTAGCCTGGGAACTTGAGAGACCGTCATTCTTTAACTGATGAGGTAGAAGTAGGGCAAGAAGAGAGAAAATAGGACTTGAGATAGGATCTGAAGAAAGTCCGAGAGAGAAGAGACTCTGTGGTTTGACACCATAGAGTCTGTGTCAAGAATTTATGACCATCAGAGAACAAGAACGTTATGCAGCAGGAAGAAAGGTCAGTCTTTGGTAAGGAGTAAGGAATGATTTGAAAAGTAGGAGGGGATCTGAGCAGAGAGGGAAATGTGGGATAGTGAGACCACAGATAATCCTGAGGACTGTCAGGCAATATAAACTTACTGGAGAGAAATGTCATATCAGAGTGATCTAAGTGTAATAATATGACAAATACTACAGATAATAGCCCAGTCGTGTTACAGGCATTGATGGAAACTCATTCAGGCAAGGTACTTGTTTATGTCTGTACTCTGAATCTCTCTACTTTTCATTCTGCATTAAAAACACACACTTCTCTTATCCTCTCTGTATCAGTTCTGGATTTGGTTAAGCTACTGCTAAATGTTTATGTAAATATCGAATGATTTCTGCCTAACAGTCCTTCAGACTCACTGTACTTTCTGTTCTAGTTGGCAACGTGGGACTCTGAGAAAGGACTGAATGGTAGTCTACAAGAGCGACGCCTGGGCAATGACTTACAAGGACTGACACTCAAAGTGGTGACTGTCTTGGTATGATCCTATTTGAGTTCAGGAAACAAATGCTCAAAATAAAAAGAACGTAGCTGAGTATTTTGGGCACTTCCCTCCCTGTTTTTCCTCTATTTTCAGTTCTGTATTTCAGGATGATTGGTTTCATAAGCAAGGAGGGTAGATGATGGCCTTTTATTATTTTATGTGAAGCGTGCACTGTCAGGGATAGTGAACATTTGTTTGCTTATGCTGTTTTCCTGCATTGTAATTCCTATTGCACATGGAACCAGCACAGGGCCTGAGTGCACCGGGGAGCGCTCCAGATACCGTACTCTAACTAAACTATGCAGTTTCCAGCACTTCATGGATTTTAAGATCAGATGGGCCAATTATGATAATCTAATCTTGGCTCTTGTACACTGCGGGCTGTAAAATTTAATCAAGTATTTCTTCCATCAGGCTCATAAATTCCCATTGAGATAAACTATATCTTCTAGAAAGGCGTAGTCTCTCCAAAAAATCATTACGCTTTTGGGACTACTGCCTGTTAGTATCCAGAATGGTAGCAGATCTCCTGTCAGCTAAGTGCTAAATGAAGGGCAAATTAGGGCTTGAATGCCTCCCTGCCTAAGATACTGTAGTTTGCAGCTTGCAGAATGTGATGTCTTTCTGTGATTTTTATTTCTCTTTTTCTGAATCGTGGTACCAATAAGAAATACTGCATAAGGTCATTAAGGTGCTCTTCCCAGACCCCAATTTTCTTTCCTCTGTCTGGTGACAGGTGAGGTTATGATGTAGCTTACGTGGGAGGTGAGCAGATCCCTTCCACGAGAATGTTAGTACCAGGTTGCAAAGGCTTCCAACTGCGATGGATGTGCCAATGGCAGTGCCAGCATTCCCCTGTAGGAGAGCCCATGCGTGACAGAAAAAACACACCACAAAATGCTGCATTTCCTTGGAGCCAAAATATACTTTGATATAAAATAGTCCAGGAACAAGTAACCATGAAAGTTATTCTTTGAATTTTCAAAATTTTAAATATTCACAAAATGCATGATTTTTAGCTCTTGTTTCAGTATATCTCCTGGATAAAAGATTAGTTATTGTCTGTAAAAGAGGGCTTTCTAAATCCGATATGCTCTGAGACAGATGGACAGTAGTAATGTTCCTATCTAGGACTCACGTGCTTAACATCTAAGGTAGGTATCTGTGTTCTCTTTACAGTCAGTGAGAAGAGGCAGGTACTTGAGAGAGCAATTAATCCTGCGGACAGGGGGGGGGGGGGGCTGAATTGTTCTCTGGACTCTCTGCCTCTTCTCATGAACTGTGGGAAGCCCAAGGCCAAGGACAGGCCTCAGGTGCTGAAGCACTGGTGTCTGGTTGGGATGCCTCATAGCATCTCACCTGGTCTACAGCTTTTGCCTCATAAGGTTATGAATGTCTCAAAATCGGTGCCAAGTTGTCCAGAATTAACTCAGGAAACATTCTTTTGCCAAGAGAAGCAAACTAAAAACTCATTTCAAGTTTCAGTTAAGATATTGTTTTGTTCTTAGGAAGAACCTTTTGTGATGGTGGCGGAGAACATACTTGGGCAACCAAAACGATATAAAGGATTTTCAATTGATGTCCTGGATGCGCTTGCCAAGAATCTGGGCTTCAAGTATGAGATATATCAAGCTCCTGATGGCAAATATGGACAGCAGCTTCAAAACAGCTCTTGGAATGGCATGATTGGAGAACTCATTAACAAGGTACACAGAGAAGAAGCTGCATTAAAAAAACCCCAAAACCAAAACAAAAAAACGCTCTTTGGAGTCAGGCATCAAAGCTTTGTAAGGGGGTTGTTTAAATTCTCCCCTTCCTCCATTCCAAATTACAAGAGAATGAATTAGGATGAAGGGACCAGTGCAGAACTCTTCTGAGCTATGTGTGGTTTGTGTGGTGTAAACTGTGCAATTTAAGATCCTGTACACAGGATAGGAACTAGAGAGGCTGTTCTGTTTACTCCCAATGGTTTGCAACATAAATTATATCAGTGTAAACATGTGTGTTTACATAGTTGTAAGAATAAGAGCGGACACACGTGTGTGTGTGAATGAATGACTACAGAAGATGGAAAAAAAAATAATGTATTCTTCTTAAACTATTAATTACTATTATTATAATTTTTGTCATTATGCCTTTGATACTTGTTTGTAGGTATGACTTTACTTGGGTCACTTCGTGACAATGTGTTTGATAATGACCAACTGTTTGACTCCAAAACAGAAAAAGGGTTCTCAGTAATATACCATAAAGAAGTGTTTTGAAGGACCAGAATTTAAACTGATCTCAAGATTATTCATTCATTTAAAACAGAGGATCAAATTTCTTTTCTTAATTACAGTCTTGCAAATCGGGAATAAGTTAATTGAAGTCCATTAAAGTAAATGGGGAAAGTCCGTAGCTTAGAATCTCCTGGAGAATGAAATTAGAGTGTATTTTGTTCATGTTTTCACTATCTGACATGGGACAAATGTTAATCAAGAAGGAGAATCAAAGGAATTAATATTCCATGTTGCTGCACTTTGCAGAAAAGGTTACTCTTCTGCAGTGGAGTTATTGAAAGTGAAAGCTTTCTCATTATCTAGTAAGTAGGCGGCTCCGTATCTGGTAAGTAGATGTTTAGAAAGAAATAGAAGCAATTAAAGCAATAGCAAATGTGTGTATGATAATGGGATATTCTTGGTTGGTGCTAGGACATATAAAGAATTTTTTACTTTTTTTGCATTGACATAAGCTATTTGAATTTCATTGACTTGAAAATGTGGTAAGAAATCCTGTTAAATTTCTTTGGAAATTGGATTCTTTGAAGCAACAAAGTGTTTATTGTGGTATTTTTTTAACGGTATTTCTGCTACTAGCTTTTCCACCAACGAATTTCAAAGCAGACCTCCCTCACCTAAAATTTGCTTTACTTTTCCAACAAATTGGAGAGATAGGAAACAAAAAGTACATTCTGGTTGTTGAAGAGAACTCTTTTTATTAAGATGGAAAAATATTAAAAATCTAATTCCAGTTCTTTAAAAGCTTTGGGAATCTTATTTATGAATTCCTGTTTTATCTTTCATTGAGTTTGCATATTCTTTAAGGACCCTTTATGTGTACAACATACTCTCTTTAAATGTTGAGGTCAAAGCAGTTTCAGGAGTTAAGTTGCTTTTGGTGCGTTCTTCCAGTTACCAGTTTTTGCAATTGTTTTATTCATTGTAAAAAACAAACAAAATCTTTCCCCCAGTTGTTGTATGAAATCCCTTCATGAATATGGGCAGTTGGCAACTCTGCAAGGAGAACAACAAACATTAGCTCTTTGCACCCTGCTATCGAATACGCAAACTAAATAAATGGTGTTTGTTTCTTACTGCTTGAAGTGTACCAGGTTAATATGGTTTGGAGTTTTAGGCATCCTTTGGAAAACAAGTGAGGGATAAAGGTTAAACAAATCACACTCATTCCAGAGAGGAGTCAGGGTGACGCTTTTTTTTCTAGAATACCTTGGCATGTTATGTTTCACTATTTTGCTTTAGACAAGTGCAATTAATTAGCGTTCAAATTATTCAGCTTTTATTTTTAGACAATTAATTTTAATTTGTCTGAATGTGTTATAGAAAGAAATGCATGGAGTCACTTTGTTCTCAAAAAACTTCTCTTTAATGCTTACACTGGCAGAATTCATGGTAAAAGACTTCTGATCTGTTGCGTTTATCTCGCAGAGAGCAGACCTAGCCATCTCAGCCATCACTATAACACCAGAACGAGAGAGCGTTGTGGACTTCAGCAAGCGGTACATGGACTATTCTGTGGGGATCTTAATCAAAAAGCCCGAAGAAAAAATCAACATCTTCTCTCTCTTTGCTCCTTTCGACTTTGCGGTGTGGGCTTGCATTGCTGCGGCCATCCCTATAGTTGGTGTCTTGATATTTGTCCTGAACCGCATCCAGGCGGTCAGGGCACAGAACGCTTCCCAGCCAAGCCCTTCAGCTTCCTCCACCCTCCACAGTGCCATCTGGGTTGTGTACGGCGCCTTTGTTCAGCAAGGTACTTACCCTCTTACAGACACCACTGCCGGATGTTCAGAAATGTTCTGCCTTGGGTAAAGCAGGTCAGGACATGTTAGTCTTGGCCAGAATGGTCCAAAGGTGAAAGAGAAGGCTCGTAGGGGGAGGTAATACGTTCTGTTAGCCCAACTGATGAAAAGTGGGAAGAGGTAGGTAAGTTTGAGGAGTTATCTTCTGCTTTTCTGTGTTTTAGTAAGTTAAGAAAAACCACTCCATGCAGGCTTTTCCACTTTGGGAAAATTATTGCGTGATAAATAAACTACAGAGCTGCTTGGTGCAGAATTACATTTCTCCGACTCTGAAACTGGCACCTTTTTCTAATTGCTTAAGTTTAATTTTAGAAATTTATGGTTTTGAACTAATGTGAGACAGTTTATCTTTTGATTCTTTGAACTGAATAGGAAAATGATTTGTAGTCATGTAACTCACTTTCCACTCAGGAATCTCTAGGCATAGGACTAATCCTATGGAACTCAGTAGGATTGCTACCATTAACAAAGTTCCTTCTGCAAATAATTGTTTGCAGAGTCTGCCCACACAGTTTTTGTCCCAGATCTATAATGTTAATACTGTTCTTGGAAGGCAGGTTTTGTTGAATGCTAACATATGGGTATGTTGTTAACTTTTTTCTACATATTTGTCATTGTGATTGCAAGCTTATAAAGCTTCAGCTGGAAAATCCTTACTATTTCTATGAAACTCGGCCCCTCATCTCATTAAGGTGGCATCCCTGATGTGTTTAAGTACAGTAAGATATAATCAGAACAAACATATGCTGAAGTGACTGGCACCAGCTGTTTGGTAAGGTTTGGTCTCCAACGATGTACAAGCATAACCGTGCTTGAAGCCTGCTAGAAAGAAATCTTCACATTGTTTGAAATGTTGTAAAGAGTAACAAGTAATGGTACTAATGCTTCAGTCTTTGCAGATTTAAATACAGCACAGATAGCACACAAACCATTGGACAGGTTTGTGATTTATCTCCAAATCTAAAATGGTCATTGAAAACAGAATATTACTATATTCTGAACAGTAATGATTTAATTCCTGCATATTAGTCGTGCTTCACCATTAAACTTTCTTTATGTAGAATAATTTTCATGTTCTGTAGATTTGATCCTCAATAATTCTCAGGGGAAATATTTTGAAAGATAATTTTTTAGAACAGTATCCAGGGTAAGATGTTGACCGGAGAAAATGTAAATTATCAGTCTTAACGGAAGCAGAGCTTTTCTCACAGTGAAAGGGCGGTCTGGAGGGGAAGCAGAAATGCAGAGAAGTAGCTCCAACAAAGTTTAACGTAACAGGGCACACAGAGGGTGATCGTAAAAGGAAGCTGCTGAGAGACCCTCATTTTCCCTGCTTATTTGTAGGGGGTGAATCTACCGTCAATTCTGTGGCTATGCGCATTGTAATGGGAAGCTGGTGGCTCTTCACCCTTATCGTGTGCTCTTCCTACACCGCGAACTTAGCAGCATTTCTCACAGTATCAAGAATGGATAATCCTATAAGGTAAGAGCCTCTTCTTAATATCAAGCCAGAACCCTGGATTTCACAGAAAGGTATTATCCATTCGAGCACTCATTCTTGCAAGAAGGAGATAACTCTCTAATAAAATACTCTGCTTATTTTGCAGCGGCTGCTTTTCTCTCCTCAAGCCCCCTTCTCCTTCACTCCTACAACCCCCAAGCAGTTTTGACAGGTGCATGGAGGGGACGGTGGCACTTTAACTGTGTATTTTTCCAGAAGAGATGTCTTTCATGTTTATATGTATTTTGCTGAACTAGAGCTCTCACTGCTTCAGCTGCCTTTATGTCTTTGCTGAACATCAGAGGGATCTGCCACCTCTAGGGAACTATATAACGTTTCACTTCTCACCTTCAGTGTGTAATTTTATGTTCTCAATATGTTGATATACACTGTTTTTTATACTGTAGTTTGCATGTAAGATAATATAGGTGGTCTTTTAGAGCATAAATGGCCAAAATACAAATGGCCAGATTCAGTGGCATTATTTGCAGAAAAAGCTTCTTCTCAAGGAGGAAAAGATAACGGAACCTGACTCCTGGATAATAGATGTAATATAGCAGTTGTTTTATTAAATTTATATACAATTCTCTACAGTTGTGTTGGCAATATTGTGATGATAAATTACAGCTTCTGTAATAAACCCAATTTATCTTGCAGCTTTGACTTCTTTCCCCTGCCGTTTGCCTACTAATCCCTACCCCAAGAGAATATTTTCAATACACCAGACCTCTGAGCAGCTCCAGAGAGCTACTGGTTGGTTGGTGGCAATTTGTGTGTGTGTGTGTGTGTGTGTGTAATTTGGTTTTCTTCAGAAAATGTAAAGGCTAAAGAATGTTTTTCATTTTTTCTTTCAAAACATGGACAAAATTTCCGACTTCACACTGTCATGGAGGGCCATTGATCTTCCATGGTCGATGTCAACAGGATTAGAGCCTGGTATCTCTTGTTTGGTCTGATGGTGATGGAGTGGAGTGGTGGCCAGAGGACAGGCAGTACAACACAGGGTCTTCTGCTAGAAAATGCTGAGCCAAGGATTTTGGGTGCTAAGAGCGACACCATTACTCTGTTGGTTTCGCTTGGGGTTGCACTGGGAAAACTGGGACTGTAATCTTTATGCTCGACTCCTGAAACAGAGGCATTGGCACTTAGGTGAGGCAGGCACTTAAAAAAGCTGCTTTTGCCTTCTCTGTGGTATCTGCATAGAAGGGCATAAACAAGCGTATTCCTCATAAACATGAATTTAACAGCATTTCCTATTTTTAACTTGCCATTGTGTACTTGCAAGCAATATAATGCTTTGTGTGGATATTGTTTTATAATAATAATAATAATAATCAAAAAACAGCCCAAAAACATAAAAAGCTTTGTTTTTAAATTAATTTTCAATTTGGCCAAAATAAGTGGGTTTTAACAGTTAATAGAAATAAGAACTACAAGTAATTTCTGGAAATAACATGAGAAACTAAACAGAATAAAACTACCACAGAGGCCTGGCTGTAATGGGAATAAGGTTAAGCTCAATGAATAAATTGCCCTTGAAACCCAGGACGGAAATACTTACCCAGAAAGCTTGAATAAGGATCTTCTCAAAAATTTCTGAAAGTTCTAGTTCCTTCATGGCAGAAGAAATTGTCTGTTTCGTTTACTGAACATCTCCCAAAACTCAGCAAAGTTCAGAGGAGGACAACATTTAGGGTGAAATGCAGTGAGGAATCTGCAAAGAGAGCCACAGGTTTACGAGGAGAACTATGATTTATTAGAGGAGGCCTTTGAGGCTGAGCTATTACAGCATTTACAAGGGGTTTGATTCCCGTTCTTATTAAAATGAAAGGACATTGTTAAGAATCTTGAGGCAGGGGGAAATGTTTTTTGGGTAAAGGAGCTGCTTGGTGGTGTTTTGGGACCTTAGAGCCCAGATGCCCTTCTACTGTTAGAGAAGGCAGCTGAAGAATTCTAATTAAATGCCTTTCTATACCTAATGGTGCCACTTTTCAGGTTTCCAATATCACATCCCCTTGTACAAGGTGAGGATACAGAAGGAAGAAAGCACTCTACTGTGATCTGCAAACACCAGCAGAGCAATTCAGGCGCCAAAACAGAGATGTCTAAAGTAATTTAAGTTGCCATAAGGTTCACAGCCTGTGCTCCAGCTACTTGGCTATACGGGCAGAAGTCTCTATTAGGTCTTGTCAGCTACAACGTGGATTATTCATATTGCCTGGGGTGTCTAAAGTGGTCCTGGATGCTTTGGCTTACGTACCTGAATCATTCCCCAAATAATCTGAAATGGTAGCTGTCAGAAAATTCTGATTTTATCACTGGTTGGCATAACTGAGCCAGTTAAGGGACTTGCTTGTCTTGGCTTGCCTATGGCTATTTTACAAAGTTTGCATAATCTCCCTGAGATCCGGCTACTCTTGGGAGAGAGAGAGATTTGGACTAAACCCTCTCATCAAAAACTGTTAGTGCCTTAGGAGAGAGTGGATGGGTAAAGAAATAGCTTCTCCGGAAACTCAGTTGAGCCTTCATCCGTTTCTCAGCTATAATGAAGATATTTTCATGTCCCCCTCCCCTTTAGGAGAAACATCTTCTAAAATGTTGTGTCAGATGTAGAATGAATGTTTTTCCTGAGAAAGTGAATCACTGCCTTACATGAATGCATTGTGGCCTGGTGTCTCAGCTCCCGCTACTGCTTAGCTTCAGCATTGTATGATGTGGAGTGACTATTTTTGCCTTTCTAAATTTGCCGCTCAGCTTTCCTGCATTATATTTTTTCATGGGCACAGAAAGGAATACTTACTTGAAATCCATTTTTCCCACCCAAGGAGGCACAATGAGTTATAGCTGAAAATGTGCTCACCGAATCCATCTGTGTGTACTTCCATTGTTCAGGAACCAACCCCCTGTCCTCTCAGTAAATGTGTGCTGTTATCTCT
>NW_009259424.1:5304794-5334663 GCF_000687185.1 Egretta garzetta | reverse complement strand
ATGGTGCTGCAGTAGCTGCAACATAGTTAAGATTTTCATTACAAGACTGATTTTCTTCCCAAGCCCCCTCCAAAATGCCTAATAAAAGTTGTTTCAGCATCAAATTTGGCATGTGTGGTCTGTGACTAGCGGAATAGGAGTACGTTTGATTGAATAACTAGGTGTCGATCAACCCAGTGATCCTTACCTCCACAATTTCACTGCAAAACAAGTGTGTCATAGAAATCGTAAATGGTATTTATTAGAAGGGGCTTGGTGAGACATTCACTGAAGCAAAGTTGAACTGTTGGAAAGCAGCTTTTTAGAATTAGCATGTCAGATGAAAGCCTGCTGATGAGGGAATAATTTTTTTTTTAAAACCTAGTATCAGCAAATCTCACAAGGCTTTTTCCACCCTTGTCATGAGTTTCAGGGACTGCCTGTGGCTCACAGAAACGTGAAATACAGGAGGCACAGCAGAAAGCAGCTGTGATGTGCTACCTGTATTTCTGTATTTCCTGACAGAGACTTCCTAAATCCCAAATGGGTTCCCAACTGCTGTGCTGTCCAGGTGCCCAGATCCCACATAAGAAACATGCATATCTTGGGAAGAACAAAAGTCTTCTCCTTGGGTTTTCCCAAACCCTCAAGGCCTTCATCACAAGCGTGATAACGGGGAGAGGCACTGGCTTTCTGGTCTGGCATGGCTACGTGTGCTGCCTTGCTCCTCGTGTGTCCCATGTGCCCATCGCTCGTCCCACAGTGACTGGGTGGTGCGGAGGGTCAGAATGTGGAGTTTGAGGTCCACATCAAAACTTTGTACATAAGTAATTCTTAATTTTTGTTTTTAAATAGAAATCTAGGTAATGTTTAGAGCCTGTGCTAACAGGTGACAAACTTACTTAAACCCAAATGATTTGCATTTATTATTCTAATATTTGCCTTCAGAACTGTACACAGCTGAGAAGCCTTCTAATGGGTCAGTCTGCGAAGTAAGGGCTAAATTATTACATGAGAGTTTGTTCTTTCTTTTGTCTTATTACATTTTCAAACAGCCCTTGGATCTGCTGTCTGACCTTCCATCTGTAATTATGAGTTTAATTAGCAGTGACTTAACTTCCAGCTTCGTTTCTTGTTAACAAGCAGACTACACGCAGTTCAGATATTCTGAAGCTCAGGTTTAGGAGAGCTTGTCTGACAAGAGGTTAAGAATCATGCTGGAAAAATAGGACATGAAAAAGTAGGTTATTTGCAAATTCCAAAGAGTTCAAATTTAAGATTTTATCAAATTGATCCTTAACATTTGCACATGCTATGGAGGTTTTGAAAGGCATCTGTATATATGCATTCATGGACTGCATATGAATGCATGTTATATCTGCTTTTAAGTTCACAGCTGTTGTTTCATGATTTGGGATTTCCTTATTTGCATTTTAATCCCCGAATTTCATGTGTTTTGGTGACAGCTGAAGATTTACTGCAGCTTAGTTGGGGTGATAGTCTGGCACTTGGAAGACTTGGGTGCAAATTCTTTTTCTACCACAAGCTTTGTTTGATCTTGGCAAGCTTAGCCTCCTCGCTGCCTCAGTTCCCTTGCTGTACAACAGAGTAACAATTTTTTTTCGTATCTTATATGGCACATTGTCAGTTTAGCTGCTGTAAAGATGATGGGCAGAAATGACCATATTATAGTAGCTCTGCATGTATCAAAAAAAGATAGATTTTCTGGGTTGCATACAAAACAGAAACAATTTCAAAATATTTTAAAAGAAAACGAGGAAAGTATTTGGAAGATGCCAGCTAGAGGGAAATGAACAAAGGTTTCATCTGCAGTAGTTAAGTGGATTTGATAAGGTTGGTAGCAAGAACCTCACAGGAATCCTTCTGTATTTGCAGTGATTTTGCCTTGAAATTCCTCGTGCTTGAAAACAGCCTTTCTGTTGTTAATATCGTACATGGCTTTCTAAATATTTCATTGGATTTTCTTTTGTTATGTTTAATTTTGTTATGTTCAATTTGTACTATGTTTTGCAGCGTCAGTGCGGCACCTCAGGCACGTTGACAGGAGGCACGTATGAATGAGCATGATAAAAAATAATTATCGTGATTATTATTTAAGGCCTGTGAGCAAAAGCTTCAATCATTAAATAACTAGATTAAGTTCATCCATAAAAAACGAAGGCTAGAAAAGTGTGTAAGAAAGATACAAGCAAATGAGCAAGGACAAAAACTTAAAACTTTTTTTTCATTCCAGAACATTCCCTGCTTAGACCACGTGGAAGAGATGTCATGGGAAATGCTCTGCAGGCTGTGCAGCAGGGCAGCAGTGCTCAAGGGCAGAGCTTGCCTGCCATTTGCCTTCAGGCACTGGTTGGGACGAGACACTGTGGTGTTGCCAGTGCTAGGACCCCCATCGCCTCTCTTTTCATTTCACTTCCATTGATGGTGTTGCCCAGTGGGTGCTTTTGGGAAACCCAGGGCTTCGCAAAGTCTGGAGCCTTTTAAAAAGCTTTCTGAATGTTGGCATATGCCGTTCAACCGAGGTTTAAAATGGATCCTAATTACTCCAGTAATTGAGCAAGCAGGCAAGCATATAAGTGCAAATATTTCCCAAGGACATTTTTCTAGGAAAAATAATGCACAGCTGAAAATCAAGCTTGTATTCCATCTCTCCAGTTGCCATTATAAAAATATGGCAGCTATTGGAGATCAATAGAAAACCGTGACATTTGTGATTCCACACCCTCTCCAACTCTACTTTTACAACACCTGTATCATAGCATCTCTTCATTTATTCTTGTTACTGGGACGTTTTGTGACTTAAGTGGGTTGAGGCATTAACATTCAGATGCACATACAGTTTAGAGAATAAAATGATTTGGATATGACGTTAGCAAAATCTACCATCTGTGCAGGTAATAAAATGATTTTTTATTACTTTTTTCTTTTGCTTTTTTTTTTTTTTTTGAAGGCTGAAAATTTAGCAAGAGCAGCAACCCTCACAACAGCCCATCAAAATGTGCATGGAATGGTTCAAATCTGAGATTTGATATGCAGTCTCTTCTTCCCAGCTCAGATGGAGTCACCTTATAAGTCAGATTTTCTCATGTTAATGTAGGTTATTCACTGGTTGCCCATAGAGCAGAGCAGCTATATGCTTTCTGCATACATTAAATCTCATTGGCCCCGACTTCAACCTCCTTTGTTGTAGTATGCGGTTCCTTTTTATTACAAGGATAGTACCTATGGCTTATATTGTTGGGTTTTATTTTCTATTTGACTCCTAAGGGATAAACAGTACAAAATGCAGTAACAGAAGATTTTTGCCAAATAGGATATTTATATTTCTATTGTTTCTCTCTGAAGAAGCTGATTTAATGTCTTATATGAACCGATAACAAAATTTAATATAACAGGATATTAAAAAGGCAAAATAATGATTACTACAGCAATTCAAACAGAGACGGCCTTAAAGCTTCAGACATCTCCTAACTGTAAAGACTACCTCAGCCCACTGTTTTTTAAGGAGAAAAACAGGAATAAGAAGAAAAACTTCATGGCGATTTCTGTTTTGGAAATGGATTCTGGGTGCGGAACAACCATTAAAGCAGGCTGGCCAGTGTGGTAGAGCATTTGAGTTTCATATATTCTATGTCTTCAATGACTGTGAGTATTAGGAACATGCATCAAATTGTTTATGTCTTTAGATTATTTTGAATGGAGGGAGAAGAGGGGAAAGAACGGAAGTTGCCAGCAGGGGCAGAGGAAGAATGCTTGCCCAGCCATCCTCCCAGAGCAGTGGTTGATTGGTCAACACTGACCAGTGTCACCGTGCTATGGCTAGTCCTGTGCTCCACTTAGATGATCTGCCTTTCACATTGTAGGGTTTGAATTAATAGCCTGCAACAAAAATTCAGTAATGGTTGTACCTCCTATAGCCTAAAAGTTCAGTTCATACCATCAGTTCAACAGCTTTGTGCAGTTACATCATATAATCATATAAGCTACATTCATTGGTGTTGCGAGGGGGATTTATTTTTGATTCTCTGATTTTTTTCTTCCATGCATTTGTAGTATCAATTCCCATGCATTTGTAGTATCTATGCATATTTAGTCAAATGGTTGCAATACTCTTTTATAATCGCTTAGAAAAAAAAAAATGCTTTTGGTTTTCCAGGTCCTGAAAGAGCTCTTGCTGACATTATATCTTGCTTCTTATAATTTCCTTTTGTAGTTGCTCACATTAAGATAGTTTGCATCTGTGTTTACAATCTCTTCCAGGAATTTCCAACCCTTCTGTAGTCCTTTATCCTTTAAATCAACTTCCCACGAGACTTCATCCTCCAGTTCCTGAAGTCTGTTGAGGTCTGGTCTTTTGAAATCCATTATTTTTATGCCCTTACTCCTGCTTTTTCTTTTTTTGATTCCTCAGGATAGTGAGCGCCATCATCTTGCAAACACCTTTACTTTTCTCTTTGACATTTTCATTCAAATCTAAAATAGCCATTCCCCTTATAAATGTCTCCATGATAGAAGATCATTCTTTCTCACACCTTAAACTCTTAACACCTTAAATGATATATAGGGTGGTATTTTGTCTTCGGAAATAAAAGTTGTTCCAATACATTCTCAAATGTTTACAGACCATCTTTCAATGAGGTGGAAAACTCTAAGCTTGCCATTTAAAGAAAAGGCTTTAAAAATTGAATATCCTCATAAGGAGATTTATAAACTATTCCTGATGATGTAAAAAAAAAAAAAAAGAGAAAAAAACAAACACCAAACCACACTGGAGCAGGGGATTCTTGGTTTCCCTGGAAACTAAGATGCTACTGTTTATTACCACAAGTGCTTTCCTATTAGTTCCTGTGCTGCAAAAGATTTTCTAGAGGGCAAGAAAACTTTTCTGGAAATAAAATTTTGTTGCTAAGAGAAGGATTGCCTATGTTCTTTTCACTTCCTGGGCCCATCCGCCTTACTGAGCAATGTTCTCTTCTTCTGCACGTGTGCCCCCATATAATATAATACAGGAGCGTTTCCAGACTCATCTGGAGATGAGGGAGAGAATGGTATTGCCTTAGAAAAGCTATTTTGATACAGCTGCCAAAGTTCCATTAAAAGAACTGTAATCACATGCACTAAAGTTTTTTGCCTTCTAAACCATTAAAACCAGCCTAGGAGAATAAGCCACTGATTTAATTTAATTGATTTATGAATAGTCATATCTATCTAAAAAAGAACAGAAACCCATCAGTTGGAATGAGGTGGATGTTACCTACTGTGTTTCTTTCGCATGGCAGTAATGCAATTTCCAAGCTCATATTTCAAGGTATGTAATTAGGCTACCCAATAAACTAATTAATCTCAATATAAGGCACAGCTAGTTGGTTTGGATGCGGTGCTGCCAGTGTTTCTACTATGAGGTTCAGCATTCAGGCGAGCCTCCTGTTCAGGGTGAGGCGAGAGAGGCAAAAGGGTAAGGTCTCCTTTTCTGTTGACCTCATTGTACACCAGGATGAGGAGGGAAGAGCACCATATACCCAGTGCTTGCAATCAGGGTCCTCTGAGAAACAGGCAAGTGGGCCTCCAGCCTTTAAACTATGCATATGTAATGCATGCACTTTAGACAACAATAATAACTTATGAATGCTATATGTGCTTTCAGTATTAATGAAGAGCCCTATGTTTTGATTTCCCAGGAGTACCCAGTACATGTTCGAGCAATCAAGATGCCTCTTCAGAGCCCTTCTGTTTTCTTCTCCTCTTTCTGTCAACATTGCTAGCTTCTGCTTTACTCCCTGTGGTAAGGGAAGGGTGTGAAGCTGTTTTCCAGCATCACTTTGTACCTCTGACAGATCTGAGCCATGTGAATTCATCCAGCCCCTCCACCCTGGCTGTGAGACTGCTGACACCGGTGCAGGCAGCAGCCCAGAGCTTGCCACACTCAGTCTTGCAGTGTGCAACAGCTCCTGATAAATCAAAAATTAATAAAGACTTGAGTAGGATCTTATCCCACACTGGGATTTCATGGACTTTAATGGAACTACTCACAGTCTAATGATATCCTAACAGTCATGGTATAAAGTACCACTCACCCTGAGTAAGGACTTTATAAGCCAGCACCAAGATGCCAAGCTTCTCCATTCCCCACTCTATTTAATTAAAAAGCTACTCTTTGTCATCGGAGTGCTAAAACAGAATGGTGGTGGTATCAGTGCTTACACCACCAGTTGAGAAGGAAGAAAGCAACTTCCTCCCTCTTGATCTTAATCATTAATCTTCATTAGGATTTTGAACTTCTGAATGTGAGTGGTAGAAGACATCAGCGTAGCAAACAATTTAAAGTGGGTCTGCATAAATATAGAGGTAGTTTGTTATTTTCATTATAGGTAAAAGCATGTGTCAGTTGCCAGATGTGTTTGATTCAGACAATATGATTTTCATGCCAACTTTATGATATGTTTGATTTAGATGAAGTGACTAAAATCTGCTGTTGGGACTGAGTTGCTGTTAAACACCAGCTGCAGGTTTTATTTTAATTAATAATTTAAGGAGTAGAATACTTGGCTTTAATTGACATGTTAACCCTTCAAGGTACTCAGAGAAAGGTCACAATGGCAAAGCGGTTTAAAAGTAAAGCAAGAAAATATTCAAAGGTAGCCCAAATGCTGTATTTCTTTCCCCCAAACATGCTACAAGCTCTTGAGATGTTTTCACCTTTTCTTCTTTGTATTTTCATTTCCTCTTTACTGTTAAATGGAATATGGAATGTGGGTAAAGGTCCCAGGCTAACCCAGATAACCAGTGAAAAGACTCAATCTGCAGTGAAAGCATTGCTGTATCAGGCATTTAGAAGACAGTTTAGCTTAGTTCTCTTGCCTTTCCCTTTGCATGTAGGAACTGAGGCTGGAGGAAGTCATTTTAAAGAAATAAAATCACTGTAGATTGTACAGCTGTACAAGTTCCATGCTTCTTGTACTTTGTGTACATATTATTTGGCTATTTTGTTTTGCCTTTTTCTTACTGTTTATACTTTTGTCTCCTACCCTGAAAACATTGAACATGTGCTTTTGTGTGCATGAATAGTTTCACTGATCTCAGCAGTACCGGTCTACCTGTTAGGTACGCTAAGTACCCTAAAAAAGAAATGTCTTTGGGGCAGCAGGAGAGAGAGGGTCCTGACCCTTTGCTGGAAGGGTGACGGAACTGTTGCCATCACATGTGGCGCAGGGGGCGTGTAGCAAACCCCCTCCTCCTGTGGCAGAAATAAAGCTGGCTTTAGCCTCCTTCCCTCAGTACATCCAGAGCTGAATGTTATATTTTGCTTTTGGTTGCACCTAGCATAGGGCAGGGAGCCACAGTCCAGACAAGGCCCATAGATGCCACCACACTGGCAGCAATGATCATTATCGTCATGAAACCAGCCGCTATGATAAGCAGCTGCTGCAGTGCCATTACCTGCTGAGGAGTTCAATCACTGTTTGTTTTAACTATAGGAAAAGTATGTAGTTGACATGGCAACGTGTTCTGTGACACATGCCAACTGATTGGTTTTTCCACTGGAGGAAAGTCCCTGCTTCTTTGAAATCATGTGTAGCAGCTGTTCCTGCTCCACGGATGATGATGAGCGCGTACACAGCCGAAACGGTCTGCACTGTTTGTCTCCTTCCATGATTTGGAAGTGTTTAGTCCTGGTGTGAAGGGCTGCAGCTCCCTTGATTCCGTGTAGTTTAATCTGCAGGTGCTTATGGCTTTCCTCAGAAACTCCCGTGAGGCATTTTCTGTTAAGGCTTTTGTTTAGAGTAAAGCGGATGGTATTTTTCATGGACAGCTGATGAAATGAGTTTTATATGAACTATAGAATGATATATTTGCTGGTGAAGGACTTGATCCTACAAAGCGTATACTAAGCATGCAAGTACTGCTGCTGATTTCTACTGGACTACCTCTGTCGGTAAAATGAAGATTTTGCTGAGTGTATTTGCTGAAGAAATCCTTTGCTCTGCACATCACTGCACTGAGGCAGAATTTAAAGTGACTGGATTTGCAGTGAAATGGAACAACGCGGAGTTTGATCATGTCACTGTAGAGAAGTTGGCAATCTAATGATTGATTTGAGAGCTCAGCTTGATTGTTTATAATTTCAAAGAAAGTCAGAGAGATTCACAAATTAAAACCATGGACCTAATTCTTCTGAAGTCTAACTAAGGTTATTAGAACTTGCTTTCATTTTAATAATCTCTGTGGCTACTGCTGTTCTAACAGGACTTTGAACAATTTTATTGGCCTCACTAAAAATAATCTTAAAAGTGGTCCATCTTTTAGTTTATGTATCTTACATCCATTTAACACATGCTAGTATCATTCTTACATGGACCTGGAACAAGTGTTGGAAATTTATAGAAATACGTCACAATTTTGGTTTTTTTTATGGGTGTTTACTTTTTAGGCTCTCAAGTGCTGAAGATAGGTCAATTCTAATGTCATGTCATTATTCAGCTAATATATCGCTCTTTCCAGTGTGGTGAAGACTTATTAAGTATTGGCTGCACAAATGTTTAGAGGGACCAACTGCTAGTCTTTCTTCCATTTTGAAGCGGGCTTGTGCTTCTGTAAAGTGGATTCAGTAAGAAGGTGAAACTTTTCATGTAAGTCTCAGAGTCAATGAGACTATCATCACCTAGTGGCAATTTATATCCATAACAGATTATTTTAATTTTTTTCTCTGGTCTTCAACCATTTAAACTATTCAGCTTAGGTAGACTAGCCCTAGAGAATATCTTTATGTGGCAGTTTGGACTCATTTTCCAATGTCTTAAGACATGATATGCTCACTCATAAATCTTACTTAAAACTGGAGTCCAAAGATTGTTCACCTGTGAATAATGGACTAAGGCTCAAATCCTCCACCTTACTGCTTCAGAAACGGATATAAAAAATGCACAGGGCTCAGGTCAGGACTCAGGTTCTGAACAGAAGGATCTTCTGCTCATGTAGAAATTATCTGTACCACCACACTTCCACCCACAACCTTGATTCAGCTTTTCAGAATATTCCCTCACTGGAGACATGTACAAATGATAAACTGATCCTGCAAAGCTCGCCTGGCTTCCAAGTCCATCTCTCGGTGGGTGGACTGATGTGGCCGCCAACAATAAACCCCATTTTCTCATTTGTTCTCATTGTCTTGGCAAATACATCCATGGAAGGTCTGGTTGTGAGCAATTTTATGTCTCAAAATGTGAACGCTTTTCTGCAGTTCACAGTAGGCAGAATTCTTTTTCAACTCATTGCTTTCCGCTGGTGATAACTTTATCAAATAAATATCTTTTCAGGTAGGATTTTATATTCTGGGTTTCAGCTCATAGGTATTTCTTGGGCTTATGCTGGTGGCATACAGTTGTCAAATCAATTCAGCCACTTTTATTTTTAGTTAGAAGTTTACTGGGATTACTTTTTTCCCTATGCATAAAGCATGTGTTTCCCTTCCGTATATCCTGTTGAGAAAATGGTTATAGTTAGGAACTGCATTTACATTTAATTCTGAGATGTCATGAATTCCTAGCTTTTGGAAAAAAAAAAAAAAAAAGAGTTTAAAAGAAAATAAAGTAGCTTCAAGGTATTTAAAAATAGAAATTTAGGATTTTTTTTATGGGTGTTTACTTTTTAGGCTCTCAAGTGCTGAAGATAGGTCAATTCTAATGTCATGTCATTATTCAGCTAATATATCGCTCTTTCCAGTGTGGTGAAGACTTATTAAGTATTGGCTGCACAAATGTTTAGAGGGACCAACTGCTAGTCTTTCTTCCATTTTGAAGCGGGCTTGTGCTTCTGTAAAGTGGATTCAGTAAGAAGGTGAAACTTTTCATGTAAGTCTCAGAGTCAATGAGACTATCATCACCTAGTGGCAATTTATATCCATAACAGATTATTTTAATTTTTTTCTCTGGTCTTCAACCATTTAAACTATTCAGCTTAGGTAGACTAGCCCTAGAGAATATCTTTATGTGGCAGTTTGGACTCATTTTCCAATGTCTTAAGACATGATATGCTCACTCATAAATCTTACTTAAAACTGGAGTCCAAAGATTGTTCACCTGTGAATAATGGACTAAGGCTCAAATCCTCCACCTTACTGCTTCAGAAACGGATATAAAAAATGCACAGGGCTCAGGTCAGGACTCAGGTTCTGAACAGAAGGATCTTCTGCTCATGTAGAAATTATCTGTACCACCACACTTCCACCCACAACCTTGATTCAGCTTTTCAGAATATTCCCTCACTGGAGACATGTACAAATGATAAACTGATCCTGCAAAGCTCGCCTGGCTTCCAAGTCCATCTCTCGGTGGGTGGACTGATGTGGCCGCCAACAATAAACCCCATTTTCTCATTTGTTCTCATTGTCTTGGCAAATACATCCACGGAAGGTCTGGTTGTGAGCAATTTTATGTCTCAAAATGTGAACGCTTTTCTGCAGTTCACAGTAGGCAGAATTCTTTTTCAACTCATTGCTTTCCGCTGGTGATAACTTTATCAAATAAATATCTTTTCAGGTAGGATTTTATATTCTGGGTTTCAGCTCATAGGTATTTCTTGGGCTTATGCTGGTGGCATACAGTTGTCAAATCAATTCAGCCACTTTTATTTTTAGTTAGAAGTTTACTGGGATTACTTTTTTCCCTATGCATAAAGCATGTGTTTCCCTTCCGTATATCCTGTTGAGAAAATGGTTATAGTTAGGAACTGCATTTACATTTAATTCTGAGATGTCATGAATTCCTAGCTTTTGGAAAAAAAAAAAAAAAAAGAGTTTAAAAGAAAATAAAGTAGCTTCAAGGTATTTAAAAATAGAAATTTAGGATTTGTGCCATACATTTTTTGTGTGCATTCCTAAGGCTTCATTTAGGTAGAGCAGCTTGAAAAGGCTCATCATCTCTGGGACGCTTTATCTTGATGGCAGCCATTACCTGAAACATTAAGCTGCACTGAGCAAAAATTTCAGGGTACTGGCTTCCTTAGGTAAAAGAACAACATAGCTTCCTGTGCCAAATATGGAAAAAGAAGTAAATTTATTTTACTGTCTGTATATGACTTAGGGATTAATATTAATTAAGAAAATTAATTAATTTTAGTTGGGAGGAATTATTTATATTGTATTGTTTGACAGAACGCATGTAGTCAAGGGGGAGGTTACTCTGAAGTGCACTCACAATGCAGAAGAACGACGGCAGAGAGCTGATCTCTACTTCTGTGCCTAACCTTAAGCTTTATTATTCCTAATGCTTTATGTGCAGTTGAATGAACAGGAACTAAGCATGAAGAACCCTCCATCATTTTTAAATAATACTGTGGATTCAGAGACTGCTGAAATGTTATTTTCCCATAAGTAATAGCAGACTGGAAAAATCCCCAGTTTTACAGTGTCAGAACACGAGCAGTTGTGAATGCTAATGAAAAATTACCTCTAAATCAAGGAGCTGTCAGGATTTTCCCGTTATGGTTTCTCTAAGCTTGAAGTCAAGGTAAAACGCTATGGTTACCACTGTGATGTAAAAGGCCAGTTCTGCGTGACACCGCGGCGCCGCCTCATTGGCTTGTTTACAGTCGTGGACTTTACACGCAGGAGTCCACATGTACAGCTTGCTACAAACTTTAAAAAAAAAAAAAAGAGTGGCAAGCATGAGGAAAAACTCAATAAGCAAGTATTTTTTGCCTTTTTTCCTCGTTCCTTTTTTTAAAGATCTTCTTTATATTAAAAAATTAAAGTTGCTATGAAAAGAAAGAAAATACCGTTTTTTAAATTTAGAAATGACAGGAGCCTTTTTTTTTTTTTTAATACTTTGATAACATCTGATGATCCTGATGACTCCAGTTGAGTTAATTGATCAGCAGTTACTTCGAAGCACCCAGTGACAGGCTTAGTCTGTCACTTAGACAAGATTTTGTCACATTATTCACCCAGAAAGTCTTGGGTTCATAACAGTTCCAGAATAAAATAAACCTATATTGGCAGAAAATTTTAGGCCTAGATATCTACAGCTACACAAATCTTTTACTAGTAAGAAAACATCTCCAAAAAGTGTAGCTTTACCAGTATTGTTAGTCTGGCAATAATTTCTAGAGGTCTAACTATAAAAGCTAGCACAGCTATTGCCTGCGTGTTTATTCTGCAGCGTATTGTGTATGTCAATATGTTTCTAAAAAATTAAACAAGCAGAAAGTCCAGTTTTCAGTTGACTCTACATGAAGTAATTGCAACTCCACTGGATATTACATAGCAATTGTTGCATTTATCTAGCAGGCATAACTACACGCGTTAAATATTTTAGCTGGTAATACAGTTCTAAAAGACACCATTTTTGCGTGGATTGACCACAGACACATTTACTTAAATCAATCGGTTTACATGTTCTTGCGCATTATGGCAATCACACAGTGGATGTATTTATCTACAAATTGAAGTTTCGCTCCTCTAACTGTAAGTGAGGAACATTGGCTTTTTCTGCTTTACTAGCTTTATCTTTAATCATGCTTACAGAGAGTCCTTAATGGGTTGTGAGATCCAATAATTGAGGTGGTAAGGTTAATGGGGCATCTTGTTATGCTACACGTTTTTGTTGCAAATAATTTTATATATTAAATGCATGAAATCTTTGCCATAGGAAAGGGAGCCAAGAATTTGAGTGGCTAAACAAGGTGGGTCCAGCTAATGGCTGGTTGCAAAAATAAAGTCTAAGAACGATGAGAGCAGCTGCCTTTAGAGAATGACACAACTAGAGATGCAACCAGTATCTGAAATGTGGCAGGGAATGATTTTGTCTAGCAGTGGCATATCTGAGGGAGTTAAAATAACAACGGTTAAGACCTGCACTTGTGATTATCTTAATTCATCCTGTAAAAGCCAGGAGATACTAATCTCCATTCAGTGCCTTTTATGTATGTGACCTTACCTGCCATGCCCAGACCTGTTGATCATCTCTCTGGCCACCGAGATGCTGAGCATCGCCTCCACTTTCGGTGCAGAAATCAGTACAGAGACATTTTTTATACGGACTAAGGACTGTGGTCTAGACCATTCCCTGTCAGGATAATTTCTGAGATAGGTTTTTGGCTAAGTGGTCCATTTGGTAAAGGCATAAAGTTATTTGCTCCCTCAAACAGCCACCATCCTTCTGAATTTATGCTACAGGAACCACTCGCAAGCTTGGTTACCTGCTGTGACCCTTGGAGACCATCTGTTTCTCGCACAGGATCTTTCCAGTGGTGCAATATGGAGAATTTCTGTGGCAGTGGCTGTTCTTATAATGCATCAAACAGGGCACTGCAAGAAAGGCACACACAATCCTTAGGACATGCAATATTCCATATTATCTCTTCTAAGGAAATGCTGCCAGCTGAAGGGGCAGCTGTTGCCTTACTCACTGCACCCAGGCAAAGGCTGTGCTTCCCTCCCTGCCACCAGTACCGCTTCTCTGCTTACTGGGCCAGCAAAGCACTTGACTTGAACCCCAAATTTGCTTGCTGTAATGTTTAGAGAACTGAAGAAGCTGTGCTGCTCAAAAAGCTCAAAGTACTGTGCTTTTGTACAGTCCTGATTGTCGATAAAATGTCATTTAACTGAAACAAAAGTACTGATTGTCAATAAAGTACAATTTAACAAAACAAAAGTCATAATTCTTACAAAAAGCATCACCAGCAGTAGAGGCAGTAGAAGTGATCCAGAAAATACTGACATTATTAAAACTGGACGTTCAATTTTTTTTTTTTAATATCCAAACTCTCATGTTCAAACTCAAACAGAATGACAGCAGGAGCAGTAGGCATTTGTAAAGTTGTTATCAGCCTAAAGCTCTGTTAAAGAACATTAGCTAAATGTGTTTCTGCTACTGTGCTTCTACCAAACATGCACTCCTACACACCCTGGAATCCATACGTGAAATACGGTGTGAAAAAGGTTGCCACAATAACCCTCCTGTGTGTATTGGGTACCTTTCTTAGACACCTGTACATAGAATAGACAGAAATGTGGCTTTTAGCAGCCAGATCATTCATCCCTAGGACGTAAGCAATTCCATGGGATGTGATGAAACTTATTTTAAAAAACAAAGAAGGAACTAAATGTAGCATGTAATCATTTAGATCAAGACTGGAGGAAAAACGGTCCTGTTCAATGAAATGTACAGGAAACATTTAGGAGGCCAGGATATAACTTTCAGGATTGTTAAACAAAGAGAGAAAGAAAACTGACAGCAGTTTTGTCATTTTTCATTAGAATTTTGAATTTCCAACAACCTCCATGGTGTTCATTTTGTACTTTATGGAAGTGCCTTACACAGAGCTAGAGAACTAACAGGAGGTTTGCATGTTGATGTAACTCCCAGAGTTAGCCCAAATCCACATGTGTGCAATGTATATAGAGAAAAACTGTTCACACAGTCTTACTTAAAGCTGCTTAACAGCTTAAAATGATAAAAAGTCCTTAACACAATTTAAGAACTTAAACCACTTAAACCGTTGGAAGCAGCTTGTAAGTTTGAAGAGTTTTGGCAGGGGTGGGAGAGGCATCCCTGCTGAGCTGCAGCTCCGGGGATGGAGCGGGCAGGCTCCCGTGTGGTGTGTCCAGGTGAAGGGGCCCTTTTGGAGCCAAAGCTGGGAGGCCTGGAGGTGACGTGGTGGAGAAGATGGAAGAGTTTTCTCTGTATTTTTATGTAGTGTTGTATATGTGCCCAGACTGCTTTGCTTTAATTAATGTGGCAGGGAATCTTACAGGTATGTGAGGAATAAGAATTGGCATCCCCCCAGTGAAAGGGGGATAAGGGTGGCAGAAAAATATTGTCTCTGACAAGTCTTCAGTTGTGGAAAACAGCTTCAGCTCATGGGCCAAGAGAAGGCTCCTCAGGAGCATTGTGAAGAAACCTGCTGCAAGAGCTGCAAGGCAAAATGATTTGCTTTTGTGGCTCCAGGAGCTGGAGGTAGGTGGGAGGTGGTACGAGCTATTCATACGTTTTGAGGAAGAGGGTTTTTTTCTGAAAGATTGTTTTGGGGAAAAAAAAAATGGGGTGGGGGAGGCAGGGAGGGTTGCTTTAGTTTGACTGGTCTCAAACAGCATTAGTCAGCTGTTCATATCAGCACCACATCACTGTTATTATGTGAAGTTACACATTTATAAAACATAAAGTAAACAATTATTTATGAGATCCAGTTTGGTGCCAGTTGCTGCATGTGGTGGTCAATGGTTGAATGTGTGTGGATGCTCAGATGAGAAAGATGGTGGCACTGCACAGAAGCAACACTTGAGGACAAAGGAAGGAAGGAGGCACAGGAATAGGAATGAACGTCTGAAGGTGGCAAACAGCTAGGATGCTTCTTCTGATGGCAGCGATGCCACCTTAAATGTTTTGAAACCTGGCCTGGTTTTCATTGATGCAGGCAGTGATTTACACCTTTCTCTGCAGAAAAGGCTGTGAAACAGGAGTGAATTACATTCTGTACAATTTGAAAATAAATGGTGCATTCACAGCCGCTCAGGCCGAGGCCCATTTACACTTCCAGAGTGGTATGATGAGTAAATGAAAGTTAGGCCTGTGTGTGAATGAAAAATGCCTGTTTTACCAGAGGCTGTGAAAAGTGTGTGAGAGAGAGAGACTTAGTGGAAATTGGAAGCGAGACTTTTATTTGTTTGTTTAAAACAGTCGTATTGATTTGGAGTCAGACGGAGTATTGGTGTAACTGCAAACTAATTCCACTGAATTCTGCAAGGCATTTCTGGTGATGCTGATGGGGCTGGAAGTTTTTGTTTATAATCTGAGTTTTTCCTGTGCTCGAGTAAGTCTTTATGGCACTACGTCCTTGTGCAAACTTGGCATTGTAATACACAACATGAATGTTGCCTGTCCAAAAAAATCTTCACTGGGGTGAAAAAGAGCTTGGATATAGAATCATAGAATCATAGAATGTTTTGGGTTGGAAGGGACCCCTAGAGGTCACCCAGTCCAACCCCCTGCAGGGAACAGGGACACCGCTAACTAGATCAGGCTGCTCAGAGCCCCGTCCAACCTGGTCTTGAATGTTTCCAGGGATGGGGCCTCCACCACCCCTCTGGGCAACCTGTTCCAGTGTTTCACCACCCTCAGTGTAAGCCGCAATCAGGTCTCCCCGCAGCCTTCTCTTCTCCAGGCTGAACAACCCCAACTCTCTCAGCCTGTCCTCATAGGAGAGGTGCTCCAGCCCCCGGATCATTTTTGTGGCCCTCCTCTGGACCCGCTCCAACACTTCCATGTCCTTCTTGTGCTGAGGGCTCCAGAGCTGGACGCAGTACTCCAGGTGCGGCCTCACCAGAGCAGAGTAGAGGGGCAGAATCACCTCCCTCGACCTGCTGGCCACGCTTCTTTTGATGCAGCCCAGAGTGCGGTTGGCCTTCTGGGCTGCCAGCGCCCATGGCCGGCTCATGTCCAGCTTTTCATCCACCAGCACCCCCAAGTCCCTCTCGGCAGGGCTGCTCTCGATCCTTTCTTCCCCCAGCCTGTACTGATACCGAGGGTTACCCCGACCCAGGTGCAGGACCTTGCACTTGGCCTTGTTGAACCTCATGAGGTTCACACAGGCCCACCTCTCTAGCCTGTCCAGGTCTCTCTGGATGACATCCCGTCCTTCTGGTGTGTCAACCGCACCACTCAGCTTGGTGTCATCCGCAAACTTGCTGAGGGTTAAACTCATATGATCTCAATACAATTAAATTACTCCTTGATTTTCTTTTATGATGAGGAAAGAGATATGCAAATGTGGCTCGGTGTGGGTAAGTGCTTTCTGACTAGTGACAGACATAGAAAATATTTATTGAATGAAATCTTGGTAATGTACTACGTAATACTAATATCTCAATATTGCTTGAATTTCAGAACATTTCAGGATCTGTCCAAACAAATGGATATATCTTACGGTACAGTCAGGGATTCAGCAGTGTATGAATACTTTAAAGCAAAAGGGACAAACCCTTTGGAGCAGGATAACACCTTTGCTGAGCTGTGGAGGACTATCAGTAAGAATAACGGGGCAGATAATTGTGTATCGAACCCTTCTGAAGGCATCAGGAAGGTAAGACTGGATCACAAGAGTTTTGACTTAATTTCCATGCTGTATCAATGTTGTTTGCGTGGAGTTAATAATGTGGAATTACAGGAAAGCAGTTATGTAGTAATTTTTAAAAAAAACAATCCCTAACTAAAGTTCCTTTTAGTAACTCTATGGCAGATAAGAATCATATTTTGGGGTCATGGATTTGAATTTAAGTACCTTAGCTCTGCCTAAGTCTTCAGTATATAAGTCCTTCTGTGGATCTGTCCATAAGGTTTTTAAGTTTTTTGTGAGCTCCAATAATACCATGCTGAATATCATTCATTATATTATCCAGGTACTGACTCTTGTCCTTTGCCCATTTGAGTGTTGTTTTTTTTTCCTGAGTTGATGGATTGAACTTATTGGAAACATGAATAAGAGTCAAGGGATTCACTGAATGTGTACTCGTTTCCCTTAGAACAGAAATTTAATGCAAGGTTTTCTTTGGTTATTCCAAATGTAAGGAAAATGCATATACTCCTTCACGTGTCACCATGCTTTCACCAAAGTTTTATTTCTCTCAGATATGACTGCAAAATTTTTTTTTGTGAAACTGAGCATTGATGTGGGCTTCAAGGACTGATATATAATGGCTTGGGATCCTACATCTTTGTGTGGAGTCCTGTGATAAACAGCCCTGGTTCACATCATGCAAATAAACCCGTCCACACATTCTCACTCTTAGCCTACCTCTCCTCTTCTCTGCTTCCAGTCTTGTAGCTCAGCAAAACCAGACAGCAAACAATATCAAACCACACGTGTCCAGAAGGGATGCAGACATGGTGAAAGTTTAATGTGCTGCTCCTTTAGTGAAAACTGTCCCCTTTATTTGTCAATTATTTTTTTTTTTTACAAAACAAGCAAGCAGCTGTAATTAACATAGTGATTGATTAAAATTATTCTGACATCAGTGAAACACTGATTCTGAATCAATTTGTTGCTAGTTCTTTATGCTTTTGTAAGTGGGAAATAATAAAATGGTTGAGGTTTGGGTGTCCTTTTTTCCTTTGAATCTTTGAAATCTTTTCTCAACAGTCAGAGGGAAAGCATCCAAAATTTACTGTTTTTTACAGTGCCATAACTGGGCTGAACCACAGCAACACAGGCAATCCCCTTTCCCAAATCAAAGTCCTTTAACATAAGATTCCCGACTGTTTGTGTGACTTTTGGACAAAATCCTTATACAAACACTCTTGTCTCTTCCAGCACAGGAGTATTTATTTAGTCAAGAGTTTTGCTTCACCCTGCCTTTTCTCCCATCTCCCAGCTGAGCTTTCCTAAAGCCCTCTGCACTCAGCCCAAGGAGCCTTTCTGCCTTGGTACAAGGTAGAGCTCTGGCAGTAGCAAAGTCTGCAGTCTGCTGATTTTTTTTTTTAAAATCTGCTCAGCACTTTATGAAAATGAGGCCTCTATTTTGAGATACTTTTTTAGCATTTAAAAGAGGTAGACATAGAGACATTAAATACTTTTCTATGTAACCTGGCATTAAAACCAATAATGAAACAGTTTCCCTTAGACAAATGCACAGTATTTTACTTTTTTTTTTTCTTTTTTTACATGTCAGTGGCTGCTCTTTAGCTGTGAGTTTGTAAATACTCGTATTCTGTAAGCCTACTGCATGCTGCCATTTACGATAGCTAGATTTGCCTAAGCCAGAAATGTAACTGTAGATTGGCAGGCTCTTTCGAATACCAATTACATTGTCTGTATGGAGCTGGCAGCTCCATCCTATCTATGTAATAATAACTTTTCATATTAAGTTTGATTTCAGTATTGTTGGGTGATTTTTATATCATTTGATCAGCTCATTCAATTAATGTCAACAATAACCAAATTTACTTCAGTCCCCGAAGCTGACCAAGGCTGCTATTTGATTAGACACCTACATAAATTGGGCTTAATATTTAATGACATTGTCAACTTAGCTGTTGTGTTTATAGTTTAAACGTAGCTCTTCCTAGCTCATTGAGCTCTTTGAATAAACAGACAAGTTTTCCATGTCAAGGATTATGGGTAGAAATTCTGTTTTTCTAAAGGAGAATTGATGTCAGCAAAGGAAATGGGACTTCCCATCCATAAACATGTACTGCTGCATGAGAGAGATGTATATGTGTGTTTTATAGGAAATGGGAGATCTAAATCTCTCTAGCATAAAAAGATCCCTAACGCATTTTTCTGAAGGAGGGCTTGCCTGACACAATGCAAAAAAAAAATGTCACTGCTACGCTTTCTCCCTTCCTTCCCCTTTCCCTTTTCTTCAGACAGCACAGTTCAGCTGCAGTTACAAACAGAGCACTGCCGCTTCAATGCAGAGCAGGAGAGTGCTGCTTATTTATGGTACAGGCAGGTATTTCAGATGTTTGTCTCTGTTCCATTTACCTCTCTTCATTTCCCAGAGATTTTCCTACTCCCTTTGACTGGCTAAAAACAAATGGATAATAGGTGAAGACAGTCCTGAAAGCTTTTGCGGTGTTTGGTTGCCATGGGAGAGGTCTCTTTTCAGACACAGCACAGACCCTGTAGCCACAGTGACCATCTCCCATTGTCGAGGCAGAGCTTTTGCAACCCTGGTGGAGCCACGGAAAGGGCATTAATGCACTGCAAAGTCACATAAGCGACAGAAGGATGTTTTGGAGCCGGAAGGGCAAGTTGCTTTTGTTGTACTCATGAGGCAATTTAAAGTGGTCATTGCAGATGGAAAACGTCCCCCTGTTCATAAATGCCGCTACATAGGATAAGAGGAGGTTACCAGACAAATCACCGGTCCATACAAAATGATATTTCACCACTTGAATTTTCTGGTACTAGGTGAGGATTGACTAATGCTGTTGTACAGAAAGTTTCTTTCTGGGTCAAGCTTCAGCCAGGATCCCCAGGAAGCAGGCAGTGGGTAGCTCCTGCCATCTTATCCCAGGTGGACATTGGCATTGCAGTCACACACATTTCTAAGCCATTTGTAAACCTCAGCAAACTGCATAATAGCTGGTGGCAATCAGTTCTTCGGGGTAATTATTAGTTGCCACAACGCATGTAATAACCTGTGGCTTTTTTTTCATTGTGGGCAGCTATTTTTGCTTTGAATGAATGAAGTAATATGATCCCTATGTATTCCCATGTATACATATATCTTTTTTATATATATATATGAGAATTAAACTGTTACCATATTTTTTAAAAGTCTTGCTTTGGTGGAGACTGTTTGTTCCCCTGCCCAATCAGTTTGGTGCCAAAATTACTCTGAATCCTTTTTCTTCTTTTGTATCACTTTTGATGAAGAAATCAAAACCAAGTACAGTAAAAAATGTGAATGTATCTTTGATTCAGTCAATGGCACAGCAAGAGTTTATTCCTTCCCTTTTTTACTTCCTTCAAAAAATTTCTTTCTCTTAATGAATGCTAAATGTTAAATCAGAGCATTTCTTGTTGACCAGTCACCTCTGCTCATTTTTATTTTGAGGGTAAAAGTAATTTAAAAGTTCAATGAATAGGATTTTTTTCATTTTTTTTCCCCCCAATAATTTACTGTCCACAATGGATTTTATATTGTCAATTGTGGTTGCTCATCCATATGTTTTCATGGGTACTCATAAATTTCTCTGTTTCTTGACCCATCAGCCTCTGGAATGAAAGCAAATGATTCCTTAAAGCCTCAATATATTAGTGGCTCCTTAATTATATTAATTTTTAGATCATTTGAACAGGATTACATGGCATGTTTTCTTTTTATTAGAACTGTGTTGCTTCTCTTAAAGCACTTTCTTATAGATAATAAATGTTATCCAAGCATGTTTTTGAACTATTCCACTAATGCCAATGTGAAGGTCACTGTTTGGTATTTCTGTGTTACCAGCCATATAATGGGATCAGCTACAGTGACACTCTGTTCTGCCAGGAAATTAATGATGAATGTTGCATTATTCTTGAACTTTTGTCTTTAGTATGGTAGCTTCTTCATAAGTTTCAGCTAAATCACAGACATATCAGTGATTAATCTGAAATTCATCTTTTTTCGAGTTATTATTCTTTCTTACCATGCTTTCTTTGAAAATCCATCCTTTTACCATCAGTAAACCAGGATTCTTTCAACACTATTTCTCCATCTCCCTCCATGTTGAAGAGTGACATTATGAGGTTGCCTACTGCTTTTCTGAAGTAGTACTATTCTCTTTGTGGTCCTTCTTATATCCAGGAGGCAATCTTCCTTGGCCTTTTAATTTTTTATGATTGTGAAGAAGAAATGTTTTTAATATAAGTTTTGCCTAGGGGCTTCTTTTTTTTCCCCTCAAATCTGTTTTCTTAAAACCTCTTCAACCAAAGATAAATCTGGTGTCTTTGGTGTAAACCACCATAGTAGTTCCACCTGGGTGGGATAAATGAGAGCTGCTTTGGCTGAATTTCTGTTAAAGAGGTTTTTGAAAGTTTAGCCGAGCTGTTGTTGTTTTGTTCTTCGGTATGCCTGCATGCTGAGAGTCGCAAAAAGGCCATAGCAAAGGAGCAAAATATGAAAGCCAGTTAAAAGTCTAAAGGATAAATTTTAGCTTATTCTGTGTTTCATTTCAGTCATTCTTTATTCAAGCTATCATACTTATTCTCAGCTGTTATTCGCCACATTCCCTTTTACCATCTCTCTCTATATATTAACTTTGCAATGATGTCTGATCCCTAGAACATCTTTATTCTATTTTGGGCCCTAAAAACATACAATGCCAGCTTTAGATGGCTGAGCTGTGAACGCAAGAGCCTGAGGATATGGATCTTTGCTGTATCGTGGTCAGGACTTGGTTGCATGGGTAGGTACATCTGCGTCATATGCAACTTGGGAGCCTTGGTGCGTTCCCTGCTCATGCATCCCATGGGCCGGTGCCAGGGTGTTTCCTGCAATTCTTGGTCTTCCTACTTCCAGTACTGCTCCAGCCTGGAAGCTGAGGGATAAGAACATGTGCACACACACATTCTTTCACATGACAAAAATGAAAAGTTTAAACTACTTTTTAAAAGTTTGCTGATGATTTTTGGTTGAAAATAAGTGTCAATTTGATATTATTTGGCTTTTACTGCTTGCCTAGTGAAGGTATATAAAACGTAAACATATCTCAAACATGTGTATGTGTTTGGTTGTGTGTCTTGTACATACGTTTTTCAAAGTTTGTCAGTTTATCTTCAACTTGAACAAATGGTACTGCTTAGCTGTCACAACAGATATTACAGGGATGTGAAGAATGCTGAATTTAGACTACAACTAAACAGTTGGTCATAAGGAAGCTTTCCATGCAATGAACATTTCTTCAGAGAAGAAAATTACGCAAGTGGAAGAAGTTTTGAAAGAGACAAATCTTTTCTTAGGAAAAAGGGGTCTTTGGAGATTCTGTTTCTGGCAATCAGAGAGGGGAAGCAGTCTTACATCCAGTATTCGTGGGAGTTGAGAAGTATGCATAACTAAGAGTTTAAAACTCAGATTCCTGTTAATGCTAGAATGATGAAGCTGTTAGAGAAATAATGTTCTACAGATGTGATGGCACTGGATAGAATGATTTATGTCATAGAAAAATGTAAAATTGATATGAAGAGACCTGGTAGACTTTGTTTATTGACCACTTGCAGTTGTAGGACGTAATTCAGGATAGCAAGATTGCAAATGCAAGAGAAGTAAACCTTGTCAAAAGATCTGCTGTCTAACATTGGAAGTCAGTGTACAGAGCTCTTCTGTATAAAATAACATACAGAAAACTGAGGCTTGAAAAGCAGAATCAATAATGTGATTTTTCTCTAGACACTGCCTTTTAACTGAAATTGAATATTTGAGGAAGACTGTGTTCCTCAAGTATTACTGAGGAAAAGATGAGGCATGTATGACATGTTGTCAGTGTTCTCCTTTTGTAAATTGGAAATTTGAAAAGATGATTTACAGGGCAATTCTGAAACAACTAAAAGATCCAGCTATTTAAAACAGACAAACAAACATAGAAGAAAAAAACCAGAAAAATGCAAGACATGTTTTAGCACAGTGTTTTAGGCCAAATCTTTTCTGGGTCTCCTCTTTCTGCACATCCATCAGGCAAGTTTTTGTTCTCTAATAGCATAGATTTTTGAATAAATTCTGTGTACGGTAACAAATGCTGTTGTCTTTGGTCCCATGAGTACATATTTTTAACGCACTGGGATAGTTTTCTATCATAGGGAGCAAAAGCCTGTGTACTATTTACCATAGAACACAGCCTGTCTAAGATGTGCAATAACAGGGCTTTTGATGGTCCTTCTCTGCCAGGGACACCAGTGGGACTGATGCCCCTTGCCTGTTGTCCTTAACCAGGTAGGAGGCCTAGCAGCACCACTGCATATGTGAAAGCATAAAACGTGAATTGTGGAAGCCCATCACAGGAAGAGCAGAGGGCAAGATGCAGAGATTTGCTGCTAACAACCCAGTTAGTTATGGGTACATGATCTTTCAGAAAATACCTTTGAAAAGCACATTTTAGTCTTCCAAGTATGTAGGTTGCTGGCTGAATATAGGCTAGATGCCTTGAGGAATCACTTCCTTGCCATCCTTAATTTTTTACGCATCCGTGTGTTGATAGGTTATGAAGCCTTTTCTGGCTGTCGCATATAGTAGAGAGCGATTTGTTTGTTCTTTCCTCCTTTGAGCCACTGTTTCCAGTTTAGGTAGACAGCCAGGGATAGTATTACAGTGTAAATGTGGAAGTCTTGCTCTGGTCTGGTGTCGTACAGTGACATTGAAGTGAGAGATATTTTTATGAACATGTCAGTTTAGTAAGTTGTCAGCTAAATCAGTGTACAATTTTAACAGTAGAATCCTGTGGCTCCTATTTGAATAACTCCTGTAAGGCTCATACTGTAGTTTAGATTTTAATGATGTTTTGTACTAGCATAGTAGTAGTTGTCTGAGGTTACATGCATTAGTTACCATCACACTGAACTGACCAGGGAGGTGGCAAAGGAGAAAGTGGGGACAAACCCACAAAGGTGCCATACCCTTAAAAACTATTATTTTTGAAGTGGTCAGCGCAGGCTCATTTAAATCTTTCCAAAGAGGAAGGATATAAATTTTCTACTCTGTTTTAACTCAGAACCAAATGAATTTGGGGATCTTTGATTGCCTTCATGCAGATAAAAGGGAAGCGGGGAGGGAGGGGAAGAGGTGGATTGTGGCAGGAAGCTTACAGAAAATCCAGACAACATACTTTTAATCTGTTTCCCTGGATTCTACCCACTAGGGGATAACTCACCCACCTGATTTATTGTCATGTTTAAACAACTGTCAGGGACTTCAGAAAGCTATGGTTTATATCAAAGCATGGTGAAGTAAAATTAGCTTAATTGCTCAGCTGAGGAATCCAATACAATAACACAACTAAGGGCGTCTTATAGGCTTACCGGTGAATTCAACACTGAGCTTACACAAAAATGGAAAATACGTGGAAGGATGAGCTAATTCCATGTCAGAGCAGCAACCATTTGCTAGGGGAGCTTGGTGATTCAGTTCCCATAAAGAAATATATGCGGGACTTCAGCTCCCTGCCTTGCTTTTTTCTGACCTAAAGAAAGATCTGAAATTACCCAAAATTAAAAAAAAAAAAAAAATCCTACATTCGTGACTACTCATTTATTTGCATTAGATGTTCCAGCCCATCTGTTCCGTTGTGCTCTGTATGTTCACTAGAGACTTAAAAACATGCTACTTAAATACATTAGGAAACCAATGATTACTTTTACCAAACAAAATGATGACTTTTTTCTTTACTGAATCCCTATCCAGAGATGTTTCTTACATCTTATGTTAAGGTGATTTACACTCATCGTACACACTGCCTGCAGGCATCAGTTTGAATCCTGAGTGAGGCTGACATTTAAGAACATCTGCATGGGTGTGTGCTAAAATAAAACAGTATTTGTCACAAAACTGGGATCATAGGATGCTGGTGACTCTTCTTACCTGTGAAAAAAAAGAGGGAACTCTTTAAGCTCAGAGCATGCCTTTTGTTACAGGACTAACATAGCTCTCGGAAGGGGCTTTGTTTACAGATTTATATGAGGAAAGCTATAAAGTTACCATTTTGGTGACTGTGGTGACCAGCAAGCACCACTTGGTGCTCCCACTGTACCCGGCTAGTTACATGAATGTATGGAACCAATTATGCTTCTGCTAATCCATGTCTCCTATAAAACAATACATCAAATTTCATCAGCTCAGGCAATAGCTTTCATTTATAATTATTTACCTGTTATGTAAGCCTTGCCTACACTTACAGTTGGCTATGTTATCCTATGTATTCCTATTAGAAGACATTTTAGGAAGGTTTGGTGTGGATGAGGTACTGCTGGGAGGGAAGAGCATTAGAAGTGTATTAAGGTGTTGGAGGTCTGCAGATAAACTGTGACCTAATGAAATACCACCATGGAGTAATGACAAGCTCTGGGTTTGTTTGTTTGCTTGGTTTTTGTCCTACCTAGAAATGTAGTTTTGTTGTGTTCATGATGTATTTACAGGCAAAGAAAGGAAACTATGCTTTCCTGTGGGATGTGACGGTGGTGGAATATGCTGCGCTGACGGACGATGAATGCTCTGTGACAGTCATTGGAAACAGCATCAGCAGCAAAGGATACGGGATCGCACTCCAGCATGGAAGTCCTTACAGAGATCTTTTCTCTCAGAGGTAAACTGAAACAAAGTTCGTTGTATAGGATTCCTCTCTACAACCAGCAAGGCATGCTATTTGTGGTTCATGTGAATTTTGGCAATTATTGAATAAAAGACAAGGAGTAAATGACAGCAGAGAGGTTGTGAGCTCAGGCTTCAGCTGGTACTTCTGCTCCATGAGCATCCGCTTAGGGAGGAGGGGACTGGAGGTGGCGTGTGGCCTCACACCTCCAGACAGCCCTGCCTCTGGCAGAAAAAGGACAGATGTCCTCAGAGCTTTGTGTGAGCTAGGGGAGGGATTGAAGAGAGATCTTTGATTCACGCTCCATTTTGCAGGCTATGAAGCAATGTGTTGCTCCCTATAGTAAGGAAGTGATAATGCCCTGGTTCATCCTTGAGGATGGAGAGGCAGGTTGAAGCCTCACAATGGTACAGGAAAACAAGAATTGCTGAGTATTGCATGGGATTGCCAAGACTATGACATGATAAGACTATGCCATTTCATGATCTCTGAGTTATCAGCTAGGAGTATCTTTTTGATGTGAATGTGTACGCTTGAAATGAAGACATGCAGTTTTGCAGGCATGTGTGGCCTTAGCCGAAGGTGAGCGGGTGCTCTGCTCCAGGCAGGGAGCTGAAGCAAGATTTCCTCATCTCGCGCCTTCTTTATAAAAAAGGGTAAAACCCCAGCTGCATAACCAGAGACAAAGCTGCCTCAAGAGGAAAGATTGTTAGTAAACAGCTAAAACAGTTATCAAACCAAATCCAAAATGAATCATTCATGGTGAGAAGGGACACTTCACAAGAGGCAAAACAATGATTAATTAGCAACTGTTAACACAGTAATTCAGGCATGAAGTAACAGCACTGAAGTAAAATCCTTTTGAATAAAGTACATTTGCTGAAGTAAATGAGTCGGTCGCTGCTTGAACAGATTTGTATCAAGTGGCGCACAAATAGTAGCATGTTTAGTCTCACCTGATTTTGAAATTACTGTGGGAGAGCAGCAGTGGAGTGGGTTGAGCATTTCAGTGGTGGGACCAGCTGTTGCAGCTGAATGTCGCCAGACCAGCCATGACTAACTGGAGTATAGTGATTTCCCTTGGAAACGCTTCTTGCATTGCAGTGGAATTTTTGACAGTCTCTTCTTTTTCTAAAGTTACCCAGTGGAGTTTACCTGCTGCTGTGAGTAGAGAAAAATCCTGGTATAATGGAGTTTCAGATGAAGAATACTACACGGTGGTGGTGGTGGTGGGATGGAGTTTTGAATTGTGGGACGGTAGATTTAAGAGTTACATGACGTATGGAAAGGACCAGAAAACTGTGAAAAAGTATCATGAAAATAACACTTGTCTTTTCAAATTTCTGCAGGATCTTAGAGTTGCAAGAAAGCGGAGACTTGGATGTACTTAAACAGAAATGGTGGCCACGGATGGGACGTTGTGACCTGAATAGCCATACCAATGCACAGACAGATGGGAAGGCACTCAAGCTTCACAGTTTTGCAGGCGTTTTCTGCATTTTAGCAATAGGCCTTCTTCTTGCATGCTTGGTGGCAGCATTGGAGTTGTGGTGGAACAGCAACCGTTGTCATCAAGAAACACCGAAAGAGGTCCATAACTTTTATTCTTATCACAATTAAAAGTAGAAAACACAAAAGAAAGAGAGAGCGAATGGAAGTTGTGGGATTTTAGGTGCTCTCATACAATAAATCTGGTTTATTTTGATTTGCCATACTAAGCTTTGCATATAACTTTTTGGGTGGTTGTTGCTAAACAAATAAAAAAAACCAAAACATGTCTTTTGTGCACCTGGAAGGTGCCAAACTGACAGCCCTGGAGACTAAAGTCCTCTATTTATTTATAGAGCAGATACAGCATGGGCAGCAGCAGTGCAAACTTCCCCACATTGCCCCACCAATGTGCCTCAACCCTGACCTGGAGAGACCACCTTTAGGGGTAAGAGAGTAGTTCAGAAACATGCCCTTGGCCTCTCTGCTGTGAGTGACGGGGAGGTCCCTCACGGGCACCCAGTTGTGCCGTCTGTGCTAATGTTTTCTCTGATCTGAGACCCCATCCATCAGCTGCGAGAACCATGTCCATCCTGCACAGGCTGTGCAGCTGCCAGCAGCTGGTAGCTGTTTTCCTTCATGGCTGACCTAGGCTGAGTTTAAAGAGGTACACGAGCAATTAAAAATAAACCAGCTAGTTATGAACTGAATAAGCCATATTGCCATGACACTGTTTAAAGGCTTCCTTTCTTTTGAAATCAGTTTTATTTCTAAAGGTACGAGTCTCTGAGTAAACCAACTTTCATATGACATATTTTACCTAGGAAAATGTATCTGAGACGTTCTTGGTTTTGAAGTTTTCTGGCACAGCAGCGAGTAATAGTTAGCAATGCTATGATAGAATGATCAGTCCATACTCAGATCTGTCTTGCATGAAGCCTGTATTTGTTTACATAGATTAAATGTTTAACAAACTAACCTCTTGTAATTTTGGAGACACTGAGGCATTTGTAGGTGCTTTCGTCTTGGAACAGATGTTTGTGACAAGCAAATAATAGCAGCGAGCTGCACTACAGCTGGAAAATAGTGCATAGCCCATCAATTCCAATCTATGTTTCTCAGGTTGCCAGGAGTACTACACTAATTGACGTACCTATCACCTGTAAGCAATTCTGGCAAATGGGATCTGAAGATATATGTTGCAGTCTGTAATGCTGTGAAATATTTATCAGTAAGATTCCATTCTTCTGAGTTCCTGCTTCTCCCATTTGAATTCATCCGTCAAGTGCTTGGTGATAAACATCTGTATCACGTTTGTGGCACAAAGCTGCAAAGGCACTTGCCTGTGGCTCCGCAATGTACAATAGCAAAAGGAAAATTTTGGTAAAAGGAAGTATGTCTCCGCTTTGCACAACGCAGCACTCCAAAAGCAGGCACAGGGAGAGCACGAGTAGGTACTCTTGCTTGTAAAGAATCTCTCATAGGAACAGAAGTGCATATTTAATTGCTCTTTGGTTACATACTGTAGCATTTTGCCCTGCTGCCTTGTAGAAGTCACTCCTGCTGCAATCCCAAAGGCCCCAGCCCGTGTTAGCATTGCTGAAGCCTAAACCCGAGCAGTGACCGTTCACCGCCCACTGCGAAAGCCTGGCAGGGCGAGGGGCAGGGACGCTGCCTGGAGCGTCCTCGGGCTGCGTGCACACCAGCACCCGCTCTGCCCTACCCTGCGTTCCCCTCTCATCGCCCAGGGACTCGCCTTTGTGCATCTTCGTAGAGCGAGATGAGAATCTGCCCCCAGGGCAGAGTTTCATATAGGGAAGGTGAAATAATTCACTCTTATTGCAAGGAGTTTTAAATACTCTCATTCCACCTCTGAAAAAGGATGTGTCTTCCTGGCTTATCCCCTTCATTTCTCTTCTTATATCTGTGAGGATTATTACTGATCCCTGCCTACCCCGTCCCATCTTTTTCTCCCCTTCCCATCCCTCTCCTCCTCCCCTTTCCCTCCAGTATGTTCTCAATTAGGGTTGCTCCGTACATCCTCTGTTGCAGTTTCCATGACAAAAAATAGAATACTTTTAAGCTTCCATTTTTTAAAGTATTACTGAAGTTACCCATACGGTAAAGCTGTGCTTGGGAAGATCAGCCGTGTGTGGGGCTGGGCCTGCCCTTAGAGCCCAGCCACTCGGGGTTAGGGGAGGCAAATTAATTTCAGGCAGAGGATGCACAAACAGGCTCAGAAAAGGTCAGTGGTGGGGGTGCTGCAGAGGGAGAGGGAGGAGAGCCGGCGGGAGCCCAGGCACAAGCAGGTGTTAAGGTTGGGCGAGCAAGTGCGCGTTCCGAAGGAGAAGGGCGCAGGGATGGGGGGAAAGCGTAAGGGGGGCAACGTGGGGCAGAGGTGGGATTGAACATGAGGAGGGGTCCCCAAAAAGGACAGCTGGGTGCAGTGAAGGGCAGGTGGCTAGAAGCGCTTCTGGATCAGCAGCTGGAGGGAAGGGTGCCTGCCGCCCAGCGCAAGAACAGGCAGAGGCTTCAGGGTTCCTCTGCTTCACGGTGACATGGCCGCGCTGTTGGTAAAATGTGAACTCCGCTTCCCCCCCGTGCCC